>NC_073241.2:86776212-87079242 GCF_029281585.2 Gorilla gorilla gorilla | reverse complement strand
GGTAGCAATTGCCAGTCAGAGACAATTAAGCTGCAGTTGGTTTGCACAGGGCAGGACTAGTAGTTTCCCAACAGCGATGGTGGCCTATTCTGAGTCACCCAAATACCTTTTTTTTTTTTTTTCTTTCCCGAGACGGAGTCTCGCTCTGTCTCCCAGGCTGGAGTGCAGTGGCGCAATTTTTGCTCACCGAAAGCTCCGCCTCCCGGGTTCATGCCGTTCTCCTGCCTCAGCCTCCCGAGTACAGTAGCTGGGACTACAGGCGCCGGCCACCAAGCCCGGCTAATTCTTTTTTTTTTATTTTTAGTAGAGATGGGGTTTCATTGTGTTAGCCAGGATGATCTCCATCTCCTGACCTCGTGATCCGCCCGCCTCAGCCTCCCGAAGTGCTGGGATTACAGGCGTGAGCCACCGTGCCCGGCCCTTCCTGGTTTCTTTGATGACCACTTGCCATGAGTTACCAGATTATCTGTTAGGGATCAAAGGTTCACAAGGTGATTTTTAAAAAATTCTCAGTGAATATTTACTTGGTTGCTGCTATTGGAGCTATCACCTTAGATTGAAATTCTGCTTAGGGAAGGTCCCTGGAGTTGTAAATATCTTGCCTAGAGGTTGATAAATTCACTGCAGTAATATGCTACCCTTAGGTTAAAGTTGAGTCTTTAAAGGAAAGCTAGACTTTAAGGACCTAGGGTGGTAGATGAGGACTTCTGTCTTGGAAAACAGAGAAAGAAAGGGAAGCAAGCCATCGTGGGATCTATGGATTTCTTTTTTTTTTTTTTTGAGATGGAATCTCGTTCTGTCGCCCAGGCTGGAGTGCAGTGGCACAATCTCAGCTCATTGCAACCTCCACCTCCCGGGTTCAAGCGATTCTCCTGCCTCAGCCTCCCAAGTAGCTGGGACTACAGCGGCATGCCACCACGCCCGGATAATTTTTGTATTTTTAGTAGAGATGGGGTTTCACCATGTTGGCCAGGATAGTCTCGATCTCTTGACCTTGTGATCCTCCTGCCTCAACCTCCCAAAGTGCTGGGATTACAGGCGTGAGCCACCATGCCCGGCCTATGGATTTCTTTTAAAAGTTTTCCAGGAAAATGATTTATACATAGACATAAGACGTAAATATTTCTCTACTTGCAAACAGTTGCCTGAGAAGTGACTTCTAGTGATTATAGGAGATATTGCTAAGTGAAAAAAGCTAAGTGCAAAAGAACATATATTTTCTACTTTTGTAAAAGAAAAAAGGAAACATAAGGAAAAATACAACTATCTTTTTTTTTTTTTTTTTTTGAGACAGAGTTTTGCTCTTGTTGCCCAAGCTGGAGTGCAATAGCACGATCTTGGCTCACCACAACATCTGCCTCCCGAGTTCAAGCAATTCTCCTGCCTCAGCCTCCCAAGTAGCTGGGATTACAGGCATGCACCACCGTGCCTGGCTAATTTTGTATTTTTTTTTTTTTTTTTTTAGTAGAGACGGGGTTTCTCCATGTTGGTCAGGCTGGTCTCGAACTCCTGACCTCAGGTGATCCACCCGCCTCAGCCTCCCAAAGTGCTAGGATTACAGGCGTGAGGCATCGCGCCTGGCCTATCTTCTTATCTTTGTAAAACACACAGGATGGATAAACAGAAAACAGTAAAGTCGATTACCAACAAAGGGTGGGTGGGAACAAGGAGAAGGGGTTATGTGAGGAGGGTTACTTGTCTAAGACACCCTTTTGCATAGTTTTGGCTTTGGGGAGCCTGTTAATGTCCTACATATTCAAAAATAAATTTAAATCAAGGATGGGGCCAGACTTGGTGGCACATGCCTATAATCTCAGCACTTCGGGAGACTGAGGTGGGAGGATCGTTTGAGCTGAGGACCAAATGATCCTCCCACCTAAGACCAGTCTGAGCTACATGGTGAGACCCCCATCCCTATTTTTTTAAGTTATATTTAAATATAAGTATATATATAATAGGGATAGGGGAAACCCTAAAACTGAGAGAAACATAAAATGAAGAAACCCAGTTGTATTTCAAATGAATTCCATAACCACAGTGAAGAGGGGAGAAAAAGAAATAATCCAGGGAGCTATGAACACAGTAATCTATGAGATATGCTCCATCTTGTCTAAAGTTGGGTGGTGAGGGAAACTTGCAAAGAAATTTTAAACTCTTACGGTATATTTTATGTAGTGATACTGGCAAAGCAACTCTGAAACAGTTTTAGATGTATTTTAGCATTGAGCAAATGAGTTATTGTTTTGGAGAGCCAGGGTTCTCACTGAGAAAGAAGGAACATATAGATAGGAAATGGGAGATGAGGGAAAAGAACATTGTGGGAATCAATTGGAATCAGAGGAATAGGTATGAACTGATTTCTGAAATACATGCTTGTATAAGTATTCCCATGTACATGCGTGTATGCATAAGTGTATATGTATGTGTGTGTGCATATACATTTTTTACTTAGCTCTGTCCATCAAAGGACCAGGACCAAGAAGCAAAGTCACCCCGCTAGTAACAAGCACATCAAGTGCCAAGATCTTGGTCTCTATTATCATTTCCCATTCAAAGGAACCAGGGGTACTGGGAGAAATGGCTGATTACAGGCTGGGGCAGGAGAGGTACAACTTGAGCCTGGAACATCTTGTTATTGTCACAAGGTATGGACATGCTGAAAGAATGATGGGAGCCTGTCACAAGGACACGTGTGCTAGCTTGAAAGTGCTTTGATTGGCCAAACCAGGGACCATGTGGACACCAAAATAATTACGGACAGTAAGGAATTATATGCCATTGGGAAAAAAATAGGAATTTACACATCCATATTGATTACTAACTAATAAGTGGAAAGTAGGGAGGCTATGCTTACAGCGGCATGCCCAGGCTGACCAATATGCGTGGAGGGGATGGGTGCTGTGAAATCATCCTTTCATGGCCATTGTAGTAGAGACTGGATCAGGGGAGAACCATCCATGAGTGTCACGTTTAGGAGGAAATTGTGATAAGGAACGAGACATTTGCGATGTCTTAAAAGTGTCTCCCCACAAATTACAAGTTCAAAAAATACATACAGTGGAGAAATCAAACAACACGTTGACCACATGACCAAAGTATAAAATCAAAATGCAATCACCAACAAGGGGCAGAGACCTCACGTGCCTCCAGATGTCACATCTGAAAGGACGCAGCATCACCTATGTGATGTTCCAGCAAGAACAGAGACCTTGAATTAAATCACGAGGAAATGACAGAGAAAGCCCAAAAATGGGAGGTTCTGTTTTAAAAAGAGAGAGTGAGAGAGAGAAGGAATACCATATTCTTTTAATGTCAGTGTTGTAAATGACAAATACAGGTTGTGGAGGCTGGGCACAGTGGCTCACGCCTGTAATCTCACTTTGGGAGGCCAAGGTGGGCAGATCACCTGAGGTCAGGAGTTCGAGACCAGCCTGGCCAACATGATAAAACCCTGTCTCTACTAAAAATATAAAAATTAGCTGGGCATGGTGGCGGGCGCTTGTAATCCCAGCTACTTGGGAGGCTGAAGCACAAGAATCGCTTGAACCCGGGAGGTGGAGGTTGCAGTAAGCCAAGACCATGCCACTGCACTCCAGCCTGGGCGACAGAGATAAACTCAGTCTCAAATATATATATACATACATATATATATACACACATATACATATATATACATATATATGTTGTGTAAATATTTCATATATATATATATATGTATGTTGTGGAAATGTTTCAGATTAAAGGACATGGCTACCTAAAGTAACACCTGATTCTAGACTGCATCGTGTGCTAGAGGAAAAATAATACTATAACTGACATCATTGGGTCAATGACGAAATCAGACTATTAGATAACTGTGAATGTTAATGTTAAATTGTCTGAAGTTGGTAATTCTACTATGGTTATGTAAGAGAATGTGAGAGACTACCCCTGAAGTACTTAGGGGTAAAGGGGGATAATGAACTATATGTAACTTAAGCTCGAATGGTTCAGCAGTGAGCCTGGTGTCTGGGCGCGTGCAAGCCCTCTTCATCTGTCTGTCCCTGGCAGTGCTGCGCCGTTAATTATGTTATGGCTGGGGATTGGATTGAATTGGAATCGCACTGCTGTGACTCTGTAGAGAACAGGAGAGAATATAGGATTCTCTGTTTTCAAGGCCTGGAAACAATTAGAATATTGATCACCTCTAACCGCTTTTTAAACAGTTAAAAGTTAAAAGCTCCCTTTGGGAGTTTGCCTGTGTAAACTTAGGTGAGGCCAGGCAGCTGACTGGAGCCTGGGATTCATGGATAATGACTACATCAGTCAGTAAACACACAAATAATCAAGAATTAACTTGATTAAGCGTCAATGTGAAACTTTCAAATCCGCAGGACATTTTATCAAGGCTTTTAATTTTTTTTTTTAATTTTTACAAATGGAATGCTTCATGAATTTGTGTGTCATCCTTGTGCAAAGGCCATGCTAATCTTCTCTATATCATTCCAATTTTAGTATATGTGCTGCCGAAGCAAGCACATGTCCAGGATTTTTTTTTATCTTGGTAGAGAAAAAATTAAGAGATTCAGTGTCTGTTATAATCTTTCCCTTCCCAAATGTTGATGTTATTATATAATGCATGAATTTTACCATTTATGTAGGATGCTAGCATTAGAACCATTTAATAAGGCAATTCTGATGGGAGTGTAACGTGAATATATGAATACTTTCAGCCCTGGGTTCTCCAATGCACAATTACACATTGTTGGTAAACAACCTGAGACTATTTTAGGCTGGCTGGTGTAATGTGTCTCTTATTGGCAAGATATACACTGGATATTGTGGCAGAGGTGTCAGATGTAAAGACAATTTCTATTTCTTAAAAAAACAAACACCATAAACAAAACCACTTTATCATTCTGAAAAATTCCACATTTACTCACTATGCAAAGATACCAACTCTAATTTGCCTTGTTCATATTATATTCTAAATTCCAGAGTTTGGGGTTTGTGACATCTTTCAGGAGATCTGAAAAAGGCAGTAATGGATACACCCCAGGCTGCTTTGCTCTGAGCAGCTGGTAGAGTGAAATATTTAATGTCTCTCTCACTACTAGGGTGACATTTTCCTGTGGTCTGAGGACAGTAGGTTACGAGTTAGGTATTTCCCTTGCTATTAATGATTCAACACACGAAAGTAAATTTGAGCCCCGGCGTGGGCTGTAGTAACTTCTCAGCTGTCCCTGAAGTGTCAATTTGGTGATGTGTTTCTTCTCCTAGTATTTAATTATCTCACATAAGAATAACAACAGCTAATATTTACTGAGCCTTCCTTTGGGTCAAGCCCTATTCCAGAGCTTTCCATATATTGAATCATTTTATCCTCACAGCAGCTGTAAAAGGCAGCTGCTATTGTTTTTACTCATTTTACAGATGATAAACTGAGGAACAGCAATATTACTTCATAATATATATATATATATATATATATATTTTTTTTTTTTTTTTGTTAGACAGAGTCTCACTCTGTCACCCAAGCTGGAGTGCAGTGGTGTGATCTTGGCATACTGCAACCTCCGCCTCCCAGGTTCAAGCAATTCTCCTGCCTCAGCCTCCTGAGTAGCTGGGATTACAGGCATGTGCCACCATGCCTGGCTAAGTTTTGTATTTTTAGTAGAGACGGGGTTTTACCATGTTGACCAGACTGGTCTCGAACTCTTGACTTCAAATGATCCACCTGCCTCAGGCTCCCAAAGTGCTAGGATTACAGGCATGAGCCACTGTGCCAGGCTGAAACTGATTCTTAAAAGAAAAAAATTGTAATGCACAAAAAGAACAAGTAAATGCTAAATATTCCTGTTTAACCAAAGAAGAAATATGCCTCCTCAAGTCCAATGCAAATGGAGTGGCCCTGACTCATAAAACATTATGGTTTTCTATAACATTTTCACTTTATTAAATATTCAGATGTATCTTTTTTTTTTTTTTTTTTTTTTTTTGAGACAGAGTCTTGTTCTGTCTGTAGCCCAGGGTGGTGTGTAGTGGCATGATCTCAGCTCACTGCAACCTCCGCCTCCCAGGTTCAAGCAATTCTCCTGCCTCAGCCTCCCGAGTAGCTGGGACTACAGAAGTGCACCACCACGCCCAGCTAATTTTTGTATTTTTAGTAGAGATGGGGTTTCACCATGTTGACCAGGCTGGTCATGAACTCCTGACCTTAGGTGATCTGCCCGCCTCAGCCTCCCAAAGCGCTGGGATCACAGGCGTGAGCCACTGTGCCCGGCCTGTATTTCATTTTTTAAAATAATCTCCTCTTAACTGTCTATGAAAAGATTATTTAATATCTGAGTTTTCAAGATGGAGCCAATGGCTGCACAAAGCATGTGTTCCCTTCAGAGCCTGTGTTGGTGATTAGTACACATGTGCTTTACACAGTGGTGACCTCATGTTAATACATTGGTTTATGTGAAGGAGAGTTTTTGTTGTGTTGTTGTTGCCTTGTTTTAATTTAGAAAGATTTCAAACACATGTCGAAATAGTAAAATGAACCCCCTTGTTCATGGCCAAGGCCAATGTTGTTTTTATCTATAGATCTGTCCACTTCCTCTCTCTCCATATTATTTCCAAGCAAGCTCAGCCAATGCATCTTTTCATTCAACCTGGTTTTGAAATGTGGTTTGTTTCACTTGTTCATACCATGATCAAGGTGGTTTGCTGAGTGTACTTTGAGGAAAGCAAAAATCTGTATCCAAGTAGTTATATTACTGGTTCTCTCTTCCCTTGTTGACACAAGAGAGATCTTTTTTTTTCTTTAATCGGGGTTTTTTAAGCACTCTACTCTCTTATCTTGAAGTTATTGTCATCTAGAAAATATAGAATGTCTTAAATAATTACAGTTCTGTGGAACCTTGCCCTGGGGGCAGGAGACAGTATGATTGAGGGGAAAGGATGCAGGATTTGGATTCAAATGCTAAGATCTGGTTCTGGTTCCTCTACGTCTTGTCATTTCTGAGAACCTGGATACAGCCTTGAACTCTGAGCTTGATTCTATATTTGGTAGTTCTTTATGAAAGTTCTACTGTGTGTTACATGCTGTTCTGGGCAATGGAGCTGTTGCAGAGAATAAAATGAAAATAATCTGCTTTTCAATGATGTTTTAGAGATAAGTATGTTAATGGTATCTGAAAAGCTTTTGCAAGCTGTGAAGTGCAATTATAAAAGTTTTTATTGTTTTCCTACTCTGTTTTTCACTTGAAAACTTCAGTTCCCTGATGTTTCAGGTTTACGATGGTTAATAATAAACTAAACTAAGCTTTATCGAAGGGGGAAATATTACGAATTATATCTGTGTGTGTTACTGAATTTCTGATGAAATGCATCACTGGAATGCCTCACTCAGTGGATATCTGGGGCCACATACTGTGCATGCTACTAAGGGCTTTACATGGGATCAAGATTAAGCTTCACAAGGACCCTGTAAGGTAACCATTATCTTCATGTTATAAATGGAGAAGTAGGAGCTTACTAAGAATATTTTTCCCAAGCTTCTGCAGGTAGCAGGCCTTAGAGCTGGGATTTCATCCCCTATCTGTCTAACCTCAGACAGGAGCCCTTAACCATTTCTTGATTCTGCCCCACTTGAGAAATAAGAGGAATAGGCCATGATCTAGCACCTTTAGATTATTATTATTATTATTATTATTTGAGACAGGGTCTTACTCTATTGCCCAGGCTGGAGTGCCGTGGTGCAGTCATGGCTCACTGCAACCTCTGCTTCCTGGGCTCAAAAGATCCTCCCACCTCAGCCTCTCAAGTAGCTGGGACACAGGCACGCACCATAATTCCCAGCTAATTTTTGTATTTTTTTGTAGAGATAGGGTTTCGCCATGTTGCCCAGGCTGGTCTTGAACTCCTGAGCTCAAGCAATCTGCCCATCTCGGCCCTCCAAAGTGCTGGGATTATAGGCATGAGCCACCATGCCTTGCCTGCACCTTTGGATTTTTACTCTGTTAGAAAGAAAAACAACCACAATACAAGCCATAATGCAAAGAATGGTTCAGGCAGTAAGTTGTTAAAGTACAAATGATAAAGACATTACATCAGGATTTGAGGACCTGGAAAAGGAATGAAGCTGCCTAGCTGCCCTTGTGAGTGTACTTGTGAGGGAGCAGAAGGTGGCTGGAGCTAGGGTGGGGCCTGCAATGGGCACAGTCAGAGCAGATAGAGCCTCTCCAAGTTCTAACGCATATGTGAAAATCTAGTAATTTCTATAATGAAGCACAACAGAAATGTCTATCAATAGATTTTGAAGATAATCTGGAAGCCTTGTAGATCCCCATTTGACCTATGGAAGCTGTTTCTTGAGAGTCATTGATTCTGATTTCAGAGTATGGTGAGTGTAATTGTATTTTGTGTTTGGTCCAGACAGCAAAATAAATTCCCTTTTCTTTTTTTTTTTTTTTTTCAAGACAGCATCTTGGCTTACTGCAACCTCTGCCTCTCAGGATCAAGTGATACTCCTCCCTCAGCTGCCCAAGTAACTGGGACTACAGCTACACCACAATGCCCTGCTAAATTTTGTATATATATATATTTTTTTTTTGTACAGCTGTGGTTTCACCATACTGCCCAGCCTGGTCTCCTGAGCTCATGTGATCCTCCTGCCTCAGCCTCCCAAAGTACTGGGTTACAGGTGTGAGCCACAGGCCTAGACCAAAATTCTTTATTGATAGCCTAAATTACTAATGTTTAAGCCATAACAAGCATTGATAATATTTATTTTCTTATTCTATTTCATTTTTTGAGATAGTCTTGCTCTGTTACCCAGGCTGGGGTCCAGTGGCACAGTCTCTCCTCACTGCAACCTCTGCCTCCTGGGCTCAAGCAATTCTTGTGCCTTGGACTCCCAAGTGGCTGAGATTATAGCAGGTGTGCGCCACTACGCCCAGCTAATTTTCTGTATTTTTACTAGAGACAGAGTTTCACCATGTTGGCCAGGCTGGTCTCGAAGTCCTGGTCTCAAGCGATCCACCCGCCTTGGCCTCCCAAAGTGTTCGGATTACAGGCATGAGCCACTGTGCCCAGCCAAACATTAATAATATTTAAATACTCATGTGACACATGCAAACATGCACAAAGTTAGCTGTCATGGTTAGTGCAACATTGTTTTCTGTACCTGAGGTTTAAGCTTTGGAAAACTAAGGCACAGATTCACTGTAGACACGTCTCTTAAGATGAAGGAGGAAAAGAGTAGGTTGGACTCTGAGGATGGGTAGGGCAATAGCCAGAATGAGCCTAGGAACTGATATATAAGGCAGGCCTAGCTGAGGAGCACTTGGAGGTGACCGTTTTGTGGCCCAAACACCAGCTTTTGATCTTGAGTGTAGCTCAGTTTTTCATTGATGAATATTGCAGAAGAGCCTATGTCACAACTCTGAAATATTTGAAAGGATGGCATCATGTAAATCCAGAGCACGGTCTATTCAGAGCACTTTTAAAACACACTTTGAAAATATTTTAATTAGCTCCAGATATCTAATAGTAAAGTTCAAATCCATGTGACATTTAAAGGCTTTTCAGTAATTTTCTTTGAGTTGTGCAGTGTGCAGGTACTCCTGATTTATTTCTGATTCCTGATTTAGGGACTATTTAAACCCCTAGTTTATTCTTTTTATTTTTTTGAGATGGAATCTCACTCTGTTGCCCAGGCTAAAGTGCAGTGGCACAGTCTCGGCTCACTGCAACCTCCACCTCCCAGGTTCAAGCGATTTTTGTACTTCAGCCTTCTGAGTAGCTGGGATTACAGGCTCACGCCACCATGCCTGGATAATTTTCATATTCTTGGTAGAGACAGGGATTCATCATGTTGGCCAGGCTGGTCTCAAACTCCTGACCTCAAGTGATCCACCAAACTTGGCCTCCCAAAGTGCTGGGATTACAGGTGTGAGCCACTGCACCCGGCACTAAACCCCTAGTTTACCCTTAATGCTCTTCTCTCTATTCTTACACTAATTCCATTTTTTTCCTTTCTTTTTAAAAAGAGCTCTCGGAAGTTAGGATCAAAGTGTTAAAATAGCAAGTTGAGGCCAGTTAGATTTGCTATTGTTGGGAATTTATCCCTGGCATGATTTATTGATGGACAGCCGAAGGTTTGCTCACAAGAGTGGAGATGGGGTGGGAAGGAGATTGGTTGCTGGGAGGGAGAGAATCCTCTAGACAATTCAGCCAGAGCCTGCTTCCTCCCTAGACCTACAGGGGACAATGACAGTGAGCTCTGTTTCCTAAATAATGGATCAATCTTCCTGACTCAGCTCAGAGTTCTATAGGGTGTCTTCACCTAAATCAGGTTAATTCGGGGGTAAGTTTTCAGGTTGGTAACATGTTGAATATATAAGAGCTTATAATAACATTAATTGAGTAAAAGTTATAAATAGTATTATGATAACAAGAGAGTTAAAGAGGATTGTTTTCATTGGAGTCCAGTTGCATTCAAGAAAGTCATTTTCTCTTTATAGGAGATGCAGGTTGATTGAAGTCTAGGTCTATGGAGAAGGGGGAATGTGGAAAAGCAAAAAATATGCAAACATTTTGATTGGCTTTACATTTTATTTTATGTCAGAATCATAAGTATATATATTCTCTGTACTACTTGCCTTTGTGGGGTAGGGGCTGGAGATGGGCTTGATTGCTCAATCAAGCCCAAGCCCTCATCACCATGTGCTACTGCACCCATGAAAGTACACAGAGATTTTAAAGGGGAAGCAAACATTGATTGGGAGGAGAAAATATCACAGCAGAAAAAAGTTCTAGAATACATCATCATTTTTCCTGGGGCCATGCTTTTTTTAAGAGGTGGAGCAGAAAGCATCTTTAATGGGCACTTCTTTAAAACTCCAAAACATTTTGAAGATGTTTTAATACATGTTGGATACTTCTATAGGTGTACCTTTTCTCTTAAATGCAAATCAGAATAGATGTTTGCACAAGGCCTGCATGAGTCATCCCTAGTTCAGCAGCCTGGCCTTATTTGCATTAAACACCAGTTGCAGTTCCTTCTGATTATTCTCTGCAAATAACTGTTAAACCTGGGTAAGCTGCAAAATTAAATTAAATTAAACTTTAAAATAGCATGTTAACCTTTGGGTAATTAGAAGAGAGAAAAGAAAACATGGTCCTTTAGGCCTTATTTATATAACTTGTTACAAAAGGTAACCACAGTTTTTCCTTTTGTGCACATAGTCTTGGCAAAGGTGGATTCAGAATTTAAAGACATTAAGTAACAAATTTGCAGTACCTGACTGTGGAGTCCTCTGTTTGTTGGAATTAAGGAATTTGAAAGGCCCTCTCCAATGTTAAAGCTACACATTAAAGCCATATATTAGTTAGCTGGATCTGCTGTAACAAGGTACCACACACAGAGCAGCTTAAAGAACAGAAGTTTATTGTCTCACAAATCTGGAAGCCAGAAGTTCAAGATCAAGGTTTTGCAGGGCCATCTTCCCTGTGAGGGTGCTGGGGAAGGATCTGTTTCAGGATTCTCTCCTAGTTTCTGGAAGTTCCTTGGCTTGTGGCAGCATGTCTCCAAGGGATTTTATTCTGGTTACCCCTTATATGTCCTTGGGCAAAGAGCTTAACCTCTCAGTTACAGTTTCTTTATCTGTAGAATGGGGATAATAATTTGATCCTCAAACAAAGTAAGCTAATGCGAATACATAGTGGAGAGCCTGATGCATAGAACACATAGTTAGCTCTCTGTAAACGCACGCCACCATCATCCTAGGAAAACATGGGGAGTTTCAGAAGCCTTACATCAGAAGTCTTACCATGGGTCCTTAAACTGATCAGATTTGTAGGAGAAGCTTGGACACACTCCTTATATTTGACCTGTTCAAACTCTGAAAGCCAGAACAGATAGAATTGCTGACTGTTGGTAGGAAGCTCTGTAGATATTTCAAGCCAAATGCAAGTATTTCCAAGGGACCTATAAAATATTAACCATATGTTTGCAGTAGAATCTTGGTCCAAAACTTAGGATATGAACTCTGCTGCCTTGGAAGAGTTTGTAATCTAAGTTGAGTACTCTAAGCTGACTTGAAATACAGCATAAGAAGCAGTGATTAAATATCTCAGACCCAGAATTTGTAAAGGTGTTAACCTTCAGATGGAATGAGAGGTAAGGCTCTGTCGACCAGTCTTAGATGTTCAGGAAACCATGATAGTATCTAGAAAAGATACCAAGTAAGTGCCCTAATCATACTTAATGTGCCAATCACCTTAGTGTCTGTTTAAGCTTTGGAACATGTTTACATATAAATATTTGGAAATTTGAGACAGATTTCATATGAAAAGGAGCCATGTGGGAATTTTAAGAGCATCTGTTTGTATTTTCAGCTGAAGCCACAGCTTTGGATACAGATCACTAAGGAGAGCCACTGACTTTTCTTTCTCTTTTTTTTTTTTTTTTTTTGAGATAGAGTTTTGTCACCCAGACTGGAGTGCAGTGGTGTGGTCTCAGCCCACTGCAACCTCCACCTCCCGGGTTCAAGCAATTCTCCTGCCTCAGCCTCCCAAGTAGCTGGGATTGCAGGTGCCTGCCACCACGCCTGGCTAATTTTTGTATTTTTAGTAGAGATGGGGTTTTACCATGTTGGCCAGGCTGGTCTTGAACTCCTGACCTTAGGTGATCCACCCACCTCGGCTTCCCAAAGTGCTGGGATTACAGGTATGAGCCACCACGCCCGGCCTGGCCCACTGACTTTTCAAGCTATCTTTGTCACTGGCCCCTCTCCAGGGCACTCAAGGTCCATTGTCCTTAGTGCTAAGTAATGGTTGGGGATCTTTGCTGAGGATCAGCAAGGGCTCTTGGAGGAAATGGTGGACCCAGACTACATTTCATGCAGCTCACCATCCTTAGGAGGGAGATGGAATCTTCTGTTTACTAACACACCAGAAAGGTATAATACAAGGGACAAAATGTGGCAGTTTCAACTCTTCTGCCTTGACATGCAAACCATCCCTTCTGAGCTCAATTCCATGCACCATGCACAGTGGGTTCCATGAACCCACTTCCATGCTACCATTTTTGTTCTTGTAATCATTTGCAAAGAGACAGAATGATATTAAGAAAGTATCAGTGGCTGGGCACAGTGGTGGCTCACACCTGCAATCCTAGCACTTTGGGAGGTCAAGGCAGGTGCAACACTTGAGGTCAGGAGTTTGAGACCACGCTGGCCAATATGGTAAAACCCTGTCTCTACTAAAAATACAAAAATTAGCTGGGCTTGGTGACGTAGACCTGTAATTCCAGCTACTCAGGAGGCTGAGGCAGGAGAGAATTGCCTGAACCAGGGAGGCGGAGGTTGTAGTGAGCAGAGATCACACCACTGCACTCCAGCCTGGGAGACAGAGTGAGACTCTGTCTCAAAAAAAAAAAAAAAAAAAAAAAGTAAGCATCAGTGGGCATAATCCTAATGGCCTGATCCAACTTTTCTCCCCCTTTGAACAGCACCAGGACAAATCATAAGAGATTTGGGGACAAACAGACCTGGTTGAAACCTCAATATGTGACCCTGGAGAAGTATGTCACCTAACCTCTTCAAGCCCACAAAATGAGGATAAGCCCTTCCTTTTGTGTGTGCTGTAAAAATTGCATGAAATGTACCCAGTATATGAGCAATTGCTCAGCAGTGTTTGGATACAGGGAGTGGATAGCTATTATTAATTGCAGATTATTTTGGAAGGAAAAACACACAGAGAATTATGTATCTTTCAGTGCAAATGTTAGTTCTAAAAACAAACGTATTATTTACAAAGCTGCAGTTATAGAACACAATTCTGATTTCTGCCTCACCCCCACAGTTAATACTGTAAAACATTTCCTACGTTTCATCTGATAGTGTTATTAAAAATAGCTGTTATTTTTAATAGCTATACTAAAACATAAAAATGTTTAGGTCAGGCGTGGTGGCTCATGCATATCATCCCAACACCTTGGGAGGTTGAGGTGGGAGGATTGCTTGAGGCCAGGAGTTTGGGATCAGCCTGGGCAATGTAGTGAAACCTCGTCTTTACAAAAATTTTCTCAAAATATTAGCCAGTTGTGGTGTCATGTGCCTGTGGTCCCAGCTACTTTGGGAGGCTGAGGTGGGAGGATCACTGAAGCCCAGGAGGTTGAGGCTGCAGTGAGTCATGATCATGCCACTTAACTCCAGCCTGGGTGACAGTGCAAGGCCCTGCGTCAGAAAAAAAAAAAAAAAAAAAATGTAAAACCATGAGATCTTGTTGGACACTCATGTGGTTTCCATTCCTGCTTTTTATAACTAATGACGCCAATCAAAAATTTTGTGGCCAGGTGCAGTGGCTCACTCTTGTAATCCCAGCACTTTGGGAGGCTGAGGCAGGCAGATCACCTGAGGTCAGGAGTTCAAGACCAGCCTTGCCAACATGGTGAAACCCTGTCTTTACTATAAATACAAAAATTACTCGAGCATGGTGGTGCATGCCTATAATCCCAGCTACTTGGGAAGCTGAGGCAGGAGAATTGCTTGAGCCCGGGAGGCGGAGGTTGCAGTGAGCCAAGATCTCCCCACTGCACTACAGCCTGGGTGACAGAGCAAGACACTGTCTCAAAAAAAAAAAAAATTTGTTTCAATAAGAGTCCTTTCACTGAAGTATTCCTGTTGGAAAAGGCTCTGTAAATGAGGTGATTGCTTCAAATATATCTTTAGTGTTTTGGGTACATAAAGCATTGCCATCAGTAATATATATACTAATTTCAAGGCCAGCAGCAAGGTGGGTGAGGATTCATTCATCTACACTGCTGACATTGAAAACATTGAATAGTGTCAACTGAATAGGCATAAAATGGTGTCTATGTTTTCATCAACTTGCCATTCTTTGATTGCTAGTAAGAGTAATTTTTATTGTATCATTTTATGTGTTTATTATTTCTATTTACTTATCTGCCTCTTCTACTGCCTTTTCATTCAAACAAGCCATTCCTAGTGAGTCTGGATGGGGAATATAAGTTGTCTCTCTGTAGATCAAAAGTTTCAAAGTTCATATTTTGTTCCAGAAAGCTATGATGTTTTGTATGTCTTTCGGGAGTGCAATCTTTGTATTAATAGCTTGGTGACTCTTCTAACATTAAAATTAATTCAGCTTGACAGACTTATTTTACCCTGAAGGGTTTGCTTCCAGGTAGCTGTCAATTATAAAGCTCCTATGACTTTGTATTATTTAAACATGAATATAACTTTAAAGCCTAATTATAGAGTCAATAGTAATGGGGTAAAAATGAGGCCATTGTCCCTAACAACTAAGGATGACGCTTGAACGTAAAAATAACAAGGCTTTTCTCCTGGTAACTTTCATTATTTACTATAAAAGTACATTGTGGATTGAGGCCGAGTCTCCAAAATAAACATCTGGGGAAATGACAGCATTCTTATCCTATGGGAACCAGCCCCAGTCTTTTATTTACTTTTTTTTTCCTTCATTTTCTAGACAAAAGAATGGCAGCCCCACCCTGCCTTCATTTTAAGCACATTTTTCTGGCTGCCACCACCCTAGTTCAGGCCTGTATTTCTTTCTTTTTTTTTTTTTTTTTTGAGACAGTCTCACTCTGTCGCCCAGGCTGGAGTGGTGCCATCTTGGCTCACTGCAACCTCTACCTCCCCGGTTCAAGCGATTCTCCTGCCTCAGGCTCCCAAGTAGCTGGGACTACAGGCATACACCACCATGCCTGGCTAATTTTTGTATTTTTAGTAGAGATGGGGTTTCACTGTCTTGGCCAGGCTGGTCTCAAACTCCAGACCTCAGGCAGTCAGCCCACCTTGGCCTCTCAAAATGTTAGGATTACAGGTGTGAGCCACCGCGTTCGGCCCAGTCCTGTATTTCTTCTTGCTGTGGCTAGATTCATGCACTGAGTGTTGTTGCTGAGTGTGATGGTGGAGTTAATAAGGTGGAACCACTTGGTGTTCCAGGTGAAGAAACTGTGACAAGGAGATGCTGTTCCCAGGGTGACTTTTGAACAGTCTCCCTCCCAGGCTCTCACCTTCCCAGTCACTCTTCCCCCTGTCAGATGAGTGCTGTGCAGATCAGATTTCTTTCCTTTGCAGACACCTTCCATGGGCCCTCTCACTCCCTGGAATAAAGCCTTGTCGAGGCTGCATGGGCTGCCTTACTTTTGGAGGTGACTCCAAAACTACCTTTCCCCAGCTCTGCTCTTTTCCCCAGATCTCCCACCTGCGCCGGTGCTGGGCCTTTCCATTGCATTTTCCTGCCTCTGAGGTTTTTTTGGTTCCTTAATATCTCTCTCCCACCTCCCCCCCCAAGTTCTTGCTCACCTCTGTGACTCCCAGGTTGCCCAGCTCAAAAACCGTCTAGGAAATAATGATTGATCTCACTTCACTCTTTAGTGGCATACATTGGGAAGCATTTTACATTTTAGAATTCACTGGTGTAGGACAGATCTGCCTGTAGACCTCAGAGTTTGATATTTTTTGCTTGTCAAATTCTTCCTTTGCTTAGGCTTTTCTTGTGACTAATGATGTTGTTAGTAGGTGTGGGGAAGGGAGGGAAGTAGGTGATGTTGGGAGTGGAGAGCAGGCTCTGATGCTTCCTGGGCAGAGCTTGAATTCCAATCTGAATCCACGATGCGTTCACTGTACCACAGAGAGCACAGAGCTGGGATATGTGTGGAAAGGGCCTGAATAGCTAGGAGCTAAATCACCTTGGGCAAGCTTTGAAACCACCTCAGTGTTTTCATTAGTAAGAAGGTAATGACATTGCCTGGCGACATGCCTCAGCATAATTCCATGACAATTGCATGAGGCAATCTGTATGAAAAATCCTTTGTCCTGGAAGGGGCTGCCTTTTATGGATAAGAAGAAATATAATATTACTAGGAAATGCTGTGAGCCCATGGCAATGCTGGACTAAGAAATCCTTTGAACCTTAGCCAGGGGAATGAAAAAGCTGCTCATCTCTGAAATGTCAAGGTTTTGAGATTTCCCCTGTACCTTTTCTCATGACCGTATTGAAGTTGTACAGAATGAAACAAGAGCCAGTCTGTTTTTTGTTTGTTTTTTTTTTAATAGAGATGGGGTCTTGCTCTGTCACCTAGCCAGAAGTTCAGTGGCAAGATCCTAACTCACCGCAGCCTTGAGCTCCTGGGCTCAAGCGATCCTTCTGCCTCAGCCTCCCAAGTAGCTGGGACTACAGGTGCCCAGCTAATTCTTTAAATTATTATTTGTAGAGATGGGGTCTTGCCATATTGCCCAGACTTGTCTTGAACTCCTGGCCTCAAATGATCCTCCTGCCTCAGCTTCCCAAAGTGCTGGGATTACAGGTGTGAGCCACCACACCCAGGCAGCCAATCTTCCTTTGTGAGAAAGGGCTCTGGGGCGGACTTTCTGAGGAATAGGGGGTGAAGCTGTGGACTCAGAGAAGCCTTTTCTATCATATGTAAAGATCCTGGCTGAATTGTCCCCACCACAGTGATACTGTTGATACCTTAGTTTTATGTTATTTATCCCAGGCTTCTAGATTTTTTAGGTCCTGCCTTGGGAGGAAATAAAAAATGTAACCCTGTTCCTGCTGGGAACTGTAATTACGCTGTTTCTATAACAGTATAAAGTTTAAATTTAATGTAGATCTTAGATACATTTTATTACTATTGCTTCATGAGATTCTTTATCTAATTACAACTGTCATCAAGTTTGTCATTTTACTTTCAAGAATACTGAGCATTGGCCGGGTGCGGTGGCTCATGCCTATAATCCCAGCACTTTGGGAGGCCGAGGTGGGTGGATCACTTGAGGTCAGGAGTTCAAGACCAGCCTGGCCAACAAGGTAAAACCCTGTCTCTACTAAAAATACAAAAATTAGCCAGGTGTGGTGGCATGCACTTGTAATCCCAGCTACTGGAAAGGCTGAGGCAGGAGAATCATTTGAACCTGGGAGGCAGAGGTTGCAGTGAGCTGAGATCACACCACTGGACTCCAGCCTGGGTGACAGAGTGAAACTCTGTCTCAAATAAGTAAATAAAAGAATACTGGGCAGACTTCAAACAGGGTATGGCATGTGTCTGGACTAACTAGGAAAATAGAGAAGATTTCTGCTGCCTTTTAGATGGGGGCTCTTTGGAATAACTTGGAAATAATAGTGGCTACATTGAGTGCCTGACCCTAGAATTACTGCTTGTGACTAATGGCATGTGTATTGGTTGTCGATTGCTGTGTAATAAGCTACTCCAAAACTTAACAGCTTAAACCAACATGCATTTATTATCTCACAGTTTCCATGAATCAAGTGTCTGAGCACAGCTTAACTGGGTTCTCCGTATCAGGATTTCTCACAAGGCTACAATTAAGGTGCCAGCCCGGCCTGATGTCTCATCTGAAGGCAGGACTGAGGAAGGATCTGCTTTCAAGTTCATGTAGTGATTGCAAAATTCACTGCATTCCTTAAGGGCTATTGGACTGAGGGCTCCAGTCCCTGCTGGCTGTTGGTCAATGCTAACTTCACATCTTGCCATGTGAGCCTCTCCATAGGGCAGCTGCTTCACCAAAGCAGGGAAGGGGAAAGAGTTGGCTGGCAACAAGAAGTCACGGTTTTTCATAACCTAATCATGGAAGTGACATCCCATTACCTGCGCCATATTCTATTGGTTAGAAGCAAGGTTCAAGGCCGGGCACAGTGGCTCATGCCTGTAATCCCAGCACTTGGGGAGGCCAAGGTGGGTGGATCACAAGGTCAGAAGTTCAAGACCAGCCTGGCCAGCATGGTGAAACCCTGTCTCTACTAAAAATACAAAAAATTAGCCTGGCATGGTGGTGCACGCCTGTAATCCCCGTGACTTGGGAGGCTGAGGCAGGAGAATTGCTTGAACCAGGGAAGTGGAGGTTGCAGTGAGCCAAGATCACACCACTGTACTCCAGCCTGGGCAACAGAGCAAGACTCCATCTCAAAAAATAAAGCAGCAAGGTTCAGGAACTCAGGCTTATTTAAAAAAAAGAAAATGAAGAAGAAGAAAGAAGGAAAAGGGGCTGGATACGGTAGCTCATGCCTGTAATCCCAGTATTTTGTGAGGCCAAGGAGGGAGGATTGCTTGACCTCAGGAGTTCAAGAGCATCCTGAGCAAACTAGCAAGACCTCATCTCTACTAAAAACCAAAAAAATTAGCTGGGTGTGATGGTGCACACCTGTAGTCTCAGCTACTTAGGAGGCTGAGGCAGGAGGATCACTTGAGCCTGGGAGATTGAGGCTGCAGTGAGCTTGATCACCCCAGTGTACTCCAGCCTAGGTGACAGAGCAAGAACTTGAATCAACAACCAAAAAAAAAAAAAAAAAAAAGGAAGAAAAAAGAAGCAAACCACCTCATGTGTATGCCACACTCACAGGAAATTAAAGATGTGAACACCAAAAGGTGGGATCACTGGGGGCCATCTTAGAGTAGTAATTTATATTTAGTATGGAACATATAATAAGAAACACGTATAGCATAGAACATATAGAAATATAATTCATACTTATTATATATTACGATATGTTAAATATTTTACAGCATTGTCTTTAATAATAATAATAAACAAAATGAGGAAAAACACATTTCGGAAATAGTCTTTCTTCTTGTGAACTTTAAAAGCCATTAAAAAAAAATGATGAAGGACCAGGCGTGGTGGCTTACACCTGTAATCTCAGCATCTTAGGAGGCTGAGACAGGATAATTGCTTTAACCCAGAAGACGAAGGTTGCAGTGAGCTGAGATCGCGCCATTGAACTCCAGCCTGGGCAACAAGAGCAAAACTCCATCTCAAAACAAACAAACAAACAAACAAACAAAACAAAAAACAAAACTACCATAGCCAGTATGTCAGTAATGAGTAAGGGTGCATTCTAATAAAACTTTATCTAAAAAAATAGGTAGTGGGCCGAATTTGGCCCATGGGCTGTAATTTGCCAATTCTTGTCTAGACTGTAAGCCTCCTAAGGACAGAAACAAACGAGCCTCCTATATGCCAGACTCTGGTAGGTGCTAGTGATGGACAAGAAAGATCGGTCCTCACCTTTGATATCTTCAGTACCCTACTAGAGGGCTGGTTTGGTTTTGCGTACATGGTAAAATCTTGGACAATGGTTTTTGGATGGCCTCAAATGACTCAGACTCCTATAAAGTTTCATCTTGTATGACTTCTGAACTTAACTGTTGCTGTTCTCTCCCATCATTGCCCTCAATCTTTCATCCCTAGTCCAATGACTTTGTGAATCTGTTACCATGTGGTAGGTGTGACCTGTGTAAAGGTGGTAAAGAACTTTGGCGTAAGACAACTCTCTGAGCCCTTGAAGACTTTATTGAAAGTTGATTTGCTCTTTCCCCAGATCTTTCAGTGTCAACTGTGTAGTAGGCACTGAGTATTCACAGACCAATCTGTTCTTGTAGAGTTTATGGTCTGGTGGGAAAGGCAGATAAATGAAAGCAAATGCATGTTTACAAATCATGATAAATGCTAGGAAGGAAACAGAAATGTAGGTGCTCAAGGGGGCCAGTGGTAGCAGGAGGAGGAGGGCAGAATCCTGCTCAATACCATGAGTGGAAGAGGACACTGAAGTTGAGACCTAACGAATGAGAAATCGGCCAGGCATGGTGGCTCATGCCTGTAATCCTAGCACTTTGAGAGGCCAAGGTGAGCGGATCACCTGAGGTCAGAAGTTCGAGACCAGCCTGACCAACAAGGAGAAACCCTGTCTCTACTGAAAATACAAAAAAATTAGCTGAGTGTCATGGCGGGCACCTGTAATCCCAGCTACTTGAGAGGCTGAGGCAGGAGAATCGCTTGAACCAGGGAGATGGAGGTTGCAGTGAGCTGAGATCATGCCACTGCACTCTAGCCTGGGCAACAGAGCGAAACTGAGTCTAAAAAATAATAAAAATAAAATACACAAGTCCTATTGGATTAGGGCCCCACCTGATGACCTTATTTAACCTTAACTACCTCCTTAAAGGACCTCTCTCCATGTAGTCACATTGAGGGGTGTTATGGCTTCAACATATGACTTCGGGGGCCATAATTCAATCCGTAACACCCAGGAAGGGTGTAAGCAGGAGAATGGCACGCCTTTGGTGGTCATGTGGAAGTTAATTGTGGAAAGTCTAGTTAGAGGGATCTCGCAGCATTTCCAGGGAGAGATGATGGTGGCCATGGAGATAGAGAGGAGGGGATGAATTGGAGGAGTATTTGAGGCAAAAACGACTGGCTTTACTGTTTTATGGCTTTATTTTATTTTATTTTATTTTATTTATTTATTTATTGGAGGCAGAGTTTCGCTCTTGTTGCCCAGGCTGGAGTGCAATGGCGTGATCTCAGCTCACTGCAGCCTCCTGGGTTCAAGCAATTCTCCTGCCTCAGCCTCCCGAATAGCTGGGATTACAGGCATGTGCCACCATGCCCAGCTAATTTTTTTGTATTATTAATAGAGACGGAGTTTCATCATGTTGGCAGGCTGGTCTTGAACTCTTGACCTCAGGTGATCCACCCACCTCGGTCTTCCAAAGTGCTGGGATTACAGGCGTGAGCCACCGCATCCGATCTGTTTCCTAGCTTTAATAGTTGACTTATCTGTATTCTTCGAAACTCTGGCAGTCACTCAGTAGCTCTGTTCCCTGTGCCTAGTGTAGTACTCTGCACCTTGCAGGTGTTTACTGGGTGCTGAGTAAATGCACACCTGTCTGCAGTGTCCTGGAGTGGCGGTCAGAGACATTATGAAGTTTCCAGATCCATACCGTACACAGCACCTGAGCTTAGGGATCATTATTTAGATCCGGGAAAATCTTCCTTATGTCATTTAGGGCTTCAAACAAGTGATTTCTCCCTGTTTTTTTTTTTCTTTGGTACACTAAAATGACAGAGCCAAATTCCTTCCGTGTGTGTCTGTGTTTCACACACATGCACACTGCAGAGAAGTCGAGTTGAGGACATTTCTTCACTCTCAGCGTAGAGCTCCCTGCTCCTGCTTTCTCACTGAGACTGTGCAGATTGTGTGGGTGGCGAGTTGGTTGTGCAAGGCCTTGCTTGCTTTGAGTCACAGACATGTGGGTTGTCAAATCCATTCCTTCGTGCTTGCTTCCTCTCTCAACCTCAAAGGGCTGGAGACAGTCTTAATATCCAGATGCCTGGCAGTTTGGAAGCAATGATGAAAAGGATAACTTACAAAATGTTTGTATAAATGCACTTAATGCCACAGAACCCTACACTTGAAAAGGGCTAAAAGGAAGCTGATGTGGGAGGATTGCTTGGGGCCCGGAGTTTGAGACCAGCCTGAGGAACATAGGGAGAGCCTATCTCTTTAAAAAAAAAAAAAAAAGAAAGAAAGAAAAGAAAGAAAAAAAAGCCAGGCATGGTGGCTCATGCTTCTAGTCCTAGTTACTAGGGAGGCTGGGGAGCAGGGTAGGAGGATTGCTGGAGCCCTCAGATTTGAGAGTGTAGCGAGCTAGGATCATGCCACTGCACTGCCGCCTCGGTGGCAGAGTGAAACCATGTCTCAGAAAACAAACAATGGTTTGTGTCATCTGAGATGCAAAAAAATAATAATAATAAAGAGAAAGAAAACCAACCAACAAACAAAAAGTTAAAACTCTCCAATGGTACAGCTTTAAGAAATTAAAAAAAAAAAAAAAAGTAGGGAGAAACAAAGCCTGGAGTGGTGGCTCATGCTTGTAATCCCAGCACTTTGGGAGGCTGAGGCAGGTAGATTACTTGAGCCCAGAAGTTTGAGACCAGCCTAGGCAACATGGCAAAACCCTGTCTCTTCTAAAAACACAAAAATTAGTCGGATGTAGTGGCTTATACCTATAGTCTCAACTACTCAGGAGGCTGAGGTGGGAGAATTGCTTGAGCCCAGGAGGCTGCAGTGAGAAAAACAAAACAAAATGGCTAAAATGGTAAATTTTATGTACATATATTTTACAACAATAAAAAATGTTTCCATATGGTACCTTCACAGTCACCTTCATATATATATATAACAAGGCTGTAGTAATCAAAACATAATATGGGCTAAAAACAGACACACAAACCAATGGAACAGAATAGGGAACCCAGAAATAAATCCCCACATGCTGAAGAATGAAACTGGGCCCCTGTCTCTCACCATACACAAAAGTCAACTCAAGATGGATTAAAGACTTAAATGGGACCACACCTATAATCCTAGCACTTTGGGAGACCAAGCCTGGAGGATCACTTGACCCAGGAATTCAAGACCAGTCTGGACAATGCAGTGAGATCCCATCGCTACAAAAAAAAAAAAAATAGGCATGGTGGCATGCACTGGTAGTCCCAGTTACTTGGGATGCTGAGGTAGGAAGATTCCTTGAGCCCAAGAGTTCAATGCTGCAATGAGCTATGATTGTCCTACTACACTCTAGCCTGAGTGACAGAGTGAAACCCTCCTCTCAAAAAAAAAAAAAAAAAAAAAAAACTAATAAAACTTTATACTAGAAGAAAACATAGGGAAAATGTTTTAGGACATTGGTCTAGGCAAAGATTTTATGGCTAAGACCTCAAAAGCACAGGCAACAACAACAACAAAAATAGACAAATAGGACTATATTAAACTAAAAAGCTTCTACTCAGTAAGGGAAGCAATCAACAGTGTTTCCTGTTGAATAGGAGAAAATATTTGCAAACCATTCATCTAACTAAGGACTAGTATCCAGAAATATACAAGGAACTCAAACAACTCAAAAACAAACAATCCCTGCAGCCATAAAAAAGAATGAGATCGTGGTCTTTCCATGGACATGGATGAAGCTGGAAGCCATCTTTCTCAGCAAACTAACACAGGAACAGAAAACTAAACACCACATGTTCTCACTCATAAGCAGGAGCTGAACAATGAGAACACATGGACACAGGGAGGGGAACATCACACACTGGGGCCTGTCGAGGGTGGTGGGGGGCAAGGAGTGGGAGAGCATTAGGACAAATACCTAATGCATGCAGGGCTTAAAACCTAGATGACGGGTTGATGGGTGCAGCAAACCACCATGGCACATGTATACCTATGTAACAAACCTGCATGTTCTGCACATGTATCCTAGAACTTAAAGTAAAATAAAATAAAGACTTAGTAGGGAAATTTAGATTTAACATGGTGATGCCGATTTAGTGGAAAAGATGACTTTTAAAAAATTTGGCTTCATTTAATAAAAAATAATTTTAAAATAGTATAAACCATGAAAGTATACGTACTGCCAGGAAAGTATAAATATAACCAGGGAAGTATAAGTATAACCAATGAAAGTATAAGTACTGCCAGTGTTACCGGGGGTCCTTGCTCCCAGAGCTCCCAAGATGGTGGTGGGCCACTTCCAAGATGGCGGCGGGCCACTTCCAAGATGGTGGCAAGCCTCGTGTTCTCTGACCTGGGGTTCTTGGCCTCACGGATTCCAAGGAATGGAATCTTGGGCCGTGCGGTGAGTGTTATAGCTCTATTAGAAGTCGTGGGTCACGGAAGAGAACCGTGGAACCCAGTGACTAGTGTTCAGCTTGATTAGGACGAAACCAGGCACTTAGCCATGCAGGAACAATGGCAAGCCTTTAGCGCGATCAGGAGTGGCAACGGGTGCTTCCCTGGATCAGGAGCACAGGGGGCGCCCTGCTGGATCGGGGGGATGGAAGTCAGCAGCGGGTCTACAACGGCAGCAAAACAGCAGCGGTGGACGGCGAGCGAAAGTTCAGTTCTAGCTGTAACCAGAAGGGTGCAGCTGCAAGATTTAATAGAGTGAAAACAGAGCTCCCATACAAGGAGGGGACCCAAAGGGGGTTGCCCTTGCTGGCTCCAATGCCTGGGTTTATATCCCGATCCTTGTCCCTCATCAGGCAATAGATGAGTTCATCAGGCAATAGATGATTGGCTATTTCTTTACCTCCTGTTTTTTGCCTAATTAGCATTTAGTGAGCTCTCTGATTGGTCAGGTGTGAGCTCAGTTGCAAGCCTCCTGTTTAAAGGTGGATGCAGTCACCTTCCCAGCTAGACTTAGGGATTCTTAGTCGGCCTAGGAAATCCAGCTAGCCCTGTCTCTCACCAGGAAGGCTTGTGCTTGCTACTGAAAAGCTAAGGCCAGAGGTAAAGACTATGGATTTGGGGAATGAATATTCTTTGAAGCCGTAAGATAATAGCCTGAGGTGCTGAGGACCAGTAGTGCTAGGAACTTTGCATCCATGACTATAGGGCTCTTTAGAACTGTGCCACAGTACAGCATCATGCAGTAGAATCTAAGTTGTTCTTTGTAATAATGAATGCCAGCAATATTTTAAAATAATAATAATACCATTAAAAAGTGGGCAAAGGACATGAATAGACATTTTTCAAAAGGAAACATACAAATCGCCAAGAAGTATATGAAAAATTAACAGTTAATGTTCATTGAATACTTATTGCAGGCTATGTACTGAGTTGAGCATTTTGCATGCATCATCTTACTTAAAATAATGTATGTCCCAGCCTGGCCAACATGGTGAAACCCCATCTCTACTAAAAATACAAAAATTAGCCAGACATGGTGGTACATGCCTGTAATCCCAGCTACTCAGGAGGCTGAGGCAGGAGAATTGCTTGAACCTGGGAGGCAGAGGTTGCAGGGAGCCGAGATTGCACCACTGCACTCTAGCCTGGGTGACAGAGCGATACTCTGTCTCAAAAGATAATAATAATAAAATAATGTATGTCAATTGTTGAAATTTTGGAAAATGAACAAGTGTGTGTGTGAATAACTGGGTGTATTCTATACATATGGCTTTATAACTTACCTATTAACTTAAGGTCATTAATGCAATGTCATCAAATACTCTTCTGATCATCTAGATTGTTGCACTTTATCCTATAATATGAGATGCCACAATTTATTTACACAGTCGACAATTGTAACCCAGCTTGCTTTTGGCTTTTAATGTTTTACATAATACTTGGCAAAAATCCTCATATAAATATTTGAAAATTTTCTAAGTGTCCATTTGTGAATGTAAAAGTTATTTTAGAGGTCTAAGATTTGGTGCAAAACTTGCAATCAGCTACATAGTTCTACTTGAGGCAATTTTCACTCAAAATATATCATAAACCACAGTACAAAAATAGAGCATAGACCTCTCCTTGTGAAGCAGTTGTTTTTGCCTTACTTTTTTTTTTTTTTTTTTTTTTTTTTGAGACGGAGTCTGGCTCTGTCGCCCAGGCTGGAGTGCAGTGGCGCCATCTCGGCTCACTGCAAGCTCCGCCTCCCGGGTTCACGCCATTCTCCTGCCTCAGCCTCCCGAGCAGCTGGGACTGCAGGTGCCCGCTACCACGTCTGGCTAATTTTTTGTATTTTTAGTAGAGACGGGGTTTCACTGTGTTAGCCAGGATGGTCTCGATCTCCTGACCTCGTGATCCACCCGCCTCAGCCTCCCAGAGTGCTGGGATTACAGGTGTGAGCCACCGTGCGTGGCTGCCTTAAATTTTTGATAATCATTGTGCAAGTTATTTAGCATTCCAGTGTTTTGATTTTTCTCCTCTGCTGGGTAGGAATAACAATAATACTGTTATTCACCATGGTGGTGTGGGAAGTTTCAAAGAGCACATGTCTATAAAGGGCTTAGTGCAAGGCTTGGCATGCAGTTAACACAAAATAAATGCGAGCTGCTGTCATTAGCAATACTGACTACATGGCACTGTGATGCTTATGTAAATGCCAGGCTGTGTGTCTGTAACCTGAGGTATTTGTGTAAATATTTTCCTAAAATAAATGTAACTAAGGTTGTTCTTCTCACTTGTATGGAGTCATCTTATGTGGTAGATGCTCAAACACAAATTCCAGATACAGAGTGGGCAGTGGTAGTTAGGAAGATAGAAAGGCTAGGGAGTGTTCCTGGGAAGTCAGTAAACTTGGAAGATCTAAGGTTATATTAAAAATGTTGTATCAGAACAAAGGCTCAGGACGTTAGTGTTAGCAGAAACCAGATATCTTAGAGCAGTGGTTTGTCAACTTTGCCAGCAATCCACAGTAAGAAATTCAACTCCGGCCGGGCGCGGTGTCTCACGCCTGTAATCCCAGCACTTTGGGAAGCCGAGGCGGGTGGATGACTTGAGGTCAGGAGTTCGAGACCATCCTGGCTAACACAGTGAAACCCCGTCTCTACTAAAAATACAAAAATTAGCCGGGCGTGGTGGTGTGTGCCTGTAATCCCAGCTACTTGGGAGGTTGAGGCAGGAGAATCACTTGAACACAGGAGGCGGAGGTTACAGTGAGCTGAGATCATGCCATTGCACTCCAGCCTGGGTGACAGAGGGAGACTCTATCTCAAAAAAAGAAAAAAAAGAAATTCAACTCCATTAACACCCACAATGCAAATAAACGTGTGATTGTGTACAACTATTTTATCAAGCAGTACTTATTATATGTGCTGTAATCTGATATTTTATAGCCTGTTTCATTTTATTTTAATGTTGATTGTTACCCACTAAATTTGTTTCATTGAGACCCCCAATTTGAAATATTGCCTTGAATATATATATACATATATACATATATATACATACATATATACATATATATACATACATATATATACATACATATATACATATATATACATACATATATATACATACATATATACACATATATATACACATACATATATATATATATATACCCTTGTTTAAAAATAAAAGGTTTGCAGCTCCATATTTTTTAAAAAAATCTTACCCAAGCATTTAATCAGTACTGAATGGTTTTGTTCTTGTTTTCATGTTAAGTTGAATCTGGGGGTACTATTCCAGAATATTTACATGTTAGACAATGTTCTGTAAAAGGGGCATTGTAGCAGCATGCAGGCAGTATTCAACCAAAAACTGGGCAAGAGTCATAATTCACTCTGGTTTCTCTTTCCTTTTAAGCAGGTAGTTCCAATTTGCCAGCAGAATGAGTACAGAAAGAGACTCAGAAACGACATTTGACGAGGATTCTCAGCCTAATGACGAAGTGGTTCCCTACAGTGATGATGAAACAGAAGATGAACTTGATGACCAGGGGTCTGCTGTTGAACCAGAACAAAACCGAGTCAACAAGGAAGCAGAGGAGAACCGGGAGCCATTCAGAAAAGGTAACCACATGAAGTCCCGGTGACTAGGTCGCTTATAAATCCTCATGTGGGTCGTGGCCACACGTGCCAAAGATGATCGGTCTATTTTGTGTGGTCTAGGAGGGAATCTTCTCTGATCTCTTCTTAGGATGCGACTGACAGAATGGTGGATGGGCTTGGACAAGTACCCATTGTCCTTAGTAAGAAGGGCTAGGAGAGCATATCTGACAAGTTCTGCAGAGAAAATACATTAAGGTCTTTGTTAGTGTGTATATATATATATATATTTTGAGGCAGGGTCTCACTGTGTCTCCGCAGCTAGAGTCCAGTGGTGTGAACTCGGCTCACTGCAGCCTTGACCTCCTGGACTCAAGTGATCCTCCTACCTCAGCCTCCTGAGTAGCTGGACTACAGGCATGCACCACTATGTCCAACTAATTTTTGTATTTGTTTGTGTGTGTAGATGGTATTTCACTATGTTGCCCAGGCTGGTCTCAAACTCCTGAGCTCAAGGGATCTGCCCACCTCAACCTCTCAAACTCCTGGAATTACAGGCATGAGCTACGATGCCTAGCCAGTGTATATATTCTTAAAATGAAGTTATGCATGCAAGAATCTGCATGTTACTGCACCCAGAAATTTTTAAAGGATACATATCAATCAGTCTTAGATGTTAACTATTAGTATTGTTAAATTGGCGGTATGAGTTATATAAATAACCATCCTTGTGTATGTGTGTGTGTGTGTATATATATATATATATGTATATGGTCTGCCCAGGGTCAGGCCAGCATCAGAGGCAGGGTCTAGACCAAGGCCAGCAAACCTTTTCTGTAAAGGGCCAGCAAGTAAACATTTTAGGCTTTGTGGACCACGTGGTCTCTGCCAATGTTGAGTGTAAGTGACCGCAGACAGTACATCACTGAGGGCAGTAGAACATGGCTTGCTTTTACCATACGCCTTTTCCTTTGTGGCTTTTCTATTTCATCTCCTGCTGGTTCTCCCACCCTGGCAAACAGATGTGGGCTTTTCTTGTAGCTCTTCTCCATGAACAAGCTGAGACTTTTCTCTCTGGACCCCAGATTTGATATCAGGCTGAAAATATTTCCTCCATGGTGTTCCCTAAAATTCTAGCCGAACAACCTTAGCATCACATTCACAGAAATCATTATCATAGTGTTCTGGTTTCAGCGCTCCAGACACGCCTCCCTGCAGCCTTAGTCAGAGAAGCCTCGGATTTCAGCTGGTTTTCCCGAGGTCTCTGTTACTGCCATTCTGCCCTTGCAGGCTTTCTAGAAGCCTGTTTCTCCCCCATGCCAAATCCCCCCTCTAGTTTCTCTTTCTTGGGTTCTGCTATCTGGATGAGCTATTTTTTTCTAATAATTTTAACCTGTAGAAGATGTGACATGCATGAAATCCCGTTTCTGCAATGATTCTTCCTGTTCTGGTCACAGAATCTGCCTGTGGGGAGATTCTCAGTGTGGGGAGTGCATGCACCCCGGGAGCCCCATCTCACCCAAATGTGGGGAGGCCATTGACTCCTGTATGTTGTTTGTCCGCTACCTTTCCATAGCAAACATTTAGATGAATTACCTCTTAGAGTGGGTTTCCGGTTTTGATTTCAAGCTTTTGAATCAAGCTGTTTTGATTCAATTCTGCCTTGAATCAGAAGGTACTAAACTCATGATACTTGACCAAAATTAAAGTGAAATTCCTGCCGGGCACAGTGGCTCACGCCTGCAATCCCAGCACTTTGGGAGGCCGAGGTGGGTGGATCACCTGAGGTCAGGAGTTCGAGACCAGCCAGACCAACATGGTGAAACCCCGTCTCTACTAAAAATACAAAAATTAGCCAGGCGTGGTGGCAAGTGCCTGTAGTCCCAGCTACTTGGGAGGCCGAGGCAGGAGAATCACTAGAACCCGGGAGGCAGAGGTGGCAGTGAGCTGAGATGGTGCCATTGCACTCCAGCCTGGGCAACAAGAGTGAAACTCCAACTCAAAAAAAAAAAGAAAGAAAGAAAGAAAATGGAATTCCCACCAATCTGAACAGGAAGGTGGCCTCTGTCATAACAGGTCCAGACTGGATATTGGTGAACTAGCTAAAGCTGAAGCAGCCAGACAAGTTACAAGGAAGTTCTAGTTGATTGCCCAAACAGTGAATAAAACATGCTTCTTCCTCATTCCTTTCCCCGCTAATTGCACTGCTTAGTCTCCTATCACAATTTTGGAATCTCTACCAAATGTAGATATCTGATGGGGTGGCAGGAGAATTGGCTCCATGGGGTCCAGGGTAAACTTTGCTCTTGGTGCTTGGTGGCACGCCATCAGACGTGTAGTCCGAGACACAGCAAAGGGACCAGGATTGGGTGCCTGCAGAAATGTCAGAGACACATGTAGTGGGTGGAAACTCTCATCCCCTGTTTTTTTACAACTCTGCCTGCCCATTATGGTGGTTAGGATCCTTTCCTGATCATTCAGTTTGCAGGTCATATGTTTTGTAGATTTCTACCCTCGGTATATGGGCATTAAAAGAGCTCAGTCTTGGCCGGGCACGGTGACTCATGCCTGTAATCCCAGCACTTTGGGAGGCCAAGGCAGTTGAATCACCTGAGGTCAGGAGTTCGAGACCAGCCTGGCCAACATAGTGAAACCCCATCTCTATTAAAAATACAAAAATTAGCCTGGCATGGTGGTGCACACCTATAATCCCAGCTACTCGGGAGGCTGAGGCAGGAGAATCGCTTGAACCTGGGAAGTGGAGGTTGCAGTGAACCAAGATCCCACCACTGCACGCCATCCTGGGTGACAAAGTGAGACTCCATCTCAGAAAAAAAAAAATGCTCAGTCTTGAATCTCAGTCATGTTTTCCAAGGGTGATTTATATTCCTAGGGGATTTGGGTGGTTCTCGCTTCTCAAAACCCATATCAAATGACTTTGCCTGTGACTTTTTACAAAAATTCGTATTCTAATACCTCTCTGTGCCCTTCCCAAGCACACAGATGATGTTCAGTAAATGCCAGACCTCTTTCCTCCCATTTCCCATGTGCCCTGCCTCCCTCACAGCCAGTCTGCTCTCCTTCTTTCCTCCCTTCCTCTCTTTGCCCTCTTCATCCCTCTTTCCTTTCCCACTATATTCTCATTTGTGCAATTTCCCAGTTAAGGTCAGTGTCACCCTGACTTCTCTTTCTTTTTTTAATCATCATCTGTCTTTCTTGACATTTCACATCCTGAATAATTTCCTTCAGAGAATCGGTTCTTTAAGACATCAGAACATGAGTCACCCTGCGAGGTACCACCAGACTGAGTAACACCAGGGACCAGCACCCATTCTAGCAAAACACTGCCTAAGCAGCCTGAACTGCGCTAGTTTCTTTAATGAGGGTTGTAGCACAGAAAGTTGCTTTCTTTTTTTTTAAAGAAAGGAAATCCCCTAGCCCAACTAAGCTTTCCTGTTAAACAAGTGCTTTGAGAGACCCATTCAGAGTACTTTTCACTAGAAGGACCTTTATTGTGTTTTGTGAGAAGGAAGGACAGGCACAAACGTGCTGTTAGAATGTGCCATGGAGAAAGATAAGCCCACAGGTTCGAGTGGAGTAACTTTACCCTTTGTGTAAAGATTCAGCAAAGATTCTCAGAAATGAGCGGGAATGTTTTCGGTGCTATGGGATGAGCTCTGTCGTTTCCTGATGAACACACTTCTCAGCATGTGTTCTGGGAAACACTAGTTTTTGTATTTTTGGAGTTTTCTTGTTGTTTGTTTGTTTGTTTTTGTTTTGAGATGGAGTCTCTCTCTGTCGCCCAGACTGGAGAGCAGAGGCGCGATATCGGCTCACTGCAACCCCGCTCCTGGGTTCAAGTGATTCTCCTGCCTCAGCCTCCCAAGTAGCTGGGATTACAGGCGTGTGCCACCACGCCTGGCTAATTTTTGTATTTCTAGTAGAGACAGAGTTTCACCATGTTGGCCAGGATGGTCTCGATCTCCTGAACTTGTGATCCACCAGCCTCAGCCTCCCAAAGTGCTGGGATTATAGGCGTGAGCTACCACACCCGGCCTTAAAGTGATATCTTCATAAAATAATCTGGAATTAAGAATGTGGGGTCTTTAGAGCATCTATGAATTAATATTTAGTTGGAACCAAAACACAGATAAAGATGGCTCATTGAAACGTATCAATCGTAGGATATCCTAGGGAATCTCTGAAAAGTGCTGAGGGAGCTGTTCCACTTAATAAGATGAATTTTCCATTTTCGGCACATACCACATATGGGAGTCTACTCTGGCTACTTATTTTCTTTCTTTCTCTGATCGGTTGTAAATTGCCATCCACCTCCACAGCCTAAGAACACCAGAGTAATTGATGCTTGTAAAGTCGCAGGGTGAGGGGTATTCCTGCACTGAGTGATTACTGATGGGGAAGGGTGGTGATACTGTGCCATCTCATTTTATTTTATTCTTTTTATTTATTTGTTTATTTATTTATTTGACAGAGTCTCGCTCTTGTTGCCCAGGCTGGAGTGAAGTGGCGTGATCTCAGCTCACTGCAACCTCCGCCTCCCGGGTTCAAGTGATTCTCCTGCCTCAGCCTCCCGAGTAGCTGGGATTACCGGCGCCCGCCATCACACCCAGCTAATTTTTGTATTTTTAGTAAGGACGGAGTTTTGCCATGTTGGCCAGGCTTGTCTTGAACTCCTGACCTAAGGTGATTCGCCCACCCTGGCCTCCCAAAGTGCTGGGATTACAGGCATGAACCACTGTGCCCGGCCTATTCTATTTATTTTTAAGATCTTGGGCAACATGCTCATTTTAGAGAATTTGCTTTCAAGTCATGTAATTTATGATTGAACCTTGGGTAAGAATCTCTTGCTCATGGAAACCTAACTCAGCTGGTGGTTTTCTTCCTGCTACTTTGCAGCCCAAGTTCAGAAGTAGATTTTTAATGATAGAAGTCACCATAGGAAGACACTCTCCTTTGCACTAACTGGGGGTTCTCAGTCCTGCCTGTACATCAGAACCTCTTGTGGAATTTTTACAAACTCTCTAGGTGCCTGGACCCAGCCCATGCAGATATAGAGTGGTTCTGGGATGAGGCAAGGGGAAGAATCTATCATTTAAAATGAATTCAGTGGCCTGAATATTTTCTCCCATTCTGTTGTCTCTTTACTTTGTTGATTGTTTCCTTTGCTTTACAGAAGCTTTTTAACTTGTGATCTCATTTGTCCGTTTTTGCTTTGGTTGCCTGTGCTTGTGAAGTATTACTCAAGAAATCTTTGCCCAGTTTAGTGTCCTGGAGAGTTTCCTAAGTGGTTTTTTTGTTGTTGTTGTTTGTTTTTGTTTTTGTTTGAGGCAGAGTCTTGCTCTGTCACCAGGCTGAAGTGCAGTGGCACGATCTTGGCTCACTGCAACCTCAACTTCTTGAGTTCAAGCAATTCCCTTGCCTCAGCCTCCCGAGTAGCTGGGACTACAGGTATGTGCCACCATGCTCGGCTAACTTTTTGTATTTTAGTAGAGACGGGGTTTCACCATGTTGGCCAGGATGGTCTCCATCTCTTGACCTTGTGATCCACCCACCTTGGCTTCCCAAAGTGCTGGAATTACAGGCGTGAGCCACCATGCTCAGCCTTCCCCAGGGTTTTCTTGGAGTAATTTCATAGTTTGAGGTCTTAGATTTAAGTCTGTAATCCATTTTGATTCAATTTTTGCATATGACAAGAGATGGGGTCTACTTTCATTCATCTACATATAAATATGCAGTTTTTCCTTGCATCATTTATTGAAGAGACTGCCTTTCCCCAATGTATGTTCTTGGCACCTTTGTTGAAACAAGTTTACTGAGGATGTATGAATTTATCTCTGAGTTCTCTTTTCTGTTCCATTGATCTGTGTGTCTGTTTTTATGCCAATACCACGTTGTTTTGGTTATTATAGCTCTGTCATATAATTTGAAGTCAGGTAATGTGATTCCTACAGTTCTGTTCTTTTGGCTTAGATTAGCTGTGGCTTTTCTGGGTCTTTTGTGGTTCCCATACAAATTTTAGGATTTTTTTTCTATTTCTGTGAAGACAGTCATTGGTATTTTCATAGAGATTGCATTGAATCTGTAGATTGCTTTGGGCAGTGTGGACATTTTAACAATATTCCAATCCATGAGCACAGAATATCATTCCATTTTTCTGGTGTCCTCTTTAGTTTCTTGCATCATTGCAATCAATTTATAGTTTTGATTGCAGAGATCTTTTACTTCTTTGGTAAACTTAATTCTTAGCTATTTTATTCATAGCTATTATAAATGGGATTATTTTCTTGATTTGTTTTTCAGATTGTTTGCCGTTGGCATACAGAAAGGCTACTGATTTCTGTATGTTGATTTTGTATGTTGCAACCTTACAGAATTTGTTTACCAGTTCTGATTGTTTTTTGGTGGAGTCTTTAGGTTTTTCCAAATATGAGATTGTATCATCCGCAAACAAGGATAATTTGACTTATTCCTTTCCAATTTGGATGCCGTTTATTTCTTTCTCTTGTCCGATTGCTCTAGCTAGGACTTCTGGTGAAAGTAGGCATCCTTGACATGTTCCAGATCTAAGAGGAAAGGCTTTTAGTTTTTCCCCATTCAGTTTGATACTAGCTATGGGTCTGTCACATATGGCTTTTATTATACTGAGGTATGTTGTTCTATACCCAGTTTTTTGAGGATTTTTTTATCATGAAGTGATGTTGAATTGTATCAAATTCTTTTTCAGCATCAATTGAAATGATCATATGGTTTTTGCCCTTCATTCTCTTGACATGACATATCACATTAATTGATTTGTGTGTGTTGAACAATCTTTGCATTTCTGGGATAAATCCCACTTGGTCATGATGAATGATCTTTTTAATGTGTTGTTGAATTTCAATTTTCTAGTATTTTGTTGAGGATTTTTGCATCAACATTCATCAATGATATTGGCCTATAGGTCTTTTTGTTTTTGTTTTTGTTTTTGTTTTTTGATGTGTCTTTGTCTGGTTTTGGCATCAGGGTAATACTGGCCTTGTAGAATGAGTCTGGAAGTATTTCCTCCTCCTGTATATTTTAGAATAGATTGAGTAGGATTGGTATTAGTTCTTCTTTAAATGCTTGGTAGTATTCAGTAGTGAAGCCATTGGGTCCTGGGATTTTCTTTGCTGAGAGACTTTTTATTATGGCTTTGATCTCATTACTTGTTATTCATCTGTTTGGGTTTTGGATTTCTTTATGGTTCAATCTTGGTAGGTTTTATGTATCTAGGAATTTATCCATTTTTTCCTACATTTTCCAATTTATTGGCAAATAGTTGCTCATAGTAGCCACTAATGATCTTTGAATTTCTGTGGTAACAGTTGTAATGTCTTCTTTTTCAGCTCTGATTTTATTTATTTGGGTCTCTTTTTGCTTTTTTTTTTTTTTAGTTAGTCCAGCTAAAGGTTTGTCAATTTTGTTTATCTTCTCAAGAAACTAACTTCTTGGCCAGGCACAGTGGCTCACACCTGTAATCCCAGCACTTTGGGAGGCTGAGGTAGGTGGATCACTTGAGGGCAGGAGTTTGAGACCAGCCTGGCCAACACAGTGGAACCCTGTCTCTACTAAAACTACAAAAATTAGCCAGGTGTGGTGGCACATGCCTATAGTCCTGGCTACTCCTAGCTACTCAGGAGACTGAGGCACAAGAATCGCTTGAACCTGGGAGGCGGAGGTTGCAGTGAGCCAAGATCTCACCACTGCACTCCAGCCTGGGCAACAGAGTGAGACTCTGTCTCCAAAAAAAAACCAAACCAAACCAAACCAAACCAAAAAACCATTTTTGTTTCATTGATCTTTTGTATTGTTTTCTTTGTTTCAATGTCATTTATCTCTGCTTTGATCTTTATTATTTCTTTTCTTCTAGTAATTTTGGGTTTGGTTTGCTTTGCTCTTGCTTTTCTAGTTCTTTTTTTTTTTTTTTTTTTTTTTTTTGAGACAGAGTCTTGCTCTGTTACCCAGGTTGGAGTGCAGTGGTGTGATCTCGGCTCACTGCAAGCTCCGCCTCCTGGGTTCACGTCATTCTCCTGCCTCAGCCTCCCAAGTAGCTGGACTACAGGTGCCCGCCACTGTGCCCAGCTAAGTTTTTTGTATTTTTTTAGTAGCAATGGGGTTTCAGTGTGTTAGCCAGGATGGTCTCGATCTCCTGACCTCATGATCTGCCCACCTCGGCCTCCCAAAGTGTTGGGATTACAGGCGTGAGCCACTGCACCTGGCTCTAGTTCTTTTAGATGCATCATTAGGTTGTTTGAAGTTTTTCTTATTTTTTGATGTAGGCACGTATAGCTATAAACTTCCCTCCTAGTACTGCTTTCACTGTGTCCCACAGGTTTTGGTTTATCATGTTTCCATTATCATTTGTTTGAAGAAATTTTTCAGTTTCCTGTTTAATTTCTTCATCGACCCACTGGTCATTTAGGAACATATTGTTTAATTTCCATGTTTTTGTATAGTTTCCAAAATTCCTCTTATTATTGATTTCTAGTTTTACTCATTGTGGTCAGTCAGAGATGTTTGATATTATTTCAATTTATTTGAATGTTTTAAGACTCATTCTGTGACTTAATATATGTTCTGTCTTTGAGAATGATCCATGTGCTGAGGAAAAGAATGTGTGTTCTACAGCTGTTGTATGAAATATTTTATAAATATCTATTTGGTCTATAGTGCAGATTAAGTCCCATGTTTCTTTGTTGATTTTCTGTCTGGAAGATCTGTCCAGTGCTGAAAGTGTAGTGTTGATGTCTCCAGCTATTATTTTACTGGGGTCTATCACTCTCTTTAGCTCTAGTAATATTTCCTTTATATATCTGGGAGCTCCAGTGTAAGGTGGATAAATATTTAAAACTATTATATCCTCTTGCTGAACTGACCTCTTTATCATTATATAGTGACTTTGTCTCTTCTTATAGTTTTGTCTTGAAATCTATTTTGTCTGATATAAATATAGGTATCCTGTTCTTTTTTGCTTTCCATTGGCATGGAATATCTTCTTCAATCCCTTCATTTTCAGTCTAGGTGGAGCGTCTGTTGTAGGCAACAGATCACTGGGTCTTTTTTTTTTTTTTTTAAATCTATTCAGCCACTCTATGTCTTTTGATTGACAGTTTAGCCCATTTACATTCGATGTTATATTGATAAGTAAGGACTTACTCTTGTTATTTTGTTATGTTTTCCGGTGGCTTTGTGGTCTTCTCTTCCTTCTTTCCTCCCTTCCCTTCTGCCTTTTAGTGAAGGTGGTTTTCTCTTGTGGTGTGCTTTAATTTCCTGCTTTTTATTTTGTATATATCCATTGTATGTTTTTTGATTTGAGGTTACCATGAGGCTTGTAAGTACTGTCTAATAACTCATTATTTTAAGCTAAAAGAAAACTAATAAAAACTCTACACTTTAACTTCCTCCCTCTGCTTTTTAACTTTTTATTGTTTCATTTATATCTTATTGTACTATGTCTTGAAAAGTTGTTCTAGTCACTATTTTTTATCAGTTCATCTTTTAGTCGTTCTACCGAAGAGTAGTTTACATGTCACAGTCACAGTGTTATACTATTCTGGGTTTTTCTGTATACTTAACTGTTACCAGTGAGTTTTGTGCCTTCAGGTGACTTCTTATTGCTCACTAACATCATTTACTTTCTGATTAATGTACTCTGTTTAGCATTTCTTGTAGGACAGGTCTAGTGTTGATGAAATCCCTCAGCTTTTGTTTGTCTGGGAAGGTCTTCATTTCTCCTTTATGCTTGAATATATTTTCCTTCAGCACTTTAAATATGTCATGCCACTCTCTCCTGGCCTATAAGGTTTCCACTGAAAAGTCTGCTGCCAGACGTATTGGAGTGCCATTGTATTTTATTTGTTTCTTTTCTTTTGCTGCTTTTAGGATCCTTCCTTTTATCCTTGACTTTTAGGAATTTGATTACTAAATGCCTGAGGTAGTCTTCTTTGGGTTAATCTGCTTGGTGTTCTACAACCTTCTTGTTCTTGGATATTGATATCTTCCTCTAGGTTTGGGAAGTTCTCTGTTATTATCCTTTGAATAAACTTTCTACCCCTGTCTCTTTCTCTACCTCCACTTTAAGGCCAATAACTCTTAGATTTGCTTTTTTAAGTCTATTTTCTAGATCTTGTAGGTGTACTTCATTCTTTTTTATTCTTTTTTCTTCTGTCTCCTCTGACCATATTTTCCAATAGCTTACCTTCCAGCTCACTAATTCTTTGTTCCACTTAATCAATCCTGGTATTAAAAGTCTCTGATGCATTCTTCAGTATGTCAGTTGCATTTTTCAACTCCGGAATTTCAGCTTGACTCTTTTTAATTATTTCAATCTCTGTTACATTTATCTGATAGAATTCTAAACTTTTTCTGTGTTGTCTTGAATTTCTTTGAGTTTCCTCTTTGTTAAGTTTATCTGATAGAATTCTGAATGTCTTCTCTGTGCTATCTTGAATTTCTTTGAGTTTCCTCAAAATGGCAATTTTGAATTTTCTGTCTGAAAGGTCATATAGTTTTGTTTCTGCAGGTTTGGCCCCTGGTGTCTTATTTAGTTTGTTTGGTGAAGTCATGTTCTCCTGGATGTTCTTGATGCTTGTGGATGTTCATCAATGTCTGGGCATTGAAGAGTTAGATATTTATTGTAGCCCTCACAGTCTGGGCTTGTTTATACCCATCCTTCTTGGGAAGGATTTCCAGGTATTCAAAAGAACTTGGATATTATGATTGAACCCATATCTGCATTAGGGGGCATCCCAAGCTCAATAATGCTGCATTTCTTGCAGCCTATCTGGAAGAATTATCTGGATTATCAAGCCCACACTCTTGTTCTTGTTGCTTACTTTCTCCCAAACAGAATCAATCTCTCTCTCTCTCTTTTTTCGCTATTTCTCTCTCCCCCTTCCCCCCCTCCCTCCTCTCCCTTTCTCCTTCTCTCTCTCCCTCTGTTCTGGGCCACCCAGAGCTAGGGGTGTGGAGATACAAGCACCAATATGGCCATCACCACTGAGAATGTACTGGGTCAGACCTGAAGCTGGCACCACACTGGGTCTCGCCATGGCCCACTGTAACCATGATCTGGTTGCCTATGTTCCCTCAATGCCTTGTCGTGAAGCCAGCCAGGCTAGCTTCAAGCCAGTGAGTTCCCCCAGGCTGCAGCCAGATCCAGAGATGCCATCTGGGAGCCATGGACTGGAGTCCAAAACCTTAGAAATCTGCTTGGTGTCCTATCTATTCTACTGTGGCTGAGCTGGCACTCAAACCATTAGCCAGTCCTTTCCACTATTCTCCCCTTTCCACAGGCTCAGGGGCCTCTCCCCATGTCCACCACCACCACAGGCCTATGAGGAGTGCTGCCAGGTTACTGCTGATGTTCGGTAAAGGCCTATGGCCTCTTCAGTCAGCTTGTGGTAAATGCTTTCAGTCACCCTTCAGGGCAGTGAGCTCCCCTCTGGCAAAAAGCAAGTCCAGAGATGTCATCCAAGAACCTAAGGCCTAGACTCAGGGACCCCAAGAGGGGTCTCTATTTGTTGCTTTACCCCACTGTGGCCAAGGTGGTAGCAAGTGCAAGGCAGGCTGGGCGCAGTGTCTCATGCCTGTAATCCCAGCATTTTGGGAGGCTGAGGCAGGCAGATCACTTGAGGCCAGGAGTTAGAGACCAGCCTGGCCAACATGGCGAAACCCTGTCTCTACTAAAAATAAAAAAAATTAGGCCGGGCGCGGTGGCTCACTCCCGTAATCCCAACACTTTGGGAGGCCAACGTGTACGGATCATGAGGTCAGGAGTTTGAGATCAGCCTGACCAATATGGTGAAACCCTGTCTGTACAAAAAATACAAAAATTAGCCTGGCACAGCTGGGCACGGTGGCTCACACCTATAATCCCAGCATGTTGGGAGGTCAAGGTGGGTGAAACACTTGAGGTCAGGAGTTCAAGACTCGCCTGACCAACATGGTGCAACCCCATCTCTACTAAAAATACAAAATTAGCCAAGCATGGTGGCACACACCTCTAATCCCAGCTACTCGGGAGGCTGAGGCAGGAGAATTGCTTGAACCCGGTAGGTGGAGGTTGCAGTGAGCTGAGATCGCACCACTGCACTCCAGCCTGGGTGACAGAGTGAGAAACCATCTAAAATAAAATAAAATAAATAAAATAAAATAAAATAAAATAAAATAAAATAAAATAATAAAATAAAAAATAAAATATTTTAAAAAATTAGCTGGGCATGGTGGTACATGCCTGTAATCCCAGCTACTCAGGAGGCTGAGGCATGAGAATTGCTTGAACCCAGGAGGCAGAGGTTGCAGTGAGCTGAGATGACACCATTGCACTCCAGCCTGGGCAACATAGCAAGACTCCATCTCTGAAAAGAAAGAAAGAGAGAGAGAGAAAAAGAAAGAAAAAAGAAAGAAAGAAAGAAAGAGAAAGATCAAGAGCAAGACAAAGCACCCTTTAATTTTCCTTCTGCTTGAGAAAAGCAGAAGGAATCTCTCACCATGGCCACCACAGCTGGGAATGTGCTGGGTCACAACTAAAGCCGGAATATCTTAGCCTCAATTAAGGCCCACAGCCTTGGATATTAACTGGGTATCACTACTGTTTATTCAGGGCTCAAGGGCCCTTTCATCAGCAGGTGATGGATCCTGCCAGAGCTGGGTCCTTGCCCTGCAAGGCAGCAGGCTCCCTTCTGATCCAGGATTGTCTAGAAATGTTGTCTGGGAACTAGGGCCTGAAACAGCTTCATGACCCTGCCTGGTGCCCTATCCTACTGTGGCTGAGCTGGTATCCAAGATGCAAGACAAAGTTCTCTTTACTCCTCCCTCTTATCTCCTCAAGCAGAAGGAAGAGGTCTCTTTTGGAGCAGTGTGGTTGGCCGGGAGGGGCCGAGCAAGCATTCCACTAGCTGCTCTGGCTGGTGTCTCAGTAGGTCATGTGCCTGCTAAGTCAACTGGCTCCAAGTCCAGCTCAGCACTAGGACTTGCCTAAGAGTTGTAGTTCATGTGGCCTACACTGCCTTTCAAGTTTATTTAGAGCCCCAGAGCACTTTGGCCCTCGGTGAGGAGGTTTGCCAGAATTCAAGTTCTGACCAAGGTACAGGAGATTCCCCTCTGGCTAGGGCTGGTCTAAATGCTCCCTCTATGGTCTGGCATCAGCTGAGTTCAGCCTGCTTTTGCTTTCTACTGTCTGTAACAGGGCAGCACTGAGTTCAGTGCAAAGCCTCACAATCGCTGCACTGTCCCTCTCCCAAGCGTACAGATTTTCTCTCCATGCCACACATCTGGTGCTGGGGCTGGGGGAGGGGTGGCATTGGCAATTCAAGACTATCTTTCCTACCCTCTTCAGTCCTTTTTCAGCAATATAAAGTTAAAACCAGGTACTGTGAGTGCCTGATTTTTTGGTTTTTATAAAGGTGCTTTTTTGTTTGTAGATAGTTGTTAAATTTGATGTTCCTATGGGAATTACAATTAGTGCGAGCTTCTATTTGGCCACCTTGCTCCTCTCCATATTCGCCATATATATATATATATATATATATATGCCAACAGAGGGAAGGAGTGGAATCACAAACATTGCTTTAAAACAGTAATACATGTAAATGATCCAATTAGAAAAGGGTCCAGAATGAAAATGAAGTTTTCCTTCCTGCCTCTTCTGTCCCTCAGTCATGCAGTTTCCTTTCCAAAAAAAATACTGCTGGTCTGGGCACGGTGGCTCACACCTGTAATCCCGGCACTCTGGGAGGCCAAGGCAGGAGGATAGCTTGTGGGCAGCAGTTCAAGACCAGCCTGGTCTGCAAAGCAAGACCTCATCTTTACAAAAAAATTTAAAAATTAGGTACGATGGCGTGCACTTTAGTCTCAGCTACTCCAGAAGTTGAGGTGGGAGGATCACTTGAGCCCAGGAGTTCAGAGGCTGCAGTGAGCTATGAGCATGCCACTGCACTCCAGCCCAGGTGCCACAATGAGACTTTGTCTTTTAAAAAGATGACAAAAAGAAACTACGGTTACCAGTTTCTCAAAATATGTCCTTCCAGAGAGATACACGTTTGTATGCGCAAAGAATGCTTACAAACTTGCTTCCTTATATACCCATACACATATGCAGAAACAGATGTGCACGTGTATGTACATATATGCATTCATATTGTGTATGAATTCTGTGCGTCACGTAGCTGAAAGCACAAGATGGTAGATACCCTTCTGCTTTTGTCTCTTAACAGTGTAATTTGGAGGTCATTCCTATCATATTTATGGGGTCACCTCATTCTTTTTTTGCTGACTGCATAGGCTTTCATTGTAATCGTGTTCAACTGGCTGTTCCCAGTAGGCATTTGGGTTGTTTCTAGTCGTTCTGATAAATAGGGCTGCACTGAAAATCCCTGCAGTAGGTACATGGGGGATATTTCCTAGAAGTGTGATTATTTGGTCAGTGCATGTGTGTGTTAAATTTTGAGATCTGGCCAAATTACTCTCCATAAAGGCTACCTCAGAGTGTCTGTTTCTCTGCTTTCTTTTGAACCTAGAATGTCATCCCAAGCATTACCATGTGCCAATATTTTGCTGTTAGAGGATAAAAACTACTATCTCAGTGAAGAATTGCATTTCTCTTTTAGGAACCCAAGTATCTTCTCACAGGTTTAAGAGCCATTTGAGGCCGGGTATGGTGGCTCATGCCCATTATCCCGGCACTTTGGGAGGCCGAGGTGGGCAGATCACCTGAGGTCAGGAGTTCAAGACCAGTCTGGCCAACATGATGAAACCCGGTCTCTACTAAAAATACAAAAATTAGCCGGGCATGATGGTGGGCACCTGTAACCCCAGCTACTCAGGAGAGTGAGGCAGGAGAATCTCTTGAACCCAGGAGACGGAAGTTGCAGTGAGCTGAGATCACATCATTGGACTCCAGCCTCAGCGAGAACAGCATTGAATTTCCCTTTATATGAACTGTCTTTTCATGTCCTTTAGCCATTCTCTCTTGAATTGTTTCTATGGTTTTTTTTTTCTTTTTGATGTTGGACTTTTTATCTACTTGTTTTCCTTGTTTGCTGCAGTGTGTACCAACCAGTGCAGCTTCTTGGTTGTTGGTGGGTCTGTAAGCAAGCGTTTGGAGCCAGCACAGAGAGGATGAGAGGAGGGCTGCACTCATCTGCTCTTCCAGATGGCACTGATCAAAGGACGTGGTGATCATGGGAACACTCTGGAGAGCACGTAGCCATATTTAGATATATTGACAACACAACCATTTAGTAGACTCAGGGTGACTTTAAGCCACATGTCACATGGCAGCTGTTAAAATCATCTCTGTACATGTACATGGGTAGTTCTGATGGCACACCCTTGTTAGCTTTGTAGCTTTTAGCTAAAGGGCCATATGGTGAAGGTGCATTTTTTGCATTTCTTATTTCTTCTCTTTTCTTTGTCAATATATCCATTCTAGAAAATGAGATGAGCCAGGCACAGTGTGGTGCATGCCTGTAATCCCAGCTACTCTGAAGGCTGAGGCAGGAGGATCACTTGAGCCCAGGAATTAGAGGCCAGCCTAGGCACTGGGCAACATAGTGAGACTCCATCTCTTAAAAAAAAAAAAAAAAGAAAAGAAAAGAAAAAGAAAAAGTGGCCAGGCATGGTGACTCAAGCCTGTAATCCCAGCACTTTGGGAGGTCGAGGCAGGTGGACCACCTGAGATTAGGAGTTTGAGAACAGCCTGATCAATATGGTGAAACCCCGTCTCTACTAAAAATACAAAAATTAGCCGGGCGTGGTGGTGTGCACCTGTAGTCCCAGCTACTCGGGAGGCTGAGATAGGAGAACTGCTTGAACCTGGGAGGCAGAGGCTGCAGTGAGCTGAGATCGCACCACTGCACTCCACCCTGGATGACAGAACAAGACTGTCTCAAACAAAAAAAAAATGAAAAAAGAAAATGGACAAAAAAAGAAAATGGGGCAAGATGCCTACTCTTTCTGTAAATTGTCTTTGTAGTTCAAGTGTCCAGTAAAGTTCTCTGTTCCAAGGAGACACTTAAAATAAATATTTGCTTAAAAAGGTCAATTCCTCCGCGTGCTGTTTTGCTGCCCTTCCTAAAGGCATGTGTATCAGTGCAGCACTTCTTGACTGATGTTAATAAGTGTTCTGTGATTTTTTAAAAAGTGCCTATGATTATATTAATTTTGGAAAAGCTATTTTAAATATTAAAGCATTTTAAACATTTAACTTATAAAATAAAATCAGTTTATTTACTACAGGACTTCTCACAGCCTTTAATGTACCAACAAATCCACTGAACTTCCAAGAGAGGGTTGCAAGGTGCTGTCTTCTGCAAGTGTGTCTGTCCACGGAGCTCTGTTTTCATATTTTCATGGTATCTCATTGAAATACAGCTCAAGCAATTAGCCTAAACTCATAGATGAATAAAGAGTAGACATCAATTTGTTTGTCCCCTGATTTGTCTGAATTAGGCCAAACAAGGATCTTTAACTGGAAATAGGGTTATTGATTACTTGACTGCAGTCAGATTTCTAAAATTGAGTAAAAACGCGTTTGCAGTTCAATTGCAGACAAAGACATACTGGTTACTTTCTCCAGGCTCCCCACAGTATTGGCAGAAGTGTAAAATTAAGAGATCAAGGTCATTTCTGGTAACCCCTCACTGCGCCTACTCGAGGTCTGATGCCACCCTCTCTGTCTGAATCATCCAAATCAAAATTGGCCAGGGATGAGGGTATAGTGCTGGGACCAGACAGAGCCACCACCAGGTGGTGGCTTAATTATGAAGCAAATTTACAGAGCCACAAGGGGGATGGACCAGAAGTGGACTGGGAAAGATCATTATGTCCAGCTCCTTAACAGGGCAGTTTCTTCTTTTCACTTGAGTATTTCTAAAATTGACTTTTTAAAAATCCTTTATTGGCCTTTTCTGTCTTCTTGAGAAATCGTGTCTGTTTTTCTTCTCAGCCTTCCTGAAATGTGTAACAGTGGTTCTGAACAGTGTTCTAGAACCCTGGTGGCGGGGATGTGTCACAAGTCATCTGTGTGCTAAAGTAAACCATTAAAAGCACATGCATTTGCAAATTACCACCAAATAGAATGGATTCAAGAGTACCTTATATAAGGTCTTATCTACCTACTTTGAGATCGCCTTTTTGAGTGGAATGTGCTGTTCTGATTGCATACATGATTACAGTGCTTATGAGTGGCTTTATATTTCCATTTTTATTTTCCCTTTTGATAAGATTGCACTTGAGCTACAAAGATACCAGGAACATTTTCATTTGTAATAACACAACTGTTATGATTACCCAATGAAAGGCAGCCAAAATGATGCGAGAAAAATGTTCAATAGTGATATTGTGGCTTTAAAAAAGCAATCAGATTAATTATTTGCATTCCTCAATAGTCTACACTTGTTACTTTTTTTTTTTTTTTTTTTTGAGACAGAGTATCCCTCTGTCACCCAGGCTGAAGTGCAGTGGGACTATCTCGGCTCACTGCAACCTCTGCCTCCCAGGTTCAAGAGATTCTCCTGCCTCAGCATCCTGAGTAGCTGGGATTACAGGCATGCACCACCATGCCCCATTACTTTTTTGTGTTTTTAGTAGAGATGGGGTTTCGCCATGTTGGCCAGGCTGGTTTTGAACTCCTGACCTCAAGTGATCCATCCGCCTTGGCCTCCCAAAGTGCTAGGATTACAGGCGTGAGCCACCATGCTCGGCCTACACTTGTTACTCCTGCCATATTGTCTATATTTCCTTTGGAGTAGGAGTCTAGAAAATACATCATTTTGCCAGGCGTAGTGGCTCACGCCTGTAATCCCAGGACTTTGGGAGGCCAAGGCGGGTGGATCACCAGGTCAGAAGTTCAAGACCAGACTGGCCAATATGGTGAAACCCCGTCTCTACTAAAAATACAAAAATTAGCCGGGTGTGGTGGCAGGCACCTGTAATCCCAGCTACTCAGGAGGCTGAGGCAGAAGAATCACTTGAACCCGGGAGGCAGAGGTTGCAGTGAGCTGAGATCACACAATCTTTATTATTATAGTTGTTAAGACTGATATTTTTGTAATTTTTTACTTTCAAGTGTCTTTTAATATATTCCCATCTCCAAAAATAGTTGTGCCACACTCATTGTTAATTTCTCTTCTCTGCCAATTTGGTGGGGATTCATCAACACCTAGTTCTCTCCATTATGTGCATCACTCAAGGGAGCTTCATCCAGCATGCATGTTCATGGAGAACTTGATGCCAAAGAGGTGCTTCCTCATTCTCTTTTCTTTTCTTTTCTTTTTGTTTTTTTGAGATGGAGTCTTGCTCTGTCGCCCAGGCTAGAGTGCAGTGGCGCAATCTCAGCTCACTGCAACCTCCACCTCCCGGGTTCAAACAATTTTCCTGCCTCAGCCTCCTGAGAAGCTGGGATTACAGGTGCCCGCCACCGCACCTGGCTATTTTTAGTAGAGATGGGGTTTCACCACCTTGGCCAGGCTGGTCTTGAACTCCTGACCTCGTGATCCACCCACCTTGGCCTACCAAAGTGCTGGGATTACAGGCGTGAGCCACCACGCCCGGCCTGCTTCCTCATTTTCTTCCTGATTTATAGCATGCTTGCCTCCAGCTTTCATAGCAGCGGCATGCTTATGCCTTCCTCGAGGCATCAAGGTGTCAGCAGGATCGATTCCTTCTGAGAGCTACAAGGGAGAGATCTGTTCTAGGCTTCTCTCCTTGGCTTGCAGATGGCCATTTTCTCCCTGTGACTTCACATCGTCTTCCATCTATCTCTGTGTCCAAATTTCTCTTTTTGTAAAGGTATCAGTCATGTTGAATTAGGGTCCTCTCTAATGACTTCACTTTAATTTGATTACATCTGCAATGAGCAGTTTCCAAATAAGGTCACATTCTGAGGGATGGAGGTTTAGGACTTCAACATTTGAATCTGGGGAAGACACAATTCAACTCATAACAACATGTTAATTTGCTACTTACGAACTTTTCTCCCTTTTTTTTTAAAGAATGTACATGGCAAGTCAAAGCAAACGATCGCAAGTACCACGAACAACCTCACTTTATGAACACAAAATTCTTGTGTATTAAGGAGAGTAAATATGCGGTGAGTTGTTAACTTTCTGAATTGTTTTTATTAAAATGCAGTTTTTTCCAGTAGCTGGCATACTTACTACCTTCATGCCACACCTGCCTTCTACGTAACCACCTGCCTGGGGCTATTGATAATCATCATTGTTTCTATAGAATGTCATTTTTATTGATGTTTACCTTTGGGGTGGGGAGGGGGTGACTTGAAACAAAACAGAATTATGTAGATTGAAATTTTCTCTCTCTTTTTTAAATTTTAAGCTCTCTTAGAAATGTTTTATGAAAGAATATACAATGATGGCACAGAAGCCTCCTGTTTGAAAGTAATGAGTTTGAAAGGAATCTCTTAAGAACTTATCTTCCCCTTATCTGCCTGGAATGGATTTAGAGCTTTTAAACATATTTTTGACTCAAAAATGCTTATTACCTTTGGAATGTGATAAAGAATGCTTAAAGATTAAATGTGAAATACAAAAATTAGCCTGGAGTGGTGGCATGTGCCCACAGTCTCAGCTACTTGGGAGGCTGAGCCAAGAGAATCGCTTGAGCCCAGGAGGCAGAGGTTTCAGTGAGCTGAGATTGTGCCATTGCACTCCAGCTTGGGTGACAGGAGTGAGACTCTGTCTCAATAATAAGAATAATAATAATAAATATTAAGTGTGGGCTTAAATGTTGTAAGATGTGTGTTTTAATGCCAAGGGCTTCCATAGCAGAGTACCACAACTGGATGGCTTAAAACAACAGAAGTTTACTCTCTCCTGATGCAGGGATCAGAAGTCTGAAATCTTGGTGTTGGCAGGGTTGGCTCCTTCTGGAGCCTCTGCAGGAGAATCTGTTCCCTGCCTCTCCCCTGGCTTCTGGTGGCCACTGGCAATCCTTGGAGTTCCTTGGCTTACAGATGAAGTCACCCCAATCTCTGCTTCCATCTTCAAGGGGCACTCTTCCTGTGTGTGTCTGTGTGCAACTTTCCTCTTATAGGGACCCCAGTCCGAATAAGCACCTCATTAAATTAGAGCCTGTCCTAATCACGTATGACTTCATCTTGATTATCTCTGCGAAGATCCTATTTCCAAATAAGATCCCACATAGGTATTAGCATTAAGACCTGAACATATCTTTTGCAGGACACAATGCAACCCACTACAGTACCTTTTGCTCTTTCTTACATAGTAGGCTCTGTCTCCTCACTTAAATAAAAGCCTCACTTTTCCTGGCTTTGGCCATGTTGTTGTCTACCTTTACCCTGTTTTCTAACAGTCTCTGATGGGTCAAGGAATCTGACAGCAGGATTTATTTGGTCACAGTCTGATGTCTGTTTCTTGTTACTGCCTCTGTCATAAGACTCCAAGTAGTCATTTTGAGGCTTGGCTGCTTGGCTAGAATTAAAAGCTTAAAAGAAATATCAGTATCTTTCTTTCTTCTTTTCTTTTTTAAGGCAGAGTCTCACTCTGTCACTCAGGCTGGAGTGCAGTGGGGCGATCTGCAACTTCTGCCTCCCTGGTTCAAGCGATTCTCCTGCCTCAGCCTCCCAAGTATCTGGGATTACAGGTGCATGCCACCACGCCTGGCTAATTTTTGTATTTTTAGTAGAGGTGGGGTTTCACCATGTTGGCCAGGCTGGTCTCAAACTCCTAGGCTCAGGTGATCCACCCTCCTCGGTCTCCCAAAGCGCTGGGATTGCAGGCATAAGCCACCGCACCCAGACAAAATCCTCAATATCTTTCTGACAGATTATGTTCCTTTGTCACTGTAAGCTGTGGGACTTGTGACTTTTGCAGATGTGTATACATTGTGATAAATACAGCATCATTTAGAATGACTCTTATTTTTTCCAACAGAATAATGCAATTAAAACATACAAGTACAACGCATTTACCTTTATACCAATGAATCTGTTTGAGCAATTTAAGAGAGCAGCCAATTTATATTTCCTGGGTCTTCTTATCTTACAGGTAATGCCCTTTGCTATCTTAAATCTGTTTGAATTATAGTGACTTGATAACATTTAAGCTGTAGACACATATAATGTGAATAATCTTGAAAGTGTTTTATATTAGCATTAGGGTTCTGTACATAAAGGAACAGTGCCTCATACACAGAACCAGCTCAATCAGTGTTATATGAACAGGGAAAGGGAGCAAATGGAAATATTATTCTAATTCTGTATTTTAAAAAATTTCATGTTATACTGATATGGGTGTTAAAACTGGTATCCCTGAAGTGAATAAAACTAAAATCCAGCCAGGCTCAGTGGCCCACGCCTGTAATCCCAGCACTTTGGGAGGCCGAGGCGGGCGGATCACCTCAGGTGAGGAGTTCCAGACCAGCCTGGCTAACATGGTTAAACCCCGTTTCTACTAAAAATACAACAAATTAGCCAGGCGTGATGGTGCATGCCTATAATCCCAGCTACTCGGGAGACTGAGGCAAGAGAATCGCTTGAACCCAGGAGGCGGAGGTTGCAGTGAGCCGAGATCACACCATTGCACTCCAGCTTGGACAACAAGAGCTAAACTCCATCTCAAAAAAAAATAAAATAAAATATAATCCTTACTTTGTAAAATTATTTGCACCTTAAAATGAAAGCTATTTTGTGCTTGCCTTTTATCATTGTATTTAGATGCTGAATTTCCCCCCCAAAAAGATCATTGATTTTTTATTAAAATTTTGGTCATAAATTTCAGTAAGTTATTTTTGTGAACTGTTTTTACATTTTAAAAGGCCTACTTAAAAATTTTTTTTTCCTAATTGTGGCAAAGCATCCAGTTATCCAGAGAGCATGAGTTTAACTGTGCAAGAACTGTTGCTGTAACCGAGGGAACTCTACACACACTAGTTAGCGCCAGAATCAACCTTTAGTGTCTGCCATGCGGATTACATAGCTTAAGCTCAGAATATCCACCTGGTTTTTTCAGATTCTTTTTTTTTTTTTTTTTTTTTTTGAGACCGTGTTTCTCTCTTGTCGTCCAGGCTGGAGTGCAGTGGCACCATCTTGGCTCACTGCAACCTCCTCCTCCTTCTCTTGGGTTCAAGCGATTCTCCTGCCTTAGCCCCCCGAGTAGCTGGGATCACAGTTGCCAGCCACCACGCCCAGCTAATTTTTGTATTTTTAGTAGAGACAGGGTTTCACCATGTTGACCAGGCTGGTCTCAAACTCCCGAATTCAGGTGATCCACCCGCCTCAGCCTCACCAAGTGCTGGGATTACAAGCGTGAGCCACTGTGCCCGGGCACTTTATCAGATTCTTTACGGCAAGCATTGGATTTGGAAAAGTTACACCTGCTGGGATTGACCCTTTAAGGTTTTATGAAAATGGGGTAGAATGTGTGTCTAAGTGGGGATGGAGGATGCGAGGAGAGGACAGAAAAAGAAGAGATGATGCTAAGGAGAAATGGATAGGCAATGATTTAGGAAACTGTAAGACCTTCAAGTCAGATAGTAAAGGATGGCCCTGTTATCAAAGGAGATGCTTAGAAAGGTGTGTGTAGAGGTTAGCACTGCAAACTCCAAGGTGCTGCTCTATAGGAAGTAGGCCATTTTCCCTTACTTACTTCTAGCAGGGAAGAGGAGTTTCACATGTTCACTGTGATGTGGGAAGAAGGATTTTTTTGTCTTCTAACTGCACCCCAGTTATCTTCTCTCTCTCTTTTTTTTTTTTTTTGAGATGGAGTTTCGCTCCTGTTGTCAAGGCTGGAGTGCAATGGCGTGATCTCAGCTCACCAAAACCTCTCCCTCCCAGGTTCAAGCTATTCTCCTGCCTCAGCCTCCTGAGTAGCTGGGATTACAGGCATGCGCCACCACACCTGGCTAGTTTTGTATTTTTAGTAGAGACGGGGTTTCTCTATGTTGGTCAGGCTGGTCTCGAACTTCCAACCTCAGGTGATCCGCCCACCTCGGCCTCCCAAAGTGTTGGGATTACAAGCATGAGCTACCGTGCCTGGCCCAGTTATCTTCTCTTAAGGTCAGCAATCCAAATTAGGGTAACAGTAATAGCCGTGGGCAGCTTCTTAACTTGTGTTGTCACTACACTTAATTCTTCTAGTCTAGAAGGTCAGGCCTGGCATGACCTCCATTTTGCAGAGAAAAGCTGAGGCCTAGTAAGCTAAAGTAACTTGCTCAAAGTCCCATAAGCCATAAATGATAGAGCTGACCAAGACTTGGATCTAGGAGTTGACTCCAGAGCCTGTCATTTTAACCACTACATTATAGAGCCCAGTGATCAGGAGGATGGTTATGAAATAACTTTATTAAACTTGCATCCCAATCTTTATTCAAATTTAGAGGCTGTCTTGATGGAGGAAGGCCAGCTCACTTTCTTGGATAGGCCAACAGTGATGATGAAGGAAGCACTTTCTTCTAATGCCCTCAGAGATGCTCTCCCTAATCCCTCACTTTCAGAGGAAGCTAGTACCTCTTGCCATCTTTGCCTCCAGCATGGGATCCTCAGAAACCACTGACTGAGAAACCTGCAGTATAGAACCTACTATGCATGCATTCCTTAAAAGCTAAGGTGACTTTGGCCAGGCACGGTGGCTCACACCTGTAATCCCAGCACTTTGGGAGGCTGAGGCAGGAGGATTGCCTGAGGTCAGGAGTTCGAGACCAGCCTGGCCAACATGGTGAAAACCCATCTCTACTAAAAATACAAAAAAATTAGCCGGGGGTGGTGGCACACACCTGTAATCCCAGCTACTCAGGAGGCTGAAGCAGGAGAATCGCTTGAGCCTGGGAGGCGGAGGTTGCATTGAGCCAAAATTGTGCCACTGCACTCCAGCCTGGGTGACAGAGGAAGACTCCATCTCAAAAAAAAAAAAAGAAAAAAGAAGTTAAGACGAGACTTCTCCCTTGCCACTCCTACCCCCTCACCCCCAGTTAAATATGATTTTCACAAAAGATTTAGAGCAACTCTTTTTTAGGTATCGTAATACAAAACTTCCTTGGTGTCCAGTTAAGGTTGCAATGAGATAATTTCAGGAGCCACTGCCCTCTAGGCTCTGTTCCAGGTATCCAGACGCTAGAGAGAACCACTAGAAGGAGGTTGTCCAAATGCTTGAAGAGCCTTTCCTATATACTCTGCAGGATGTAGACTTATGTGATGACGGTGATGAGACTTGGAATTAGCAAGCTTAGAATTAGCAATAAGTTACCTGTAAGCTTGATATGCCTTCATGGACACACACATAAGCCCTTTTATTCTTTTAGGCAGTTCCTCAAATCTCTACCCTGGCTTGGTACACCACACTAGTGCCCCTGCTTGTGGTGCTGGGCATCACTGCAATCAAAGACCTGGTGGACGATGTGGTGAGGATTTCTTATACAACGTTCTACTCATTGCTTTGAGTTGACTTTAAGTTCTCATGCCTTCCTTCTCTATTGAGATGTTTAAAACAGCATTTCCCCATCTTCCTTCTCAAGGCTCGCCATAAAATGGATAAGGAAATCAACAATAGGATGTGTGAAGTCATTAAGGATGGCAGGTACTGTGTCTAATTAGTAACTGAGTTTCAAGGATGTAATGCATAACTCTGCCTAGAAACACATTCAGAGATAATTATTACAATGCAGAAGGCTATTAGTACATTAACTGTTTATTTTTTTCGAGATAGAGTCTCGCTCTGTCGCCCAGGCTGGAGAGCAGTAGCATTATCTCGGCTCACTGCAACTTCCACCTCCCAGGTTCAAGCAATTTTCCTGCCTCAGCCTCCGAGTAGATGGGATTACAGGCGTGCACCACCATGCTCAGCTAATTTTGTACTTTTAGTAGAGATGGGGTTTCACCATGTTGGCCAGGCTGGTCTCAAACTCCTGACCTCAAGTTATCCTCCTTGATCTCCCAAAGTGTTGGGATTACAGGCGTAAGCCACCATGCCTGGCCTTAAATTATCTTTTTAATGAGTATGTACCCCTGTTGTAATAAATCTAATAAGGATAGTGATAAAAATAGATAAAAAGATGACTATTTTGAGTACTAAATTCCATAGGAAATATTCATTAAAATTTTTAACATATCAACACTTTTAAAAGTTTTAAACTATAATACTGTTTTAAAGATTTTCACATATACAAATGATATACCCAGTGGACGTAATGAACCTACTATAAATAATAAACTTAATTTCTTTGGAGGCAGTCATCTAATCACTATGTGTTTATCTGCCATTCATTTATGGCCAAAAATGACTTGGAGATTTAAAATACTTTTTAAATATATGTTTATGCCCCAGTTCCCCTAATGTTACAAGAATTTAGTATACAATTCTTAACTCCAGAATTAAAAAAAAAATTTGGCTTATCTTTCAATTAACGAAATTGTAGATGTTTTACATTTCAGTATTTCTGAAATTTTAAAATAGAAATTTGCATGTAAGTCCGAAATGACAAATGGATAGGCCAGCACCTTCTTAGCAGGGCTACTGGAAGGCAATTCTGAATACTGAAATATTGGAGGCAATTCTGTAAGATTCTTCTATCTGATGTTCCAGTTTCCTCTGAGGAGGCCCCCTGTGCTCTACCCTGCTGATGCTCAAGTTCCTATAGGTATGACCCCACTGCAGGGGCTGCTCAGGCCATGGCCCTGCCAGACATGCACCCTAGACTTCCAAATTCAAGGCAACCCAGAGCTCCTCTTTACCAGTGTAGGTAGCTATGGTACAGGCTAAACATATGGGTTGGCCAGGCACGGTGGCTCACGCCTGTAATCTCAGCACTTTGGGAGGCCGAGGCAGGAGGATCACTTGAGGCCAGGAGTTTGAGGCCAGCCTGGAAAACTTAGTGAGACTCCTGTCTTTTTTTTTATTTTTTTGAGACGGAGTCTCGCTCTGTCGCCCAGGCTGGAGTTCAGTGGCATGATCTCGGCTCACTGCAAGCTCCGCCTCCCGGGTTCACACCATCCTGCCTCAGCTTCCCGAGTAGCTGGGACTACAGGCGCCCGCCACTGCACCTGGCTAATTTTTTGTATTTTTAGTAGAGATGGGGTTTCACCGTGGTCTTAATCTCCTGACCTCATGATCCACCCACCTCGGCCTCCCAAAGTGCTGGGATTACAGGCGTGAGCCACCGGGCCCGGCCGAGACTCCTGTCTTAACAACAACAACCTCCTCTGCTAGGCTCATTGGGACACTTATTCTACTTTACTGAATGAAGTGTTTCCTAATCCTAGAATTGTAAATAAAGCCAATTAAGATCTTTAAATTGTTGTGATTTTGTCTTTTGACACTTGAAAGGTAACTTTGGAACATAATTTTCTTATTTGCAAAGGAAAAAAAGCCATCTAAACATATTTATAGCTTGGTATAGTCTATATTTGCATTAGACAGAGTGGAAGTACGGCTGTAAGTCAGGTTATTTTCCTCAGTGTTGACACATAAAAAGTCTTGGAATTAGGCCTTAGTTACTATTTTTAGCACTTGAATTTGCAGTTCTGCCTGAAGCCTCTTGCTCAAAAAACAACTCATTACTGATCGCTGAGTTGGTGCTTTCGTCACAGTTGACTACGTTAATTTAACAAACACTTATGGAGTACTTTCTGCATGTTGGAGGCAGGACAGTATCCTTGAGAAATTTATAGTTCAAGACAGAAGATGAGACACCTACACGCATCATTCTAATAAAATCCATATCAGAATAAAAAAGATAAAAACAAAATGCTCTGACAGTACAGGGAAGGGAAAATTCACTTTAGCAAGGGAATGTGGGGAAAGATGTCAAGACGTGAGCAAAGCCCTGAAAATGATGCCCTAGGGAGGCTGAAGGAGCTGTGTAAACACAAGTTGTGGTGACAACACAAAGCTCCATCAGACAACTGACCATAATCCAATTTGAGTGTAGCCTCAGGGCCTTAAAGGGAATGCAGTGTCTTTGTCAGTTAAGCCTTTACAATTAAGAAGTTAACCGGCCAAGTGAGGTGGCTTATGCCTATAATCCCAGCACTTTGGGAGGCCGAGGTGGGTGGATCACCTGAGGTCAGGAGTTCGAGACCAGCCTGGCCAATATGGTAAAAACTCATCTCTAAAAAATTAGTCAGGCGTGATGGCACGTGCCTGTAGTCCCAGCTACTCGGGAGGCTGAGGCAGGAGAATCTCTTGAACCCCAGGAGGCAGAAGTTGCAGTGAGCTGAGATCGTGCCACTGCACTCCAGCCTGGGCAACAGAGCAAGACTCTGTCTCAATGAAAAAAAATAATAAATAAACAATAAAGCTAATTTAAACAGCAGAGAGTAGGCAAGCTCTGAAGCCCCACGAAGACTCTGGGAGGCCCAGGTGGGTGCCATAATGTAGGTGCTTCTGTCCTGGGACCAGCATGGAGCAAGTGATGGGTCACTGAGAAGGAACACAGCAGGGAGGCAAGTTGGACATAAGCAAAAAGAAAAGGAGGTGGCAAGTATTTCCCTGCAACGCACATAAGTGGCCCCCATAAACTCTTCCTTACATGACCTAGATGAAAAGAATGTATCAAAGTCATTCATCATTGCTTCCTTCAGAGGTCAATACGATTTTCATGTCCCCATTTAATATGTTTACATCATTAAAGAGCAAAATTTTAGCATTTTCTCTGTGACTTGCATATTTTCCAGAATCTGTAACATCCAGAAAGAATAGTAATTCCCTTGCCTGTAACTTAAAATGTCAATAAATCCTCATTATTTTTAATCCTTAGGTTCAAAGTTGCTAAGTGGAAAGAAATTCAAGTTGGAGACGTCATTCGTCTGAAAAAAAATGATTTTGTTCCAGTAAGTGAACAAATTCTGCTTCTCTCGTTCCTTGTTCTCCCCCAGCCCCTGTGCTCGGCTTTTCCCTCAGGGTCTCGGTGTTATTTGTGTGTTTTGTTTTGGACAGGCTGACATTCTCCTGCTGTCTAGCTCTGAGCCTAACAGCCTCTGCTATGTGGAAACAGCAGAACTGGATGGGTAAGTGTGTCTCGATGGGACTGATTTAAAGCTGGCCTTTGAAGGCACATTCATTCCACTGAAATCGGGGCATTCTGGACCAGACGGCTTGATATCTGGCCTTGCCTCTGCCACCTGCTGCTGTCCCTACTGATCTCACCTTTGCCCCTCTGTGAAGTGGAGCTCTTACTACCTGCGTTTCTCCACCTCTCAGGGAAGGTAAAAGGATCAGACAGGAGCATATGTGTCTGAGTCCTTTATCAACTGCTGAGCAGTGTCCAGACAGACATGAATAAAATCGAGGTTATTATCTGTGTCAGAGAAAGGAACAGATTTTTAAAGTCTTTACCAATAGGCAATTTATTTATTTATTTTTGAGACAGAGTCTCACTCTGTCGCCCAGGCTGGAGTGTAGTGGTGCTATCTCAGCTCACTGCAACCTCCACTCCCCCTGGGTTCAAATAATTCTCCTGCCTCAGCCTCTTGAGTAACTGAGATTACAGGCTCCAGCCCCCACACCCAGCTAATTTTTGCATTTTTAGTAGAGATGGGGTTTCACCATGTTAGCCAGGCTGGTCTCGAACTCCTGATCTCAAGTGATCTGCCCACCTCGGCCTGCCAAATTGCTGGGATTACAGGGGTGAGCCACCGCACCTGGCCCCAGGAGGCAATTTTGAATTCTCCTTGTATTGGTTTTGGCTACTATGCTATCATTTAAAAGAGAATGAAGTTCTGTTTTTGACCAGTTTTCTGACCAGTTTTCAAGGCATTTATTGAGTGCTCACGAGGTTGCCGGCACTTTACATATTAGCTCATTTAATCCTCTAAACGACCATGTGAGACGAATATTATTGGTCTGTATTACCCATGAGGAATTGGAGGCCCAGGGAGGTGCAGCAGCCCGCCCAAGGTCACACAGTAAGCGGTAGAGTCAGGACATTGCTCCCTCTGCTCCTCGCGCCTCACACTCCAGATGTGCATACACTGCTTTACAGAGAGCGGAAATCATGAGACTGAAAACTAGGGCTGTCTTTGCTTCATAGATCAAGCAATTGACTGTTGGAAATCTATCACACCTTTTTTTTTTTTTTGGTGGAAAAAAATACTAAAAGCCAATTAACCACTTCTTAATTGTAAAGGCTAATTGGTTAAAAACCAATTAACCACTTCTTAATTGTAAAGGCTTAACTGACAAAGACACTGCATTGTCTTTAAGGCCCCGAGGCTATACCCAAATTGGATTACGGGCAGTTGCCTGATAGAGCTTTCTGTTGTCAGGTTGGTCTCAAACTCCTGACCTCAAGTGATCTGCCTGCCTGTGCCTCCCAAAGTGCTGCCATTACATGCGTGAGCCGCGGCGCCTGACTGACTGTTTATTCTCAACTATAAAACTGCTATTATTTCCATGAGAGATTCTAAAGCTTTACAAAGACATAAGATCCTAACATGCCCTGCCAGAACAGAATGGTGAGGTTGAGAATGAACTTCCCTAGGGAAAATTCCTGAGTATTCGTGAATCCTATAAAAAGCCGTCAGTCGTGAGAAGGCAGCCTCACCCTCGAGAGCACCTGCCCTGGCCTGCCCTTGTGCCCACCCACGACCTTACCTTGCACTATGGTGGGGCAGTTGGGAGTAAAGCTAAGACTTCCTTTTCCAAATAAAATTGTCTTTCAAAAACATGCGGTCCAGTTATTCACTCTGGAAAAGAATTTGACAGAGGCGAAACAGAATTTCTGTAACAAATATGTGTTATAGAATCATCTTAATGTGATTAAATATTAGACTCTACATTTTCAAACAGCACTTTGGTAGTCCTAGCTGATGGCAAAGTTAAAGTTAATGAGAAGGATGTTTGTGGGTACCTCTGTCCTAACCTTCACAACAACAAACAGTGAAGGGAACCAACATTTCCCAAGGTCAGAGATTTTCTCTACTTCAGGGGATAACCTTTTCCAAACCTGAAGTTCCAAGGTGAACAGAGTTTGAAAATAGAAACAGCTAATTATTTAGGCTTCATGTCCAGGTATGGCTAATGTAACTTTGGATGATTAACTTCCATTTTGAACTCGAAAATTTGTTCATTTAATTCATTTTTTCCCCATTCCTTTAGAGAAACCAATTTAAAATTTAAGATGTCACTTGAAATCACAGACCAGTACCTCCAAAGAGAAGATACATTGGCTACATTTGATGGTTTGTACCAAACATGTCTTACTTTGCTTTAAATTTTAGTTGCTTGGTTCAATTCCTATTGATTAAAACCAGAAAGACTTTTGTATGTGATTAATTATGTGAATCTTATATTTTTAAAAGGTTTTATTGAATGTGAAGAACCCAATAACCGACTAGATAAGTTTACAGGAACACTATTTTGGAGAAACACAAGCTTTCCTTTGGATGCTGATAAAATTTTGTTACGTGGCTGTGTAATTAGGAACACTGATTTCTGCCACGGCTTAGTCATTTTTGCAGGTACGTTCAGAGTTTCTTGGGAAATTAATCAGCTATGATCTTTAAAGACTTAGAGGGGATTGCTTTTCTGTCCTTTCTCCATCAAAACCAAAAGAAGAGTAATAGCATCATGAGCTTTTTTTTTTTTTTTTTTTTTTGAGACAGAGTCTCACTCTGTAGCCCAGGCTGGAGTGCAGTGGCATAATCTCAGCTCACTGCAACCTCTGTCTCCTGGGTTCAAGTGATTCTCCTGTCTCAGGCTCCAGAGTAGTTGGGATTATAGGCATGTGCCACCATGCCCAGCTAATTTTTGTATTTTTAGTAGAGACAGGGTTTTGCCATGTTGGCCAGGCTGGCCTCGAACCCCTGACCTCAGGTGATCTGCCCAACTCAGCCTCCAAAACTGCTGGGATTACAGGCGTAAGCCACCATGCCTGGCCAAGAAGAGTAATTTTATTGGTGAGCTAGTGAATTGATTTTTCCCAACTGATGATTACATTGAATTTTCCATTTTCAGGTGCTGACACTAAAATAATGAAGAATAGTGGGAAAACCAGATTTAAAAGAACTAAAATTGATTACTTGATGAACTACATGGTTTACACGGTATTTATTTTTCATCTCAGTAGATCTCTCATCTAGATTGCTGTCTTTTGCACTAATATTATCGTATGTTTTTCTAATACAAAATCTTACCTCTTTAGGTGGAATAGAAAAATTTTTCGGCACTCCAAGCTTCAAATGCAGGAAGAAGGGATTTTTTTTCCAGAAATGCCTTACTTTTTCTCAGAAATGCCACACTTTTAACAGGAGAATTCCCTTGGGAAGGGAAATTTCGGTTGCAGGGTGCCCTGAGTGCTTTGATGACAGGAACTGGAAAACCAGGAAGCCCTAGATAAATTAGTGAAGCTGGACTCCTGAAGTCAATGTAGGGTTGATTTCATTGCTGGTACTTTCCCATAGAGGCAGTTCTCTTAGAAGCAAGCCTCCCTCAGCACCCCCAACATATACTGTATAGCTCCAAATACAAGGCAAGGCTAAAAATAAAGTATGTCGAGGACACTCAAGACCACTCCCAGGTTTGATGATTCACTGGAAGGACTCATAGGCCTCAGCACATAGTCGTATTCACAGCTGTGAGTCATTACAACAAAAGGACACAGAGCAAGATCACCAAAGACTCATGGAGCAAAGTGCAAAGGAAACCAGGCACAAGCTTCCAAAAGTCTGCCATCCTGCCCCCACTCCCCACCAAACCACACACACAATAGGCACTTAATTCTCCCAGCAGCAATTAATGACACCACATGTGAAATGTTGTCTATACCAGGGAAGCTCATGAGAGACTCAGTGTCAAAGGTTTTTAACAAAAAAACTCTAGACTCTCCAGAAGAATGCAGATGGTCAGCATAAACCATGCTGTTTGCACAGTTAGGCATCAAGAGTTTTTTTTATTATAATTATAATTATTATTTTTTTTGAGATTGAGTTTCACTCTTGTTGCCCAGGCTGGAGTACAATGGCATGATCTTGGCTCACTGCAATCTCTGTCTCCCAGGTTCAAGTGATTCTCCTGCCTCAGCCTCCCAAGTAGCTGCGATTACAGGCACCTGCCACCTCACCTGGCTAATTTTTGTATTTTTAGTAGAGACGGGGTTTCACCATGTTGGCCAGGCTGGTCTCAAACCCCTGACCTCAAGTGATCTGCCTGCCTCGGCCTCCCAAAGTGCTGGGATTACAAGCATGAGCCACTGCACCCGGCCCATGAGCTATTCTTATCAGAGAATAAAAAATAACCGGGAAATCCTCCAAACATCTAAGTTACCAGATACCAGCCCAGGGCGAAACTTGCAAGCCAGCCTTCGGAGGAAGCAGTCTCAGACCTGCTATGTTCGCTCTTTTCTGCCCACGTGGTGACCCCAAATATTAAGCACTCCTTCTGTTTCCCAATGAAAATTTTTTTCAAGTATTTAGTTCAATTTGAATGCATACTTCTAATACTTATTCTTTGATTGCATATACATGTTTAAAATCACATAAAAATAATAATTTAAGAAACATTTTCCCCTGCTTTCTCATTTCATGAAAATTGTATTTGAACTTTTCACATTCATCTTTGGTGTCATGGTTGTGGTTATCCACTCTCAAAGAGCCTGTTGGCACTCTGCTCTTTCCACGACAAAGTTGTGAGATATAGCACTTTTGGACTCCATGTCCAGAAATTTAAATTTGTCTCTGGAAATTTTATTCCCACTTGCCAATCTCCAAGTACCACTAGGATGGTTGACTTTTTATTCCTTCCATAAATATATGCTCATAACTTCTACAACATAATACTTATCATATTGCTTCTTAAGTGATCTTATTTTACAATGTCATGCAATACTTATGACATTACACCTTAAGGAATAATCGCCCAAATATAGGTGAAATTTTCTTGCCCTGAAAAAAAAATTCTGGCTGGGTGAGGGCCACCTGTAATCCCAGCAATTTGGGAGACTGAGGCATGCAGATCACTTGAGGACAAGAGTTCGAGACCAGCCTGGCCAACATGGTGAAACTCGTCTCTACTAAAAAGACAAAAATTAGCCGGGCTTGGTGGCGCGTGCCTGTAATCCCAGCTACTCAGGAGGCTGAAGCATAAGAATTGTTTGAACCAGGGAGGTGGAGGTTGTAGTGAGCCACAATGGTACCACTGCACTCCAGCCTGGGCGATACAGTGAGACGCTGCCTAAAAAAAAAAAAAAAAAAAAAATCTGTTGAATATCTTCTATAAGCATTCCAGTTTTCCAATTCAGCCTTGTTGGAAGTTGTTTCATGCTAAGTAAGATATCTTCCGCAAACAGTATGTTATTGTTCAAAGTAAACATAATTGAGAGAATGCCCTGTAATATAAGATTCTTCAAGGATTTGAATATAAGACACCACCTTCTCTTTGGAGAGATAATTTTGGGAACAAAACCTCACCTTCTATGGGAGATGTAGGATACATCAGTCAATCGCAGCAATCAAATAGACTTTCAAAGCGTTATGTTAGTGCTGTTTTTATTTGACATATATTATTTTTCAGACTACTAAATTATCAATCATATGAAGTATTGAGTAAGGTTAATTAGCATCTAGGAAATGCAAGAGGTTGGAAATCCATCTTCAGAATGCATTTAAATGTTTTCTGTCTTCTAGATCTTTGTTGTTCTTATTCTGCTTTCTGCTGGTCTTGCCATCGGCCATGCTTATTGGGAAGCACAGGTGGGCAATTCCTCTTGGTACCTCTATGATGGAGAAGACGCTACACCCTCCTACCGTGGATTCCTCATTTTCTGGGGCTATATCATTGTTCTCAACACCATGGTACCCATCTCTCTCTATGTCAGGTAAGGCTGTCCTCTCTGGCATTTTGCTTTAGTGGAAGAATGTTGTACCTTCTCCCAACATAGTGCCTTCATTTCTAGTGATCACTGTTTCAAAGGTCACAAAGAACAGGTAAGAAAATCACGTTCATTTCAGAATTGAGGGTAAGAGAGGAAAAGGAAATTAACATATGAGTATCCACTCTATGCCAGCCACCTTTTATCTCATCCTGTTTGCAGATAAGGCTAGGGAATTTCAAAGATCGATTGCTACTCCTGTAGTCATTGTCTTATTAGTAAGGTTCCCTTCTCACCGGGTTCCAAAGCCCAGACTTCAGAAAGGGACTGGGAGGAGGGGAAGATTTAGCATGTGATGGAAAAACTTAGTTTTCCCTTTTGCAAGTGGTCCTCACCTCTTATCTGAGCCTTTATTATCATCTGCCACACCCAAGGTGGAGAACTTGTGCTTTCCGGCCACTACCTCCTAGTAGGAAAGAAATTCCCTGTCCTTCATCAACCTCTCTAAATGTTCTCTTTTTCATCTCAAATCTCAACCACAACAACAAAGTCAGGGGCATATCTCTGATAAGTGGTAAGCAGCTGATTTGGTGATACTTCTTCATTTTTTACTTTTACTTTTTTTTTTTTTGAGATGGAGTTTCACTCTTGTTGCCCAGGCAGGAATGCAATGGCATGATCTAGGCTCACTGCAACCTCCGCCTCCTGGATTCAAGCAATTCTGCCTCAGCCTCCTGAGTAGCTGGGATCATGGGTGCCCATCACCATGTCTGGCTACTTTTTTGTATTTTTAGTAGAGACAGGTTTCACCAAGTTGGCCAGGCTGGTCTTCAACTCCTGACCTCAGGTGATCTGCCCACCTCACCTCCCAAAGTGCTGGGATTACAGGCGTGAGCCACCACACCCAGCCTTTTTCTCTTTTTAATATGAAAGTTCACTGCCCTTGGCCAAACTGACTTTGAGACCTTTTTGGGAGGGACAGTGCTTTGGAATAAACCCAGCAGCCAGAGTTCATTCTTAGTTCTGATAAAGAATAGCCCAGAGACATAGGAATCACATACACACCTATAATTAGAGGCATTTATTTTAGTGTCATTATATGTGCATTTGCTTTATTTTTAATTTGATTACGTGTAGTTACTGTTGTTCTTTTAACATGAAGGAAAGCCCTGGGGCAGCCATCTGTTCCACAGCTACTTTGAGAAAAACCGAGTTGAGTATTACCTTTGTCAAGGGAACTATTACACAGATAATTTTGCCTAAAACCATCAATGTGTATTATAAAAGAAACTGTATACATAATTTTATATAAAGGTATGTCAAGTAACAAATACGATTTCTTTTTTCTTGGAGATAAAGGTCCTTTGAAAACATGCTGGAGCAAGTTCTTCCAGATAGTATCACTGCTTTGACTTCAAACCTCATTCAGAATAAACCCAACCCCAAGGCCCCAAGTGTGATCTGGTGCTCAGTCTTCCACTCCGCCCGTACCTTCTGCACCTCAGCCCACCTCCCTGGGCTTCTGCCACTCTGGCCCCTTGATATTCTTCCTGCACAGGGCCTTTGTCCCTGCTCTTTTCTCTGCCAGGGGCATCCTTACGTAGGTATCTATCTGCTCCCCTTTCACTACAAAGGCCTCTACTCAGACAACACCTTATTACCCTAACCTTTCCTGACTCATTCTGTTTCTGACCACTTCTCCTTCCTGGAGATCTTCATATCTCCTTACCTTGCTTTGCTTTGATTTTTGTTTGTTTGTTTGTTGTTTGTTTTGTTTTGAGACAGAGTCTTGCTCTGTTTCCCAGGCTGGAGTGCAGTAGCGCGATCTCAGCTCACTGCAACCTCCACCTGCTGGGTTCAAGTGAGTCCCCTGCCTCAGCCTCCTTAGTAGCTGGAATTACAAGTACATGCCACTATGCCTGGCTAATTTTTGTATTTTTAGTAGAGACAGGGTTTCACCATGTTGGTCAGGCTGGTCTTGAACTCCTGACCTCATGATCCGCCCACCTCAGCCTCCCAAAGTGTTGGAATTACAGGCGTGAGCCACCACACCTGGCCCCCTGCTTTGATTTTTCTGCAGAGAACTTTCACCTCTGATAAAGCCTCTCTTTATTAATTTATTTGTCTGTCTCTACTAGAAAGTAACCTCCTTAAGAGAACGGACTTTGTTTTGTTTACAGACATGTCCCCTGCACCTAGAATGGTATCTGGTACATAGTAGGCACTTAGGAAATACTTACGGAAGGGAGAGAAGTGGGGAGAGCGTCATTTTTCCATCTGTTTAACTTGTTAAGGACTTCCTTGGCCCACCTAACAATTGCTGGCTGTGTAAACAGCTTCCTTATAACTGAGATAGGTAATGTCCCTTATAGTTTTAAAATTCAGATGATCCTTTTATAATATCTTATTTTGGATATTCTATAACCTTATCATAATTTAGGGATCATGATTTGGGGTATTTGCCAAAAGCCTTTTGCCCTGTTTGAGAGCACAGTGGAGTCTGTACCCTAGGGTACTCTCACTCCCTCTGCCCTACCACTTAGGGCAAAGGTGAACATGGCCATTCCAGTGCCCCTGGGTACTATGGGGAATGGGGGAAAAGAGTCAGGCTTGCTGTGTCCACTGCTCTGTCTGCAGTGTTGCTGTGTCTTCCATTCTGCTGGGCTGTGTATTCTGAACATGGGTGCCTTGGCTAAATGTGCCCAGGAGTGAGTGGGAAATCTCACTGAGCAATTTTGAGTGGAAATTACTTGTCTAAAATCAGCTTGACCCTGAAGCCTTAGAATGATGCATGTGGTTAGGAGAAACCAGAGGCTGAGTGCATGGGGTTGTCTCCTTGTAGAGGGCTTAGTTTGGGCTGATGTAACAAAAGACCTTCGAAATTTATTGCTCACAGTTCTGGAGGCTGGAAAGTCTCAAATCAAAGCATCGGCAGATTCAGGGTCTGGCAAAGGCTCACTTTCTGCTTTATAGGCACAGCCAGTGCCTTCTAGCTATGTCCTCGCATGGCAGAAGGGGCAAGCAAGCTCCTTTGAGCCACTTTAATAAGGGCACTAATCCCATTCATAAGGGTGGAGCCCTCATGACCTAATGACCTTCTAAAGGCCCCACCTCAATACTGTTGAATTGGGGATTGGGTTTCAACATATGAATTTGGAGGGGGATTCTAACATTCCGACCATAGCAGTAAATAAGCAGCTTGCTCTTGTCTGTACAATGAGAATAAAATCTCTACTACTTGCCACTCGTATCCGAGCTCTCTACGGAAAATAATCTTCTGTCTTCCTAGCGTGGAAGTGATTCGTCTTGGACAGAGTCACTTCATCAACTGGGACCTGCAAATGTACTATGCTGAGAAGGACACACCCGCAAAAGCTAGAACCACCACACTCAATGAACAGCTCGGGCAGATCCATTATATCTTCTCTGATAAGACAGGGACACTCACACAAAATATCATGACCTTTAAAAAGTGCTGTATCAACGGGCAGATATATGGTAAGTGGAAGCCATCACTCATTTTCTGGGTGAGTGGGGCTGCCTGCCTTGTGCAGGTCACTACCTGGACTATAGCCTGTCTCCTGGCATTGCTGGTGCCCTCTCGATGCAGAGTCCCGCTGCTAGGGCCATTCTCCAGCTGAGCACCAGAGGAGCACCATGGACAGCACTGGGGACACATGCGTGGGAGAGGACAGTGGCCAGAAGTGGGCTCACAGCCGGGCGCGGTGGCTCATGCCTGTAATCCCAGCACTTTGGGAGGGTAAAGTGGGCAGATCCCATGAGGTCAGGTATTTGAGACCAGCCTTGCCAACATGGCAAAACCCCGTCTCTACTAATAATACAAAAATTAACCAGGTGTGGTGGTGGTGCACACCTATAATCCCAGCTACTCGGGAGACTGAGGCAGGAGAATTGCTTGAACCCGGGAGGCGGAGGTTGTGGTGAGCTGAGATCACACCACTGCACTCCAGCCTGGTGAGAGAGCAAGACTCTGTCTAAAAAAAAAAAAAAAAAAAAAAAATTAGAAGTCTCATTACTATATGATCTAGCAATTCCACTTCAGGTTATATACTCAAAAGAACTGAAACAGGGGCTCAAAGGGATATTTGTACACCTATGTTCATAGCAGCATCATTCACAATAGCCAAAAGGTAGAAGCAACTGAAGCGTTCATCAATGGATGAATGGATAAATAAAATGTGGATACACACAATGAAATATTATTCAGTCTAAGAAAGGAAGGAAAATTTGACACATGCTACAACACAGATGAACCTGAACTCGTTTATACCAGAGGTTGCAATTTTTTGAATTTTTGCAATCAGAACTTGGTGATGACCTTGAGCAGTAGGATATAAATAACTCCCACATGCTTAGCGTTCCAATAATGGAACACTAGGCATAAATGGGTTAAGGACATTATGCTAAGTGAAGTAAGCCAGTCACAAAAGGACAAATGTTGTATAATTCTACTTATATGAAGTACTTAGAATAATCAGATTTATAGAGACAAAGCGGAATGATGGTTACCAGGGGCTAGAGTCAGGGGAATTGGGAGTTATTGTTTAATGGGTACAGAGTTTCAATTTTGCAAGATGAAACAGCTGCACAACAGTGTGAATATACTTGATGTCACTGAACTGTATGCTTAAAAGTGGTTAAAATGGGCTGGGTGCAGTGTCTCATGCCTATAATAACAACACTTTGGGAGGTCAAGGTGGGAGGATTGAGGCCCAGAATTCTAGACCAGCTTGGGTAACAAAGCAAAAATTTTTAAAAATTAGCAGAGTATGGTGCCTCATGCCTATAGTTCCAGCTACTTGGGAGACTGAGGCAGGAAGATCCCTTAAGCCTGGGAGTTGAAGGCTACAGTGAGCCAAGATCACACCACAGCACTCCAGCATGGCTAACAGAGCAAGACCCTGTCTCAAAATAGCAACAACAAAAATTGGTTGACTGGTGTGCAGTGGCTCACGCCTGCAATCCCAGCACCTTGGGAGGCTGAGTCAGGCACATCCCTTGAGACCAGGAGTTTGAGACCAGCCTGGGCAACATGACAAAACCACATCTCTGGCCGGGCACAGTGGCTCACGCCTGTAATCCCAGCACTTTGGGAGGCCTACGTGGGTGGATCACAAGCTCAGGAGTTCGAGACCAGCCTGGCCAATATGATGAAACCCCATCTCTACTAAAGATACAAAAATTACCTGGGCGTGGTGGTGGGTGCCTCTAGTCCCAGCTACTCAGGAGGCTGAGGCAGGAGAATCGCTTGAACCCGGGAGGTGGAGGTTGCAGTGAGCAAAATTGTGTCACTGCACTCCAGCCTGGGCAACAGAGTGAGACTCCATCTCAAAAAAAAAAAAAAAAAGCCTCTACAAAAAACAATAATAATAATAATACAAAAATTAGCCAGGCGTGGTGGTGTGTGCCTGTAGTTCCAGTTACTTGAGAGGCTGAGGTAGGATCACCTGAGCCCGGGTACGTCGAGGCTGTTGTGGGCTGGGTTTGCACCACTGCACTCCAGCCTGGGTGACAGAGTGAAACCCTGACTCAAAAAAATCAAACAAAAAATTGGTTAATATGGTAAATTTTATTATGTGTATTTCACTACAATTGTTTGTTTTCTTTGTTTTTGTTTTTGAGACAGTGTCTCACTCTGTCACCCAGGCTGGAGTGCAGTGGTGCGATCTCAGCTCACTGCAACCCCTCCGCCTCCCAGGTTCACATGATTCTCCTCCCTCAGCTTCCTGGTAGCTGGGATTACAGGCACACACCACCATGCCTGGCTAGTTTTTGTTGCTGTTGTTGTTGTTGTTGTTGCTTTTTTGTAGAGATGGGGTTTCACCATGTTGACCAGACTGGTATTGAACCCCTGACCTCAAGTGATCCATCTGCCTCAGCCTCCCAAAGTGCTGGGGTTACAGGCGTGAGCCACCACACGCGGCCTACAATTGTTTTTTTGGTTTTGTTTTTGTTTTTTTGAGACAGAGTCTCACTCTGTCGCCCAGGCTGGAGTGCAGTGGCACCATCTTGGCTCACTGAAACCTCCACCTTCCGAGTTCAAGTGATTCTTCTGCCTCAGCCTCCCGAGTAGCTGGGACTACAGGTATGAACCACCATTCCCAGCTAATTTTGTATTTTTAATAGAGATGGAGTTTCACCATGCTAGCCAAGCTGGTCTTGAACTCCTGACCTCAGGTGATCAGCCCATCTCAGCCTCCCAAAGTGCTGGGATTACAGGCGTGAGCCACCACACCCAGCCAATTGTTTTAAAAGTTGATTTCAGTTCTAATTTTCTGAAACATTTAGAAATTTAATTTTCTGTAAATTTAGAGATAATATTAAGGCTAATACTAGATTCAAATAGAGTGCTATTTTAAATATACTTAATAGCACAATTGTTTAAAATGATATAGGGACATGCATATATACTTCCTACTTGTAGGCACTGTGAGTGCCTTTTCTCATAAGAAGTATCAGTGAAGATGGTAGGGCACTGAGGGGCTGAGGACGTGGCTCACATATGTGAGTCCTTCTGACTTGGGGGAGGTAAAGCATTTCAAAGGATATGATTCAGGCCCCTAGGAGAAGGTAGTGGAGAGGCACAGCCACTGGTATTTGAATATCTAGACCGGGGTCATCTAACGTTTTCTGTAAAGTGCCAGATAATAAATATTTTAGCCTGTCCAGGCCGTATATGGTCTTATCGCCATCACTATATAAGCAAAGCCAGGTAAGGAGGGGCCTCTGGACATAGGTGTAGAATCAATTTGTTTTGTCCTGTTTGTTTCTCAGGGGACCATCGGGATGCCTCTCAACACAACCACAGCAAAATAGAGGTAAGACCTTTAAGCTGAAGAATTGTTTGGGATGCTGGGGATGTCAGGGTGCCAGCAGAGCCATGCTTCCTTTGAAGGTCTAGGGAAGACTCTTTCGTTGCCTCTTCCCTGCTCCTGGTGGTTGCCCACAGTCCTTGGTGTTCCTTGGCTTGGAGACTTGGAAACACAACTCTGTGTCTCTGCCTTTGTTGTCACATGGTGTCCCCGGTGTGTCTGTGTGTCTCTGTCCACATTTCCCCTTCTAATAAGGATACCAATCATTGGATTAGGACCTACCCTAATTGAGTATGACCTCATTTTATCTTGATTACATCTGTAAAGACCCTGTTTCTAAATAAGGTCACATTCATAGGTACCAGAGGTTAGAATTTCAACATATCTTTTGGGGGAACACAGTTTAGTCTACCACAAAGTACCTTTTGACTAGGCATGGTGGCTCATGCCTGTAATCCCAGCACTTTGGGAGGCTAAGTTTGGCAGATCAATTGAGTCAAGGAGTTTGAGACTAGAGAAACCACATCTCTACAAAAAAATACAAAAATTAGCCAGGTATGGTGGAACATGCCCTTAGGCCCATCTACTCAGAAGGATTGCTTGAGCCCAGGAGGTGGAGGTTGCAGAGAACTGAGATCAAGCCACTGCACTCCAGCCCGGGTGACAGAGTGAGACCCATATATGGTCATATATGTTTCCAAAAAAAAAAAAAGGGGGGGGGCTTTTTATTTAAGACAGTTGTGAGCCTCTTGACATTTAAGAATGTGCTAAAATCCTAAGGTGGTTTTTGCATAATTGAAACCTTGCCTTTGAAGAAAAGTTCATGTCATTTGTTAAGTCAAAAATATTTTATAAAATCATATTTTGTTTTTCTCCATTTCTTTCAGCAAGTTGATTTTAGCTGGAATACATATGCTGATGGGAAGCTTGCATTTTATGACCACTATCTTATTGAGCAAATCCAGTCAGGGAAAGAGCCAGAAGTACAACAGTTCTTCTTCTTGCTCGCAGTTTGCCACACAGTCATGGTGGATAGGACTGATGGTAAGTGTTTCTCTGGCATCTCAGGCATTAGAGACCAGGTTTTTTGTTTCCAGGTAACTCCTGCTTATGGCTCAAATGCATGTCAAGTAGTACACAAATCTGTCTCATATTCGAATGCAGTGAATATTTCTCAGCACTTACCACTAGATGGTTTATGGAAGAGCAAAGTAGGAAACAAGCTTCTTGTCCCTGAAAATTTACGTTTATTCATAGCTATAGCTCCAGGTGTATTTTTTTCACTTTGCAAATGAAATCTTGTTGAAAGAAATGATTGGTACTTGAACTATGATAGAAGAATCTAACTTTTCTTAGCACATTTATTACTGAGCATTTACTGAGAGTGAAAAGCCAAGCTTTATCTGTATCAGAAATGGACTTTGAACTTGACTAATCTTTTCTACCAAATAATTTCAGATATATGCTCTTATTTACTAGATTCTGTTATAGTTTGGGTTTGAAATAATATCAGCCTCAGCCTGGATCTCTTTAAGGTGCCTTTTTCCATTTAAAGGAGCATAATTAATGTGAATGTCATGGGAACAAGCCAGAATGGCTTGTAGGTTCCTTTGCAGAATCCTTCGATGCAGTTTGTGCCAGCTTTGTCACAGCAAGTTTGTCCTGTATCAAGGAAAGCTAGTCATTTTATCACAAATGGACATAATGATAAATTATATAGACACACATGCACTTTATAGAAAGAGCAAAAGGAGTTATTTTGGTGTTTCTGTAATGAAGCGTAGTCTGCCTTCACTTCATTCCCTCACTTCATCCACTTCACTACATCTTCCACTTTTTACTTCAGTCAGTGCAGCATACGTAAGTCCCTCTCTTTTCTCTACCTTAATGTTTCATATGTAGCAGGTATGAAATTTCCAGAGAAGGAATATGCATAAAAACTAAATGTGTAGGCCAACGCTTGGTGGCTTACACCTGTAATCCCAGCATTTGGAAGGTCGAGGTGAATGGATTGCTTGAGCTCAAGAGTTCAAGACCAGCCTGAGCAACATGGCAAAACCCCATCTTACCAAAAAATACAAAAAATTAGCCAGGTGTGATGGGACATGCCTGTAGTCCCAGCTACTCAGGTGGGGATCGCTTGAGCCCAGGAGGTCAAGGCTGCAGTGAGCCATAGTCTCACCATTACACTCCAGCTTCGGTGATGGAGTGAGACCCTATCTCAAAAAAAACAAAAAACACCTAAATGTATAGAAGCTGTATATGATACCTTTCAGCAAGTTTCAAAGAAACCCATTTTCCAAGGATGAATCTAATATTGCAATGAAGCAAGATAACAGAGTTCAGATTAGGGTGGATACATGGAAGGGTTTATCAGCAGATGATGTGGGGAAGGATAGAAAGGGGCGATACCAGGTCATGAATCATGGAAGCAGAGGTCTAAGTCTATTTGACTTACTAAGCCAATTTTACTCAGGCAATAAGCATAAAGTATGATATTACAAAGTCACCTGGTTCTCTTTGGTTTTGACTCATTAGCACAATTATTGTACTCTTCTCTGAGTACGTGATAGGATTTTAAGGGCTAACTGGCCAACTTAGGCAAATGTAAATTCATCCTGTGGTCCCTATTCTATCTTTCCCCAGTGGGATATTATGGGAAGAGCCCTGGACTACATGCTAGAGATGAGTCAGCCCAGTTTGGGTCCCTCTCAGAACCACCTTCCTCGGTGTTGTAGTAAGAAGGTTGGATGTACAAAGTTCCTTCCAGCAGGGCTGGGCGCGGTGGCTTACACCTGTAATCCCAGCACTTTGGGAGGCCGAGGCAGGCAGATCGTGAGGTCAGGAGTTCAAAACCAGCCTGGCCAACATGGTGAAACCCCATCTCTACTAAAAATACAAAACATTAGCCAAGCATGGTGGCATGTGCCTATAATCCCAGCTACTTGGGAGGCTGAGGGAGGAGAATCACTTGAACCTGGCAGGCGGAGGTTGCAGTGAGCCAAGATCACGCCACTGCACTACAGCCTGGGCAACAGTGCAAGACTCCATCTCAAAAAAAAAAAAAAAAAAAAAAAGAACACAAAGTTCCTCCAGCCTGACATACCACAGCTCTTTGTCCACTGTCAGCTGAGGTCAAGGGTTGTACGAATAGAGACATGTTGGCTTCTAGTGCAGGAGCTTAGAGAAGAAATTGCTTGCGGCTTTTAACCATAAAGTACCAGGAAAGGATCCCTTGAAAGGGACCTTGGGGACTACACCTCCAAGTTTTGTTTTGTGTTTTTGAGACAGTCTTGCTCTTGTCACCCAGGCTGGAGTGCAATGGCACAATCTCGGCTCACTGCAACCTCCACCTCCCAGGTTCAAGCAATTCTCGTGCCTCAGCCTCCTGAGTAGCTGGGACTACAGGGGCCCACCACCACGCCCAGCTAATTTTTGTATTTTTAGTAGAGATGGGGCTTCACATGTTGGCCAGGCTGGTCTCCAACTCCTGATTTCAGGTGATCTGCCCACCTCAACCTCCCAAAGTGCTGGGATTACACGCGTGAGCCACCACACCCTACCACATGCATTTGTTTTCTGCTACTCTGCAGTGAATTAGTGTAACTCAGCTACTGAAAACACCTGTTCATTAGCTTACAGTTCTGTAGGGCAGAATTCTGAGCATGGCATGACTGGGTTCACCGCTCAGCATCTGACTAAAATCAAGTTTGGGCCATGTTCTCATCTGGAGCTCAGTGTCTTTTTCCACATTCACGTGTGGTTGCGGCAGGATTCAGTTCTCTGTGGTTGTAGAACTGAAGTCCCCATTTCTTTATTGGCTGTCAACTGGGTTGCCCTCCACTCCTAGAGACTGTCCTCATTCCCTGCCAGCTGGTCCACTCCACCTTCAAAGCCAGCGGTGGAGAATCTCCCTTAAATTGAACCTTTTTCATGCTGCTCCAAGTCTCTCCCCAAGAAGAGTTCTGTCCTAAGCTCATCTAATTAAGTCAGGAACACCTGGATAATCTATTTTAAGGTCAGCTGATTAGGATCGCACATCTGCAAATTCCCTTCACAGCAGTAGCTAGATTAGTGCTTGATTGAGTAACTGGGAGAAAGTGAATGTACAGCACTGGGATGGGAACCTTGAGGCCATTGCAGACTCCCGCCTGCACAGAGGTCATGTGAGAGCAGAATGTGGAAGGCTTGGAAGCCTTCACTTCACCTGGAAGTTCTGAGTTAATGATCAGAGAGCTTGTTTCAGGAGTTTTGCGCATCACGGGTGTGAGAGTCTGGAGCAGGTAGGCACTGGAGATTGGCACAGAGGCTGAAGGTTTGCATTGGTATGGGGTCTTTGGGAAGGATAACAAAGCCATGGATGTGGGAGACACCTGGCAAATCATTTAAAGGGGGTGAGAGGATTGAGGAGAAAAAGACATCTGAGAGCTAGGGCTTGTTTTTGTGAGTGTGTGTGTTTTTTGTTTTTTTGTTTTGTGTGTTTTTTTTTTTTTTTTTTTTTTGAGACTAAGTTTCACTCTTATTGCCCAGGCTGGAGTGCAATGGCATGATCTCGGCTCACTGCAACCTCCATCTCCCGGGTTTAATAAATTCTCCTGCCTCAGCCTCCGAGTAGCTGGGATTACAGGCACGCCCCACCACACCCAGCTAATTTTGCATTTTTAATAGAGATGGGGTTTCTCCATGTTGGTCAGGCTGGTCTTAAACTCCTAACCTCAAGTAATCCTCCAGCCTTGACCTCCCAAAAGTGCTGGGATTACAGGTGTGAGCCACCACACCCAGTCTTTTTTTTTTTTTTTTTGAGACTGAGTCTCGCTCCTGTTGCCCAGGTTGGAGTACAGTGCCGCAATCTCGGCTCACTGCAACCTCTGCCTCCCAGGTTCAAGTGATTCTCCTGCGTCAGCCTCCCGAGTAGCTGGGATTACAGGTGCCCACCACCAAACCCTGGCTAACTTTTTGTATTTTTAGTAGAGATGGAGTTTTGCCATGTTGGCCAGGCTTGTCTTGAACTCCTAACCTCAGGTGATCCACCCGCCTCAGCCTCCCAAAGCACTGGGATTACAGGTGTGAGCCACCATGCCTGGCCAGGTAGTTTATTAATTAGAGTGAGCCGGGTGCAGTGGTTCACGCCTGTAATCCCAGCACTTTGGGAGCCTGAGGTAGGCGGATCACCTGAGGTCAGGAGTTCAAGACCAGCCTGACCAATATTGTGAAACCCCACCTCTACTAAACATACAAAAATTAGCTGGGCGTGGTGGCGGGCACCTGTAGTCCCAGCTACTCGGGAGGCTGAGACAGGAGAATTGCTTGAACCCGCGAGGCGGAGGTTGCTGTGAGCCGAGATTGTGCCACTGCGCTCCAGCCTGGGCAACAAAGTGAGACTCCATCTCAAAAAAAAAATTAGAGTGAATCAGCTGAGGCAGTTGTGAAGGAGAGAAGAAAGGTGCATTTAGCTTTCTCTGCCACCATTACCCTGAAGCTAGGCAATCAGGTTGATGAGAACTGAGAGGTGGGATTTGTGGTTTGAGCATCTTTCTTTGATTACATCAATTTCATGAGCCACAAATTAGTGTGTGAAAGAAAAAGAAGGTCTTTCTGGTTGCCTCTAAATGTGCCATAAATAAAGAGTTTTCTTAGGAGGGTTGCTTTGTTTTTGTTTGTTTTTTTAGTTTGTTTTTACACCTTCAACTTTTATTTTAGGTTCAGGGGATACATGTGCATGTTTGTTACATGGGTATGTTGCATGATCCTGAAGTTTGGGGTACAATTGATCCCGTCATCCGGGTAGTGAACACAGAACTTAATAGTTAGTTTTTCTTTTCTTTTTTATTCTTTTTTTTTTGAGACAGAGTCTTGCTCTGTTGCCCAGGCTGGAGAGCAGTGGCGCAATCTCGGCTCACTGCAAGCTCTGCCTCCCGGGTTCATGCCATTCTCCTGACTCAGCCTCCCAAGTAGCTGGGACTACAGGTACCCGCCACCATGCCTGGCTAATTTTTTTTGTATTTTTAGTAGAGACGGGGTTTCACCATGTTAGCCAGGACGAAAGGTCGGCCTGCTGCGTTGGCTGGGAATCGAAGTCGGGTCAATTGCTTGGAAGGCAGCTATGCTCACCACTATACCACCAACACCACGCTCTTTTCTTTTCTCTTCTTTTTTTTTGAGATGGAATCTCGAACTGTCGCCTGGGCTGGAGTGCAATGGTGTGATCTCGGTTCACTGCAACCTCTGCCTCCCGGGTTCATGCGATTCTCCTGCCTCAGTCTCCCAAGTAGCTGGGATTACAGGTGCATACCACCACACCTGGCTAATTTTTTATATTTTTAGTAGAGACGGGGTTTCACTATGTTGGCCAGGCCGGTCTCAAACTCCTGACCTTGTGATCCACCCGCCTCAGCCTCCCAAAGTGCTGGGATTACAGGCGTGAGCCACCGTGCCTGGCCCTAATAGTAAGTTTTTCAACCCTTGTTGCCCTCCCTCCCTCCTTTCTCTTGAAGTTCCCACTATCTATTTTTGCAGTCTTTATGTCCATGAGTACCCAATGTTAAGTGAGAACATGTGGTAGGTATGTGGTCTTCTGTTCCTGAGTTAATTTGCTTAGAATAATGGCCTAATCTCTATTGTGACAAAGGATATGAATTTGTTCCTTTTTATGGCTGCATAGTTTTTTAGTCCAAGTGTCTTCCAGCAGTCATAAGGTTGGAATTTGGACCAAGTCACTGACGTTCTTCCCATCTCTGTTAGTCTGCAATTCTGTGATTCCATTATCAGAAGGTAATGGAAAACATTTTTTTTTCTTTAATGATAAAAGTATCAAGGTGTTTGCTCTAGATATGAGTGTCTTACTTGTGGGAACTTTACCACTTTTTATTATTTTGTTTCTTTTCTCTGCTGGAAATGCGTTTGCTGTCAATATTATGCCATATATCGCTGTGCCAACTTAAGTTGCCGAAGGGAAAGGCTTTGTTCTCACCGCTGCTGATTTGTCTCTGGTTAAATAGTTTGCCCTCTAGCATTTGTATATGTTTGCTAGATGGCCGGATTTAGGAAGTATGTTTATAGCTTCTAGTGAATGACTTTCTGAGTGAACAAATACAGAGAGACCCTAAGTGTCATCTTTAATTATTAATTAGGAAGTGATTAATATTGACTTAAAAAGTGAATCCTCTGAGCCAATTGTGAAGGAAGGAAGGAAGGTGTGTTTAGCTCTCTCTGCCACCATTACCCCAGAGCACCAACCATTCCAAGTGAGGCTGGGGGATAAACAGCTGCTCATGCATCTGTGGCCTTCATCCTGGTCAAAGTATTTTGGAAAACTAAATGCTCTTTCTGTCCAAAATCATCTGGCCACGGAAATGCTTTTCCTTCTATTTTGAGACAAAATAACTAGAGTAGAAAAATAGAAGCTCTTGGGTAGGCAGAGTATTTTTTAAACTTTTTATTGAAGTACAACATGTGTATACAGAGATATGTACGTATCATAAGTATATAACTCAATGAATTTTCACAAACCAATACTCTTGTAATGAGCACCCAGATTTTTAAAAAAGAACATTATCAATCCCCCTAGAATTCCCTTTACATTCCTTTCCAGTGATTACAAGAAAAGTACTTTCCTGACTACGAATAACGCAGGTTAGCTCTGTCAGTTTTTTGACTTATTTAAGTGGCATCATGTAGCATATGTACTCTTTTGTGTATCTGGCTGTGAGATTTATTCCTATTCTTATTGGTTTTTTCTTTTTTCCTAAAAGAGACTGCATCTTGCTCTGTCAGCCAGGCTGGAGTGCAGTGGAATATCAAAGCTCACTGTAACCTCACACTCCTGGGCTCAAGTGATCCTCCTGCCTCAGCCTCCTGAATAGTTGCAATTATAGGCACGTGCCACTGAACCTAGCTTATTCTTATTGTTGAAATGTAGTTGTGAATAGAAGATAATTTTCCATTATTTAACTTTTAAACATTAAGATATCGGATAGTGATCAAACTAAGGTTGGTTGGTTTGTTTCAACTTTTCTTTCTTTCTTTTTTTTTTTTGAGATGGAGTCTCGGTCTGTCACCAGGGTGGAGTGCAGTGGCGAGATCTTGGCTCACTGCAACCTCCACCTTCCGGGTTCAAGTGATTCTCCTGCCTCAGCCTCCCGAGTAGCTGGAACTATAGGCACGTGCCACCACGCCTGGCTAATTTTCTGTGTTTTTAGTAGAGACAGAGTTTCACTGTGTTAGCCAGGATGGTCTCCATCTCCTGACCTCATGATCTACCTGCCTCAGCCTCCCAAATTGCTGGGATTACAGGCGTGAGCCACTGCACCCAGCCTGTGTGTTTTTTTTTTGTTTTTTGTTTTTAATAAGGAGAATATAGCTATGGTAAAGAAAAAATAGCCTGGGCAACATGGTGAGATCCTGTCTCTACAAAAAATACAAACATTAGCTGGGTGTGGTGATGTGCGCCTATAGTCCCAGCTACTCAGGAAGCTGAGGTGGGAGGATCACTTGCGCCTGAGGTGATCAAGGCTGCAGTGAGCTGAGATGGTGCCACTGCACTCCAGCCTTGGTGCCAGAGTAAGACTGTCTCAAAAAAAACAAAAAAAAAAAAGAAAGAAAGAAAACATACTTTTTTAGAGGGAAGATAAACTGGTACAACCTTCTTGGAAAACAAATTAGTATTGTATACCAATGAGTTTTAAAATTATCAGTGTTCTCTGGCTCAGTATTTTCCTAATAGGAATCTGCTCTTAGAAAATAAGCCAGGGGCCCAGGGGCAGTGGCTCATGCCTGTAATCCGAACACTTTAGGGACTGAGGCAGGCGAATCACTTGAGTCCAGGAGTTTGAGACCAGCCTGAGCAACATGGTGAAACCCCGTCTCTACAAAAAAAATACAAAAAATTAGCCAGGTGTGGTGGTGTGTACCAGTAATCCCAGCTACTTGGGAAGATGAGGTAGGAGGATCACTGAGCCTGGGGAGATTGAGGCTGCAGTGAGCCATGATTGTGCCACTGCACTGCAACCTAGGCAACAGGGTGAGACCCTGTTTCAGAAAAACAAGAAAGAAAGAGAATAAGCCAGGTGAGGTGACATGAGCCTGTAGCCCTAGCTACTCATTAGGCTAAGGCAGAAGGATCACTTGGGCCCCGGAGATCAAGAGCAGTCTGGACAACATAGGGAGACCTCTGTCTCTAAAAAGAAAAAAGAAACAGAAAAATCTTTATACATATACAAAAGGGTTATTAAAATGTGATTTTTTGAGAGTAAAAAAATTTGGAAATAAACTAAGTGTCTGTAATGGGAAAATGATAACATATTTACATTTGTTCAAATGTTTATAAAGAATTTAAAAAGGGATGGCAATATGCTCAGATACAGCATTAAAATAATCAGGATGTAAATGTATATTCAGCTTGATAGAAACAATTTCAGATACAGACATTTTAAAAGGCACTGGAGGGAATGATAAAATGTCAACACCTGTTGTTTCTCCTGTGGATGGTGGGATTATGGGAATTTTCCCTCATTCTCTACCAATGTTTCTTTTTTAGTTTATATTACTGTTTATAAGTCAAGATAAAACAAAGAAGTTTTAATCTTGGCATAACCCTTCTGAGTCAATGACTCGTTTACCTGGGGATGTTTTGGGCTTTGCAGCCCAGCTGACCCCCACAGGAGCCTCAGCAGAGGCCTCAACAATGAGCTCTGCATTTGTTTTTACAGCTTTTCTGGGATTTCTCTCGCTTCCTTGTTAGGTCAGCTCAACTACCAGGCAGCCTCTCCTGATGAAGGTGCCCTGGTAAACGCTGCCAGGAACTTTGGCTTTGCCTTCCTCGCCAGGACCCAGAATACCATCACCATCAGTGAACTGGGCACTGAGAGGACTTACAATGTTCTTGCCATTTTGGACTTCAACAGTGACCGGAAGCGAATGTCTATCATTGGTAAGTCCCCCTCAGAGTCTGTCTATGAATCGCTCATTTAGATGTTGCTTGTGCCCATTGTATTGAGTGGCATCAGGATAAAGCAGCCAGTGAATGAGCTACTTGGCTCCTGGGAGATTTCTGCAGCTTTATTGAAACTGGTATTGTTGGCTGGGCGCGGTGGCTCACGCCTGTAATCCCAGCACTTTGGGAGGCCGAGGCGGGTGGATCACGAGGTCAGGAGATCGAGACCATCCTGGCTAACACGGTGAAACCCCGTCTCTACTAAAAATACAAAAAAAATTAGCCAGGCGTGGTGGCTGGCACCTGTAGTCCCAGCCACTCGGGAGGCTGAGGCAGGAGAATGGCGTGAACCCGGGAGGCAGAGCTTGCAGTGAGCCGAGATCGCTCCACTGCATTCCAGCCTGGGCGATAGAGCAAGACTCCATCTCAAAAAAAAAAAAAAAAAAAAGAAACTGGTATTGTTTTCTTCATTCTTCACTGTGTTCCCTACTCAAAGGGGCAGCCACAGTATCTCTGAATCTTGCAAATGCTGCTGACGTTCTTTTTTAATCCCTTTTTTTCTTTTCTTTTTTTTTTTTTTTTGAGATGGAGTCTTGCTCCGTCACCCAGGAGTGCAGTGGCGCGATCTCAGGTCACTGCAACCTCCGCCTCCCAGGTTCAAGCGAGTCTCCTGCCTCAGCCTCCTGAGTAGCTGGGATTACAGCTGCTGACATTCTTTAACCACGTGGGCTGCCAGATGCTGAATCTGGGGCAGCAGGTGGAACATTTCTGAAGCAGCAGGTAGACATTTGTAGCAGTCTTTTATTTTAAACAACACATGCTCTTTTATTTTTTGAGCACCTCTGAGTGCTCTCTTCTGTACTTGATGGTAGGGAAGGGAGGACTCAGCAGGAAAAGATTTCTGAGAAAAGCAAAGCTATGCTTATGAATCAAAATCATATCTGCAATGCAGGCACATAACAGACCACCAAGTGAAGATGAAAATCACTTCCTATCACTGAACTGCTTTAAATTCGTAATTTGAAATAATCTCAAACTTATAGAAAAGTTACAAGAATGGTTTAAAGAGCTCTCATACTCTTCCATATCCACCAATTGTTAACATAATGAAATTTCATTTATATATCTCTATATACAGATCTAATATATATCTAATTATATATGTAATTTCATTATATATACCTATATATATACACACATATATATGTACACACACATACATACAGGTTATTGTTTTCTGAACCATTTGAGAGTAAATTGCATTAGAAGGAGCAAGATTACATGATAAAAAAAGAAAATAAAAATATAAAAAAGAGAATAAATTGCAGGCCTAATGTCCCTTTCCCCTAAATACTGTACTATATACCATAGTAGGTATTTCCTAAGAACAGAAACACTCACTTATATATACAGTGCAATGTTCAGAACCAGAAAATTTAACACAGTACAATATTATCTAATCAATAGACTTTATCAGATTTTACCAGGGAGGTTCATTCTTTGTTTTTCGGGTCCAGGATCCAATCTAAGATCACAGGTTATATTAGGTGATCATGACTCTGAGTCAAGGACGGTTCAATCTCTTTTTGATCTTTCATCCATTGACATTTTTAAAAAGCACAGGCTGGTTATTTTATAGGCTATCCCTCCATTTGGGTTTGTCTGATGTTCCCTCATGATTAGAGCTAGGTTACACATTGTTGGCAGGAAGAGTCCGTAAGTGATGCTGTGCTTTTCTTTAAGTATCACATCAGAAGGTGTATACACACACACACACACACACACACACACTTATATTTATATATTTATATATACATATATTTATATATGTATATTTATAAGTATATATTTATTTATATATACATATATTTATATATGTGTATATATGTAGATATATAAGTATGTATATATGTGTATATATATGTTTTTTATATATATATATATATATATTTTTTTTTTTTTTTTTTTGAGACAGAGTTTCACTCTTGCTGCCCAGGCTGAAGTGCAATGGTGCGATCTCGGCTCACTGCAACCTCTACCTCCCTGGTTCAAGTGATTCTCCTGCCTCAGCCTTCTGAGTAGCTGGGATTACAGGCATGTGCCACCATGCCTGGTTAATTTTGCATTTTTAGTAGAAACAAGGTTTCTCCATGTTGGTCAGGCTGGTCTCCAACTGCTGACCTCAGGTGATTGGCCCGCCTTGGCCTCCCAGAGTGCTGGGATTACAGGCGTGAGCCACCCTTCCTAGCCAGAAGGTATATATTATTGGTTTGTCTCATTAATGGGGATGTTAACTTTGATCACTTGGTTAAGGTGGTATCTACAAGCCTTCTCCACTATGATTGAATTTTTAACCAATAAAAATATATAGGTTTAACTATTACACCCTCCTTAGGCACACTTACTGAACGCTTTCTGTGTCCCTTACACAGATCTAGACTGATTATCACGCTTGCCATCTACCTTGATTTAAAATCTAGTTAGCAATGAGGGATGTATTACAATTATTGCATTAATCAAAAAACCCCAAAAAAAGGGTCATAAGGAGTGGTGTTGTGGTCGAAGTATTAAAAGCAGTAAGTGTTGTGAGTTCATAGGTGAGAAATTACCTGTTGGTTGGATGGAGAAAAAAGTCTACAAAAGAAAGTAACTAGAACATGGCATAGCACATGGTAGGGAGTCAGTAAATATTTGTTGGAAGAATGACTGAGGTTATAAAAAACAGAGCTGACCGTGAAGGAATCTTTTTATATTTATTTCACTATTACATTCAATGTAGATAATGACTTACCAGTTTTGTTGAAGGCAACACTTTTCTAGAGGAACTGATGGTTTTAAGCTAATAGTGAATTATGAGATAGTAACACTTCAAATTAACTTTATAAATGTAGTTTTCTATTAAAAAATCAAACTTAGCTGGGTGTGGTAACTCACATCTGTAATCCCAGCATTTTGGGAGGCTGAGGCAGGAGGATTGCTTGAGCCCAGGAGTTCAAGACCAGCCTGGGTAACATAGTGAGACCTTCAATGTCTATAAAAATAAAAATTAGCCAGGCATGGTGGCATGCACCTGTGGTCCCAGCTACTCAGGAGGCTGAGATGGGAGGATTGCTTGAGCCTGGGGGGTCGAGGCTACAGTGAGCCGATACTGAACTGCTGCACTCCAGCCTGGACAACAGAGCAAGACCCTGTCTCAAAAAATATATATATAAAAAATCAAACTTCATTGTGTTTTTTTTCTTCTTTTACTACCAGTAAGAACCCCAGAAGGCAATATCAAGCTTTACTGTAAAGGTGCTGACACTGTTATTTATGAACGGTTACATCGAATGAATCCTACTAAGCAAGAAACACAGGATGCCCTGGATGTAAGTTTCACTTTTATTCTTTCTGCAAGGGATTCTGAACTTACTCTCTGATGCTGTCTGTTAAGTTTGCATGAAAGCTGTATGTTAACTGCTGACCCTCCCTTTGCTTTGCAATAGTTGGGGTGGAAAGAGCAGTAAAGTAGGAATATAGCCACCTGGGTCCCAGTTCTGCCCCTGCCACTGACTTCCTGGGATATCACCATGGTGCCCTCTCCCAGCATGTGGGTCTTCAAGGTCTATAGGACTGAGGCAGGGGAATGGCTTAGCTCTCTTCCAGTGGTCTTGAGCAAGCTACATAACCATACTAGGTTGTAGTCTTACTATGTGTGTGGTCCCCAAGAACTCCACTAACTTCAAGTTGTAGCGCGAAGGAAGGAAAGCATTCATATGTGACAGGATGACAGAGCTGACTATAGGTCACATCTTGTCTAGCCAAGATGGCAGAAGTGGTTCAACTGATTGAGTATTTGGTGTCTCATGCCTGTAATCCCAGCACTTTGGGAGGCCAAGGCGGGTGTATCACCTGAGGTCAGGAGTTCAAGACCAGCCTGGCCAACATGGTGAAACCCCGTCTCCACTAAAAATACAAAAAAATTAACTGGGTGTGGTCGTGGGCACCTGTAATCCCAGCTACTTGGGAGGCTGAGGCAGGAGAATCGCTTGAACCCCAGAGGGAGAGGGTAGAGTGAGCCGAGATCGTACCATTGCACTCCAGCCTGGGCAACAAGAGCAAAACTTGATCAAAATAAAAAAGATGTGACTATAAAGTAATGAGATGTTTACTGGTTCATGTTGAAACTGTTTAAAATGTTTAAATCAGGCTGGGCGCAGTAGCTCACACCTGTAATCCCAGTACTTTGGGAGGGTGAGGTGGCAGATCACGAGGTTAACAGATCAAGACCATCCTGGCCAACATGGTGAAACCCCGTCTCTACCAAAAATACAAAGATTAGCCAGGTGCAGTGACACCTGCCTGTAATCCCAGCTACTCAGGAGGCTGAGGCAGGAGAATGGTGTGAACCCGGGAGGCAGAGGCTGCAGTGAGCCGAGATCGCATCACTGCACTCAAGCCTGGGCGATAGAGCGAGACTCCATCTCAAAAAAAAAAAAGAAAAAGAAAAAGAAAAAAAAAGAAAATGTTTAAATCGTTCATCATGGGAAAATTGCCAGATACTCTTTTCCATTAAAAGCTTTGACCTCAGCTTTAACAATGGCTTGTGTATTTTAGAATTGGTTTGAGGGAATAATGCTTAGTGGAGAGTTCATAGGTGATTGGACTTGTATCACAGTTTGTTGGAACAAGTTATAAAGTTGTCAGGTTCGTGCTTACGTCATTACACCCCAAGGCAGCTCCCTTGGTCTGATATTTTCCTAGTCATGAAGAGAAAAAGAGAAAATGAGAAAATGAGAAAGGTAATAGAAGATTTAGAAGAAAGGTAAGCTTTTCCCTTTGGAAACTGGAATTGCAGTCCTGGACCCTATAGAAGTTTAGAAAAGCAAAGTCTATTATACAGTGATGTTTAGGCTGGGTGCAGTGGCTCCTGCCTGTAATCCCAGCACACTGGGAGGCTGAGTTGGGCAGATCACATGAGCTCGTGAGTTTAAGACCAGCATGATGAAACCCCATCTCTACAAAAAAAAGTACAAAAATTACCAGGCGTCGTGGTGCACACCTGTAGTCCCAGCTACTTGGGAGACTGAGGTGAGAGGATGGCTTCAGCCTGGAAGGCAGAGGTTGCAGTGAGCCAGGATTGCATCACTGAATCCCAGCCTGGATGATAAAGCCAGACCTTGTCTCAAAAAAAAAAAAAAAAAAAAAAAAAAGTAACATTTAATCCCCTCTCTAAAGTGTATTTGTACAGAATCCATCATGTTTAATGATCTCTTTTTAAATTCTGTTAGTATATTACTTCAAAGTAAAATTTCAGACTTGATCCTGAATTACATAAATTAACTATTCTTTGCATTGGTGGATTTATTTTTTTAAATAAAACAGATCTTTGCAAATGAAACTCTTAGAACCCTATGCCTTTGCTACAAGGAAATTGAAGAAAAAGAATTTACAGAATGGAATAAAAAGTTCATGGCTGCCAGTGTGGCCTCCACCAACCGGGACGAAGCTCTGGATAAAGTATATGAGGAGATTGAAAAAGACTTAATTGTGAGTTTTAGCCTTAATAACTTTTTCTTTGATATTCTAAGCAGAATTGAAATTTTTATTAAGTTTTATTGAATATTTGATCTCATGCTTAAGAGATAATTGTAACTTCAGCATTTGACACTGGCACAATGGAAGAAGGTTATTTCTTTTGTTCACCAAAATAGGAGCAGGACAGAAGTTGCCATTATGAGAAACCAAAAGACAAAATATATTAGGAGAAGTTCTAATTCAATTCCATAATTTGTATATCACTTATTAAAATTTATTATAATTTTTAAACAATAACAAGCCTGCATCTAATACTTATTACATTGGGGGAATTACTGAAACAATTCATATTCTGCAAAATCTTGAAATAAGAAAAATATATTGTTTCTAAAAGTTTTCCAAATTTAATACATAGTTTTTGTAGAGTTTAGATAAGTGGAAAATATTCAACAAATAGCTAGTTTTGCAACTGGTTTATGGTTTATATCAGTATAAAGCCACAAATACACAAGAAAAGTGTATTTTTAACGTCCTTGATTTTGTACTAGCATTTTTGTCTTGGTAAATTAAATAGTTCATCCTTTAGGGAAAAAGTTTTTAGCTGTGTTGGTTTGCAGTAATTGTGAAACATGGCAGCCTTCCCTGTCAACACTGGCCATTGGCCCCAGGAGAGCAGCAACCAGGATGTATAATTAGCCCTTCTTTTTACAGGTTGGCAACCTGTAATTACAGAAAACTTTTGGTTTGTTTGCTAATTCCTTTTTTTTTTTTTTAATATACATTCTAGCTCCTGGGAGCTACAGCTATTGAAGACAAGCTACAGGATGGAGTTCCAGAAACCATTTCAAAACTTGCAAAAGCTGACATTAAGATCTGGGTGCTTACTGGAGACAAAAAGGGTAATTCATTGTGCAGGGAAGCATATCTGTTTATTCACAAATATTTATAGCTGCCGTTTCCTTTGCCCAAGATGACCTCCTCAGACTTTTCATCCTGTACAAACACTGTTTCTTTGGACGGAAGATGCTTTTTCTGAGAAACCCTCCTCTGTTTTTCCAGCACATCCTTCTGCATCCTTTCCTGATCCCCCTCAGTAGCAGTTTCTTCCTTATAATTTAGCTCCTGGCCATGTCTTGCTGATTATAATTGGTCTTATCTCTCCAGCCAGACGTGGGCTCCCGTCCTGAAAGGGCCATCCCTCTTGTCCCTCTGTCCTTCCAGTGCTTTGACATTTGATGGGCACAGAGTAGAACAATACAAAGTACTGAACAATAACTTTGGTTTTCTTGCCAATTTTATTGCTTGGCAATAAAATTGTATACCTAAGGAAAGAACGATTTTAATTTTTTAACTTTAGAACTCAACAAGCACTTGTTTGGTATTGATACTTTACTTTGCAAGCCTTCCACAAGAAATCAAATAATGTCTCTTGCTCTGAAATCGTCAATGGGTTACACACTCTGCAAAGTTATGGGAAGCACAGCCCTGACCTTAAATAAATGCCAAATTGGGTGGTAATTTAAAAGGAAAAAAAATCTTCACGTAAGGGTTGGTGGAAATTATTATGCTTCCCTCTGCCCCCTTCCCTCCGCCAATAGCAGAGTAATTGAACCATGAACTGAGAGTGTTTAGTAATTTAATGAACATTGGTTTCTTAAATAACCCGTTTATATGTTTGATAATATAGCACATTTTATTATTGAAAACATTTCAAATTAGACTTTGACTTTCACTTGTTTTATTATGGAGAAAAGGATTTTTTTTCTGCATGTGATTCCTACAGATTGCTATAGAAAAATAGTGTATTTGTGTGAATCTGGTTATATTCATGAACTAAAAAATATCATTACTAGGTAAAATCAATTATTCAGTTCAACAGTAAGAATGAGCCTGGCAAACATGACGAAACCTCATCTCTAGAAAAAACACAAATTATTTGGTGGCTTGGCAGCGAGTTGCATAGTCCCAGCTACTTGGGGGCTGGGGATGGTGCTGAGATGGGAAGATCACTTGAATCCTGGAGGTTGAGGCTGCAGTGAGCAGAGATTGTGCCACTGCACTCCAGCCTAGGCAGTGGGAGTGAGATGCTGTCTCAAAAAACAAAATAAAATAAAATAAAAACAGCAGGAATAACATTTGAGTTAATTTTATTCTATTGTAGAAACTGCTGAAAATATAGGATTTGCTTGTGAACTTCTGACTGAAGACACCACCATCTGCTATGGGGAGGATATTAAGTGAGTAAAAGCCTGCAGTATGAAATTACGTAATAGCTCATCTTTCCAAATGCAAGACTGTCTGTAGAAAATAGCAGATATGAAGAAATAGGGGTTACGATGTGTCACTTGGGGCAGTTTCCTCATGTTTAAACGAGGCAAGACAACAACAGACAGTTCCAAGTAATCAAGGTGCAGCCTAAATTTGAGCGGATTTTACTTTTAGGGAAACTTGGGGCCCTTCAGAGGCCATTTTTCTCCATTCCTTCTCAGCTCAGGCCAGGCGCAGTGGCTCATGCCTGTAATCCCAGCCCTTTGGGAGGCCGAGGCGGGTGAATCACCTGAGGTCAGGAGTTCTAGACCAGCCTGGCCAACATGGTGAAACCCCGTCTCTACTAAAACTGCAAAAATTAGCTGGGTGTGGTGCCCGGTGCCTGTAATCTCAGCTACTCGGGAGGCTGAGGCAGGAGAATCACTTGAACCCAGGAGGCAGAGGTTGCAGTGAGCCAAGATCACGCCACTGTACTCCAGCCTAGGTGACAAGAGTCAAACTCTGTCTCATTAAAAAAAAAAAAAAAAAAAAAACTCGGTTCACCTACTAAAAAATCCGTAAAAAGCCTGTAATATCGCTAGCAAATTAATATGAATTAGAGTCCTATTTTGCTTTTTCTAGGAACTTTTACTTTTGAAAGGGAAATAGAAGAAAGGAAAAAAAAAACCCAAAACTTTTGCCGGAAGGAAATGTGTGGGTGGGTTACATCATGTAGGTCCCCTGTAATCTAGTCTAGGTGGGGCAGGCCTGATAATTCAAATGTTAGCATATGCTGAAACGTTTGTTAGCTTTGAATCAGAGTCGCAGCAGACCTGGAAATGTATGATGAAAAAGCCCTGTCTTGTTCTGAAGCTATAAATATGCTGCACACAGTTACTGTGATGTGTTTACTGATGGCCTGACAGTTCCTCAAGCTTTTTCCCTACAAAGCTTCTCTCAGGCCAGCATGAGGTCAGATTAAACTGTTAACATACACATTTGCCAGGTGTGATAAAGTGATGAGGGAATTGATGGTCAATATTAGTCTTATTTCTAATGATGGTGATAAAGCATTTTCTAGTTGTTCTAGTATATTAGGTATTCCGTCAAATTAGACAAAATCAGTAGCCTTATGATCTAAATCAGTTCCATTTAGAACTGATTTAGTTTATGTGCCCGAATAGAGGTACATAAGCCATGCCCCTTTGGCTTTTAGGTTTTAAAAAAGTAGCAACAGGCTGGGCACGGTGGCTCATGCTTGTAATACCAGCACATTGGGAGGCCGAGGCGGGTGGATCACGAGGTCAGGAGTTTGAGACCAGCCTGACTGATATGATGAAACCCCGTCTCTACTAAAAATACAAAAATTATCCAGGCATGGTGGCATGTGCCTGGAATCCCAGCTACTTGGGAGACTGAGGCAGGAGAATCGCTTGAACCTGGGAGGCAGAGGTTGCAGTGAGCCAAGATAGTGCCACTACACTCCTGCCTGGGTGACAGAGCAAGACTCCGTCTCAAAAAAAAAAAAGTAGCAACAGACAAATAAATGCTTAATGAGTTTGCTTTAGTAGTTTTGGGCTTCAAGTAATCTGATTAATTACTATATGGCTTTGTTTACTTTTTGTAGATGGGGCTGTAAAAAAATTTCTGGTTTCTCTTTTGAAAGTCTTAAAAATTGATCCCTAAGCTAAATTAAAAGATAAAATGTATGCAAGTAGCAAATGTTGTGACCATGCCCTTAGCTGAGTTTACCTTTATAGAGAGAGGAATCATCTTCCCAGGTGGCTCTTAAATTGATGATTCCTATAAAATGATTTGAATAGGTATCTTCATTTTTTTTCTCTTATGGCCTTTCAATGATTTGTCTTAGTCACTCACTTTTAACTTGAAAATGAGAATTAAATTGATGTGGAAAAGGGATACTAGATACTTAATCCTCTAGTGCAGTGATTCTCTGTGGGGAGTGAGTTTGCCTTCCAGGGACCCTTTCGCACTGTCCAGAGACGCTTGTTTCAACTGCAGAGAAGTGCTCATGGCTTCTAGTGGGTAGAGGCCAGGGATGCTGCTAAACATCCTCCAATGCAAGGGATGGCCACACAAAATAAAGGATTATTAGGCCCAAGACATCAAGAGTGCAAAGCCTGAGAAGCCTTCTTTGGAAGGAGAAGAACAATGGCTTTTTGTATGTAATAGTAAGAGTCCTGAGCCAGAAGTTACAAGATAACTGAGTCCTCATTCTAGTTTTCCTATCAACTTGCAGCAGGCAAATCACATCACCTTCCTCTGGTTTGATTTCCTTATTTGTAACATGAAGAGATTGGACAAGATATTTAAGGTCCCTTCCACTCCAAAATTTCATGACTCATTTTTCTATCACATGAAAGTGTTACATGTGGCCTTGTCACATATATCATTTTAACACAAACATTTAATTTGTTGATATAAAGCACTGAGAATTTCTCAAACACAGATATAATTTTGTTTATATGAAAATAAGTTTATTCCTAACAAACAATAGCCAGTATTCTAATTCAGATCAAGATTGCCTTTCCTTTTTTTTTTTTTTTTCTTAGAAAGATTCTGTCACCCAGGCTGGAGTGCAGTGGTGCAATCTTGGCTCATTGCAACCTCCGCCTCTTGGGTTCAAGTGATCCTCATTCCTCAGCCTCCCAAGTAACTGGGATTACAGGCACCGCCACCACGCCTGGGTAATTTTTGTATTTTTAGTAGAGACAGAGTTTCAGTATGTTGGCTAGTCTGACCTCGAACTCCTGACCTCGACTGATCTGCCCGTCTCAGCCTCCCAAAGTGCTGGGATTACAGGCGTGAGCCACAGTGCCTGGCCTAAGATTGCCTTTCTTCTGTTGCTGTGTATACATTTTCAACTGTATCTTCCTTTGACTGTCTTTGAAAAATGATGAATTACATGGTACCCCCATGGTGGACGAATCGAGACATAGTAAAATTACATGTCGCTCAGTTAAAAAAAAAAAAAAAGGGCTGGCCAGGCGTGGTGGCTCATGCCTGTAATCCCAGCACTGTGGGGGGCTGAGGCAGGTGGATCATTAAGTCAAGAGATTGAGACCATCCTGGCCAACATGGTGAAACCCTGTCTCTACTAAAAATACAAAAATTAGCTGGGCGTGGTGGTGCCCGTCTGTAGTCCCAGCTACTTGGGAGGCTGAGGTGGAAGAATAGCTTGAACCTAGGAGGTGGATGTTGCAGTGAGCTGAGATAACACCACTGCACTCCAGCCTGGTGACAGAGCGAGACTCTGTCTCAAAAAAAAAAAAAAAAAAAAAAAAAATGGGCAAAGCACTTTGAGTAGACATTTTTCCAAAGAGGACATGCAAATGGCTGATAAACATGTGAAAGGAGGCTCATCATCACTAATCATTAGGGGAAGATAAATCAAAACCAAAGCAAGATAACACCTCACACCCTTTAGGATGGCTACTATCAAAAACAAAACACAACAGAAAATAACAATCATTGTTGAAGGAACCTTTGTGTGTTGTTGATGAAATATATAAAATGGTGCAGCCACTATGCAAAACAGTATGCTGATGTTTCAAAAAATTTCAAAAAGGATTATCATATGATTCAACAATCCCACTTCTGGGTATATCCACAAAATAATTGAAAGCAGGATCTCAAAGAGATACATGCACACCCATGTTCATAGCAACACTGTTCACAGTAGCCAAGAGATGGACGCAACCCAGGTGCCCATCAGTGAGTGAATGGATAAACAGAATGTGGTGCCTCCACATAATGGAATATATTCAACTTTAAAAAGGAAGGAAATTATGACATATGTTATATAGATGAACCTTGAAGACATTAAGCTAAGTGAAATAAACCAGTCACAGAAAGACAAATACTGTTTGATTTCACATATATGAGGTATCTAGAGTGCTCAAATTCATTCAGACAGAAAGTTAACTGGAAGTTACCAGGGACTGGAGGGCGAGTGAGATGAGGTGTTATTGTTTAATAGGTACAGAGTTTCAGTTTTGCAAGATGAAAAAGTTCTAGAGATTGGTTGGATAACAATGTGACTATAGTTAACACTACTAAGTTGTACACTTAAAAATGGTCAAAGCCCGGGATATCGCAAAACCCTATTGCTACAAAAAATACAAAAATTAGCCAGGCGTGATAGCGTGTGCCTATAGTCCCAGCAACTCAGGAGGCTGAGGCAGGAGAATCACTTGAGGCTGGGAGGTCGAGGCTGCAGTGATCCATGATCATGCCACTGCTCTCCAGCCTGGGTGACAGAGTGAGACCCTCTCTCAAAAAAATTATAATGAAAATAAAATAAATAAACAAAAATAGGTAAGATGGTAAGCTTTGTTTTTTTGTCAGAATTTTTTTTAAGTCAAAGTTATCTCAGAGTCAAGGGCCTATTTATGGTCTTACACTTTAAACACTGAAATTTGGTTTCCCCTAGTTCTCTTCTTCATGCAAGGATGGAAAACCAGAGGAATAGAGGTGGCGTCTATGCAAAGTTTGCACCTCCTGTGCAGGAACCTTTTTTTCCACCCGGTGGAAACCGTGCCTTAATCATCACTGGTTCTTGGTTGGTACGTATCATTAGTGTATCTGTGCCTTTAACTCAAAAGAAAGAAGTTCATTTGGAGCCACTTTTAGATGCTTTCACATGTTAACTGCCAACCTAAAAGTCTCTTAGCCTATACATGAAAGTGTGGTTTTTCCAAGTTTGAGACTTAATAATATATGATATATGAAAGGATGTATACCAAAGAGGTAAAAGTGGTTATCTTGGTTTATTAATTAATGGGTTTTTTCATTTTCTTCTTTATAGTTTGTTGGATTTTCTAAATTTTTGTTGCATGTATATTTTATAAGCTGGATGTGGTGGCATGCGCCTGTAGTCCCAGCTCCTCTGGAGGTTGAAGCAGGAGGGTGGTTTGAGCTTAGGTGTTCGAGGCTGCAGCATGCAATGATCACACTTGTGAATGAATAGCCACTGCACTTCAACCCAGGCTACACAGCAAGACCCCATCTCCATTAAAAAAAATATATATATATAGCTGAGCACGGCGGTGGCTAACGCCTGTACTCCCAGCACTTTGGGAGGCCAAGGCGGGCAGATCACAAGGTCAGGAGATGGAGACCGTCCTGGCCAATATGGTGAAACCCCGTCTCTACTAAAATACAAAAAAATAATTAGCCAGGCGTGGTGGAGCACACCTGTAGTCCCGGCTACTCAGGAGGCTGAGGCAGGGAAATTGCTTGAACCTGGGAGGCAGAGGTTACAGTGAGCCGAGATCGTGCCACTGCATTCCAGCCTGGCAACAGAGTGAGACTCCATCTCAAAAAAATATATATACATGTTTTGGTTATAAAATCAAATTTATTTGTCAAATATAATCAGTGACATAATCCAAAAATTATCCTTCACATAATTTAAATCTTGGGAATGGTACTCCTGGGATAAAACTAAAGTGAATGTAACCTTTTCCCTCTCTGATTTCACAGAATGAAATTCTTCTCGAGAAAAAGACCAAGAGAAATAAGATTCTGAAGCTGAAGTTCCCAAGAACAGAAGAAGAAAGACGGATGCGGACCCAAAGTAAAAGGAGGCTAGAAGCTAAGAAAGAGCAGCAGCAGAAAAACTTTGTGGACCTGGCCTGTGAGTGCAGCGCAGTCATCTGCTGCCGCGTCACCCCCAAGCAGAAGGCCATGGTGGTGGACCTGGTGAAGAGGTACAAGAAAGCCATCACGCTGGCCATCGGAGATGGGGCCAATGACGTGAACATGATCAAAAGTGAGTCATGCACCCATGGTCAGTGGGGCCCAACGTGCTAGAGAGGAGAAATGGCTGGAATGTGTAGCGGGTGGATTTTCTTTTTTTAGATTTTACAGCTTAGGTTTTCATAGAGCAGATGTTTCATAAAGTGACTTAACCATGACAACGCCTGTGACCCTACCCCCAGAAAGCCCACAGCCCATCAGGAGGAAAGAGTATCACTGACAGGGCTTCTGAAGGATGCGAAGAGGAAAATAAGGTCTATGGGGGGTAATTTATCCTTATATTTTTATTCTTTTATATAGATGTTGTGTATTTTTTTCTTCTTACTGGTTCTTTTCCCATATTTCGGGTTTATTAAAAGCCCTGATATTGGCTGGGCACAGTGGCTCACGCCTATAATCCCAGCACTTTGGGAAGCCGAGGCAGGTGGATCACAAGGTCAGGAGTTCGAGACCAGCCTGATCAAGATGCTGAAACCCCGTCTCTATTAAAAATACAAAAATTAGCCAGGTGTGGTGGTGCACACCTGTAATCCCAGCTACTCGGGAGGCTGAGGCAGGAAAATCACTTGAACCCAGGAGGCGGAGGTTACAGTGAGCTGAGATCGTGCCACTGCACTCCAGCCTGGATGACAGAGTGAGACTCCATCTCAAAAAAACAAAACAAAACGAAAAACCCTGATATTTAGTACGTTTTGTAAGACATAAATTATTGAACTCTGGCTGGTGCTTGCTTTGACAATATCATTCTCCTTCATCTAAGCATTTCTTTCTGGGACTTTCTTCCTACCTTTGGTAAATCTGTGGGAACTTCATCATTGGGTCACCTGGTGTGAGTTTAGAGTAACACGTTTAGCACTGAAGAAAAGCTTCCACGTGCTCTCATCATCCTCCTCACCTCCCTAGAAGGCTGCCTTTTGCTGGATGCTAGAATTTAAGTCCACACAATTAAAATATTGAGTCCTGCCATGCAGAAATACAGTTGTGCTGGTATTAAAGCCTGCAGAAGCACACCCACAGCCCTCATCTCTATGTCTGAATTCTGTTCCTTTTTCCTCCCTCTGTCACTATAAGGGAGTATCTTGTATTAAAAATACTCAAACTAATGACCTGGATATTCGTCCTCATCCTATTGCCAAAATCCGGTGTCACCTTGGGCTTATGCTCAGGTTTCAGTTTTCTCATCGGAAAAGAAAATAATCCCTAATGTCACCTCCAGCTCTGTCATATTATTATCACTGAGCTGAAGTATTACCTGACTGTACACAGGTAATTGCACGTTCCTGTGGTGCTGGGTTGCTTAAATGCATTATATATAACTAGACTTTTCAGTCTATTTTGTGACTTATGAGTCTGTCTCTTTCTTTTCTTAGTCTCCTCCTCCTCCTTGATGTATACTAAGAATATTCCAACTTTATCTTCCTCAACAGGAGTCAGCTGTATGACGTATGTCATCTTGCCTTCTTTATCAGTGCGTATGTCTGTGGTCACTAGCAGTTTAATTCATCCACACTGTTTTTTTTTTTTTTTTTTTTTGCATGTGCTTGCCCTACCATGCGAATGGTATTGCTTGCTCGGAGTTAGATCTATCTCTTTCCTCCATAGCCAGCCAGCTCTAGTTTATTTTCCATTACGTACCTTTAACGTAACTAGCTGTGCCAAAAGGACAAGTCAAACATGATTTTTATTCAGTTATAAAGTAGCCTTCTAGATAATGGGAGGGGACGGGTTTGCTTTGGAGATTTATCAACTGATTATGTGACTTAGACTTGAAACATTTTGTTCCTCTGAGTTCACCAATACATAATGAGAGGGATTGCACAAAGTCAATGTAGATAATCTTAGAGGGGCTTGTTTTTCTTAAGTTGTCTTTTTTTTTTTTTTTTTGAGACGGAGTCTGGCTCTGTCGCCCAGGCTGGAGTGCAGTGGCGCAATCTCAGCTCACTGCAAGCTCCGCCTCCCGGGTTCACGCCATTCTCCTGCCTCAGCCTCCCGAGTAGCTGGGACTACAGGCGCCCGCCACTACGCCCGGTTAATTTTTTGTATTTTTAGTAGAGACGGGGTTTCACCATGTTAGCCAGGATGGTCTCGATCTCCTGACCTCGTGATCCGCCCGCCCCGGCCTCCCAAAGTGCTGGGATTACAGGCGTGAGCCACCGCGCCCGGCCCTTAAGTTGTCTTAACATTTTTATTAAGCACTGTTATATGCCAGGTGCATTTAAAAAATAAAACAAGGTCTCCCTCTGTGGCCCAGGCTGGAGTGCAGTGGCACGACCTTGGCTTACTGCAACCTCCACCTCCTGGCCTCAAACAATCCTCCCACCTCAGCCTCCCAAGTAGCTGGGACTACAGGCATGAGCCACCATGCCCAGCTAATTTTTGTATTTTTTGTAGAGTTGGGAATTTGCCATGTTGCTCAGGCTGGTCTTGAACTCCTGGGCTCAATCAATCTGTCTGCCTCAGTCTCCCAAAGTGCTAGGATTACAGGCATGAGCCACCTCACCTGGCCCCAGGTACTTTTATATATGTTATAGAGCATCCCTTTGGGATAAAAATATAGGAAACTTTAGGGGTCTCCTTAGAAGTTATACAAGTAGTATTAGTGCCTTTATGTACTTTGTAAAAGCTGTCATTTCTTCCAACCACATCAAGAACAATATACAGAAAGTTTAGCCAAGTATGGGGCACACACCGGTAGTCCCAGCTACATGGGAGGCTGAGACGGAAGGATTACTTGAGCCTGGGAAGTTGAGACTACAGTGAGCCATGTTTGTGCCACTGCACTCCACCCTGGGTGACAGAGCAAGACCCTTTCTCCAACAACAACAAAAAAGAACACACACACACACACACACACACACACACACACACACACAAAGAAATTGTTGGTCATAAAGTAGTCGAGTGAAATTCAAGTGTCAAAAAATAATCTGAGCATTTGCTAACATTCACGTTTAGCAGTGTAGTCTGGAAGAAGTGAAGGAATCATGACCCACCATATTTTTGCCCCTAGCAAGGATCCAAGGACTATCATAGGCTGCCTTCTCCCTCTTATCCTACCTGAAGATATCTCATACCAGCTGGGTGGATGTTGTCTCTTCTTGGTCTTAGACCCTGAGAATGTACGTGAAGCAGGAGAGAGATAAAGGCAAGGTGGGGCATGGTGGCTCATGCCTGTAATCCCAGCACTTTGGGAGGCCAAGGCAGGCAGATCACCTGAGGTTGGGAGTTCGAGACCAGCCTGGCCAACATGATGAAACCCCATCTCCACTAAAAGTACAAAAATTAGCCGGGCATGGGGGTGGCGGGCACCTGTAATCCCAGCCACTCGGGAGCCTGAGGCAGGAGAGTCACTGGAACCCAGGAGGCAGAGGTTGCATTGAGCCAAGATCGTACCACTGCACTCCAGCCTGGGCGACAGAGCAAGACTCCATCTCAAAAAAAAAGGCAAGAGGGATTATTGCTGTAGCGAGGAAATATTCTTTTTGTTAAGGAATGATAAAAGAATGTCTACCAGTGAGGCACCTAACACCGCATTTGAGATTTCAGGAAACTCTAAATGCCTGTACTTAAATTTTACAAAAAAGACCAATGTTACCTTATAGTGTATCTGTTCAGTGCTTTTGGTTGCCCTGGGAACTATGACAGTGTTCATTTCACATTTGTCCTTGGTCTGCTCAGTGGGAAGGTTGAGGACTGGATACCAGGGCCTGGGGCAGGGCTTCCTCTTCCTCAGCCACATAAGCCAAGAGAATCTCAGCATTTTCCTCAGTGGCTTGTTCAGGAAAGAAAAGGTCATGGTTTGGCAGGAAAGAGCAAGTTTGGCAACCATGCTGGTCATAGGAAATATTTGTGTGTTTTCAAAGAGATCATAAATATTATATGAGATGCAATTTGTTGTTTTTTTAGAACTGCAAAGTGTTACTGAAAACATAGGTTTGGATACATCACTACAGTTATGTTTTGAATTTGCCAGACCTTGTGTTCTGTAACTAGGGCAGGATTATTGAAGCTTCTTTTTAGTTGGAACGCCACAGCATTGCAGCCACTTTTCAGGGTCTGAGCAATGATAGGTTGTGTTCTCCAACATATCTTTTCTAAATGATCTTGTCTATCTTCACATTCGTTACTTTTAAGACCCAGACAAAACTAATCATTCTCTAATTTGAAAGTGTTATTTATGACTATTGGAAGCATAAATAAAATTGTGACTTTAATTTTATACATTCTGGAAACCTTCCCCCGTAAAGAAAAAAAAAAATGTCTTAAGGTCCCAGAGGGCCATGAATAAGACTTTGAAAGTTTAATAGTTTCTTGGTTAAAACTCTTTTGATTACAAGTATTGGAGAACAACCAAAGCTAGCTTAAGAAAAAATTAAATTTGGGGGGTGGGAGATGAGGGGAGGGAACCTACAGGATGGGTCAATAGGTGCAGCAAACCACCATGGCACACATATACCCATGTAACAAACCTGCACGTTCTGCACAGGTATCCTGGAACTTAAAAGAAAAAAAAGAAAAAAGTAAATTTATTTAAACACCTCCTGTTGTCCAAGAAGAAGCCAGGCCTCAGGAAGATACTGGAACAAGCACATAGATTTGCACCAGGAACCCCATGTCTGTCTGTCTCTCTCCCCTTCTCTCTCCCTTTCCTCCTTCTTCCCCTCCTTCTCTCTCTCCCCTCCCTCCCTTCTCCCTACCCTTCTCTCCCAACTCTTCTCTCCCCCCATTCTCTCCCTCCATTCTCTCCCTTTTCCCCACCCCTCTCTCCCCCCTACTTTATTTCTCTGCCCCTTAGAAATCTTCAGGAAGAAATATATCTATTTCGGCCAGGCACAGTTGTTCATGTGTGTAATCCTAGCACTTTGGGAGGCCAAGGCAGGTGGATCACCTGAGTTCAGGAGTTCAAGACCTGCCTGGACAACATGGTGAAACCCTGTCTCTACAAAAATTAGCTGGGTGTGGTGGCGCACATCTGTAATCCCAGCTACTCGGGAGGCTGAGGCAAGAGTATCGCTTGAACCCAGGAGGCAGAGGTTGCAGTGAGCCAAGACTGCGCCATTGCACTGCAGCCTGGGTGACAGAGTGAGACTTCATCTCAAAAAAAAAAAAAAAAAAAAGAGAGAGAAAGAAATATAACTATTTCTTACCTCAAGAATTTAGACCTTAAAATTCTAGACACAAAATAACTGACTTCTAATTCCAGAATATCAAGAGAGAGACTGGCTCAGCTTGGGTTTTCTGTCAGTCAGGGTTTAGCACAGGAAACAGACCCCAGTTGGTATTTAAGCAAGAAAAGATTAATACAGGGGACTAGGTACTTTCAAAAGCTCTGGATGGTCTACAGAAGCAGGGTCTAGGCTGGGTCTCTTACCAGAAGAGCTTCTACTCTTCTGGTAAGTGGTAAGAGGTTCCTCTAAAGAGCTTCTAATTAAGAAGCCTTTATAGTTGCTTGTCAACATCCAGGTAGCTGGAAAGTAGATATGAGCTCTGCTGCAGAAATCCCAAAAGAGGAAGGGATGCTGGGCTCTGATTCACTTCTGCTTCCAAGTCATAAGTGGATCTAAACAGTGGAACCTAATTCACAAACAGCCTAGCTGCAAGGGAGTCTGGGAAATGTACGGTTTTTATTTCCTTTTCCACCTCTCTAATTAGAACAAGGATGGAATGAAGTTGGGGGAGCCGATTTGTAGTATCTACCACAAATTACATATCTGCCCATGACTGACACAGCTGTTGCCAAAGAGGCAAGGACACAGTGTACACATGGGTGCCTGGGGCTCACCCTGTGGATGGAAGGGATGGCTGTGATCTTGGCAGATCATCCAAATGGAATTTGCCACCCACATGAGATCCTTTCCCAGATATTTATGGAGGTCCTACTGTGTGCTCTGTTTAGCAACTTGTAACTCAGACTTTGAGTTGAGTTCAAGAGCTGGGGTGAGGGATGGTGAGCAAGAGCTTCTGTATTATTGTTCCATCAATGTCTGTCTTTGTTTTTTGTTTGCTATGGAACCATTTTTATCAACTGATGTTTTGCCTCACAATCGGTTTATGATCCACAGTGTTTTCTCCCTCTGCCCCATAGCTGCCCACATTGGCGTTGGAATAAGTGGACAAGAAGGAATGCAAGCTGTCATGTCGAGTGACTATTCCTTCGCTCAGTTCCGATATCTGCAGAGGCTACTGCTGGTGCATGGCCGATGGTCTTACATAAGGATGTGCAAGTTCCTACGATACTTCTTTTACAAAAACTTTGCCTTTACTTTGGTTCATTTCTGGTACTCCTTCTTCAATGGCTACTCTGCGCAGGTAATGTAATGTTGTTATTATTGTTATTTACTAAGTAGAGCTCTTAAATGAATAAAAATCTAGTTCTGAAAAGACAATTTATTTCTTCTATATTTGTAGTTTTGAGGCTGTGTCTCCTTACAGTTGGGGCATAATTAAGAATGATCATGACTTCTCTAAATGTTTCTGGTGCTGTAAAAACATTTTACCTTAGAAAGGAGGGGATTTGGCCAGGCATGGTGGCTCACGCCTGTAATCCCAGCACTTTGGGAGGCTGAGGCAGGTGGATTGCCTGAAGTCGGGAGTTTGAGATCAGTCTGGCCAACATGGTGAAACCTGGTCTCTGCTAAAAATACAAAAATTATCCGGGTGTGGTGGCAGGCACCTGTAATCCCAGCTACTCGGGAGGCTGAGGCAGGAGAATCGCTTGAACCCGGGAGGCAGAGGTTGTGGTGAGCCGAGACTGTGCTATTGCACTCCAACCTGGGCAAGACTTTGTCTCAAAAAAAAAAAAAAAAAAAAAGGAGGGGATTTGCTTGTATGTTTTTGTCTTTATCTTTGGTTATTTTTTCATGTTACCTTGACATTAAGAGTAGCAATAACAGGGCTGGGTGCAGTGGCTCACGCCTATAATCCCAGCACTTTGGGAGGCCGAGGTGGGCGGGTCACCTGAGGTCAAGAGTTGGAGACCAACCTAGCCAACATGGTGAAACCCCGTCTCAACAAAATACACAAAAATTAGCCAGACATGGTGGCGTGTGCCTGTAATCCCAGCTACTTGGGAGGCTGAGGCAGAAGAATCACTTGAACCTGGGAGGCAGAAGGTACAGTGAGCCAAGATCACGCCACTGTACTCCAACCTGGGTGACAGAGTGAGACTCTGTCTCAGAAGAAAAATAAAAAAGAATATTGATAACAGGCCAGGCGCATAGAGTTTTGCCTATAATCCCAACACTTTGGGAGGCTGAGATGGGGAGATTGCTTAAGGCCAGGAGTTCGAGGCCAGCCTAGACAACATAGAAAGACCCCATCTCTATTAAAACAAACAAACAAACAAACAAAATGTTAAAGGAAGCAGATGAGTATGTGCTAACTAGGCTGGCATGTGTCTTTGTTGGTGACATGGAGCCTCTGTCATCCCCTCACAGACTGCATACGAGGACTGGTTCATCACCCTCTACAACGTGCTGTACACCAGCCTGCCCGTGCTCCTCATGGGGCTGCTCGACCAGGTAGGAGCCTCGCACGAGCAGGGACACTTCTGGACAGATAAGAATGCGTTAGAGAAGTCCCAAGCAAACGTTTCAATGCATTCTTCTGGTGTTTACTTCTTTCTGATCAAACCCTATTATAATTCTGTTGTCAGGCATCAAGGGTCACGGCTGTGCTTCTTGTTTTGTAATAAGGAAAGAGGATTTCTCTGTAGTCCCAGCTACTCGGGAGGCTGATGCAGGAGTATGACTTGAGCCCAGGTGTTCAAGTCTAGCCTGGGCAACAAAGTGAGACCCCATCTCTAAGACAAAAAAGAAAAAAAAAAAAAGAGAAAAGAGGATTTCTGTGACTGGGTTGAATTCATTGGCACACATATTTGTTATGTTCCTTTTAGACAGTAAGAGCTTACTGTGAAGATACCTGAAGGCAGGGCATGGTGGATCATGCCTGTAATCCCAGCACTTTAGGAGGCTGAGGCAGGCAAATTGCTTCAGGTCAGGAGTTTGAGACCAGCCCTGGCAACATAGGGAGACCCCATCTCTACAGAAAAATTTAAAAATTGTAGGCATGGTAGTGCACACCTGTGAAGTCCCAGCTACTTGGGAGGATGAGGTGGGAGGATCGCTTGAGCCTGGAAGGTTGAAGCTGCAGTGAGTCATGTTTGTGCCACTGCACTCCAGGCTGGGCAACAAAGTGAGACCCTGTCTCCAAAAAAAAAGAAAAGGAAAAAAAGGCACCCGAGAGTCCAATATGTCTCCACAATAATAATTTACTCATTTTAAAGTCAGTTTAAATCCTTTCTAAAATTTATGTAGCTAGTGTATATTTTTATTTAATACCAATTCTTAAAAAGAAAGAAGCACTATAAAGACTAAAAAGTAATAATTTATAATTAACTCATCAACTTGTATGAGAAAATTTTTTCCCAAAGGATTTGCAACAATATATATTCACTCAGGAGGTAAAAATAGTAGCCTCCCTACATATTTTTGGACATTACTAATTTGTTTTCTTTCCATAAGTAGCAAAGTAATAAACTTATACCTAGCCCTTCTCTGAATTAAATATTAAGTAATGGTGGTCTAAGCAATGAGGTTGAGCTCTGCACACCACAAATATTGCAGGATTGATCGATTATCTTGTTCAGTTTTTGCCTTCCTAAAATTTAACAGCAGGCTGCAACTTTTTGTGAGATATTAATTATAACATATCTCTGACTGCTTTGACCTGATGAATAAAATACCATCATTTTGTTTTCTCCTTAAGGATGTGAGTGACAAACTGAGCCTCCGATTCCCTGGGTTATACATAGTGGGACAAAGAGACTTACTATTCAACTATAAGAGATTCTTTGTAAGCTTGTTGCATGGGGTCCTAACATCGATGATCCTCTTCTTCATACCTCTTGGAGCTTATCTGCAAACCGTAGGGCAGGATGGAGAGGCACCTTCCGACTACCAGTCTTTTGCCGTCACCATTGCCTCTGCTCTTGTAATAACAGTCAATTTCCAGGTACGTGGCTTTCATTGGCCGTATTCAGTGTCTATTGGTACCTACTTATATTTCTGTATACAGGGTGGCATGCACATCCACCTGACTCCCACTGCACCTGTGCCACTTACAAAATATAAATGCTATTTTCATCTCTTATACCAAGCACATTTTCTATTTCTTGCCTGAGTCAAGGATGGTTTAGTTTCTGGTCCAGTATTCAAGCCATATCATGCCTAATTTGCTGAATTCTGTTTTCAGGATTGTTAGATCCTTTATTTCTTGCTAACTTCCCAAAATGAGTGCTCTGTTTTTCTCTGGTTTCCCAACAGATTGGCTTGGATACTTCTTATTGGACTTTCGTGAATGCTTTTTCAATTTTTGGAAGCATTGCACTTTATTTTGGCATCATGTTTGACTTTCATAGTGCTGGAATACATGTTCTCTTTCCATCTGCATTTCAATTTACAGGTTGGTATTTCCAAATTCCAAAAATAAATGTACAGACAAATGTCATTAGTTTAGATTTTGACATAACTTCTGTTAAGTAATAAAATATACAAGGTGGAATGGCTGGGCACAGTGGCTCACACCTGTAATCCCAGCATTTTGGGAGGCCGAGGCAAGTGGATTGCTTGAGCCCAGCAGTTCAAGACCAGCCTGGACAACATGGCTAAACCCCATCTCTATAAAAAATACAAAAAAATTAGCCAGGCATGGTGGCACATGCCTGTAGTTCTAGCTACTGGAGAGGCTGAAGTGGGAGGATTGCTTGACCTGGGACGTTGAGGCTACAGTGAGTCGTGATGGCACTGCTGTACTCTAGCCCAGGTGACAGAGCGGGACCCTGTCTCAAAAAAAAAAAAAACAAAAAAAAAAACAAAGCACAACAAAACAAATATATACAAATTATTATTGCTAGTGAAAATTAATGTCTTGTCTGGAAATTAAATGGTGATGGTGGGTTGAAAGGGCATAACATGATGGGAGGAAGACAAATGAAAATAGCTTTACAATAGCGCTGTATGTGTGTTGAATTAGATAACTTAAGACTTAAAAGGCTAGATAAAAGCCTATTCTTTCTCTCCCATAAAACCTAATACTGGGGCTAGATGTAGTAGCTCATGCCTGTAATCCCAGCACTTTGGAAGGCCAATGCAGGAGGATCTCTTGAGCCTAGGAGTTCAAGACAAGCCTAGGCAACATAGGGAGACCTCGTCTCTACAAAAAAAGAAAAAATTGAAAAAAAAATAACTGGGCATGGTGGTACACGCTGGTGATCCTAGCTCCTCAGAAGGCTGAGGTGGGAAGGATTGCTTGAGCCTGGGAGATTGAGGCTGCAGTGAGCCATGATTATGCCACCCCAGCCTGGGTGACAGAGTGAGACCCTTTCTTAAAAGAAAAACCCCCAAAACCTAGTATTGGTAGGTTTTTGGAAAAGTGAGTATACAAGTATTGCTAGTAACACTACAATATATTTTGATTTTTCCAAACATCTGAAAATGCATAAGGGATTATAAAACTTTTTCCACATTTTGGCCAGGTATTTCTACTTGGGGAAAGTATCCTAAGATAATAAAACACACCAAGTTTTGGCAAAGCTAATTTGTACAGATGGCACCACCATAACATTTCTAATTGTAAAAAGAGGAAAAAATGGAAATAACCCAAGACCTAAGAATATTATTAAATTAGCTAATCATACCATGAAATACCAATATGATGAAATTCTAGAATTCAAAAGTGGTCAACATTATTAGAAATATGTGTGGAGGCCAGGCACAGTGGCTCACCCCTATAGTCCCAGCAGTTTGGAAGGCCGAAACAGGAGGATCACTTGAGCCTAGGTGTTCAAGACCAGCCTCGCAACATAGCGAGACTCTGCCTCTTAAAAAAGTAATAATAAAGTAACGAAAAAGAGACAAATAAGAAATATGTGTGCAGAACAATAAGTAAATTGATAGAAAACAAATAGTTATGTGACCAGTGATTGATTACAATTGCATAAAATATACGACAAATTGACAAATGCTAGAATGAATTTGAACTGATATAAATATCATAAATATTATAAATATAAAATATTAATAAAAAATAATTATGAACTAGAATTCATGAGCTTCTTATTTTGAATAGAGAGCTTGGACTCACAGTGAGAAACAATCCCCATAAACTAGTTTCCCTGGCCGGGTGTGGTGGCTTACCCCTGTAATCCCAGCACTTTGGGAGGCTGAGGTGGGCAGATCACGAGGTCAGGAGATCGAGAACATCCTGGCTAACACAGTGAAACCCCGTCTCTACTAAAAAATAGAAAAAATTAGCCAGGCGTGGTGGCAGGCACCTGTAGTCCCAGCTACTCAGGAGGCTGAGGCAGGACAATGGCGTGAACCCGGGAGGCAGAGCTTGCAGTGAGCCAAGATCGCGCCACTGCACTCCAGCCTGGGCGACAGAGCAAGACTCCATCTCAAAAAAACAAAAACAAAAACAAAAAAAAACTAGTTTCCCTATAAAAGATTCAGATTTTTATGACCAGTTGTTGAGTTGTAAAAGTCCGTTGCTGTGGTAACCCTTTCCTTCTTGAGATTCAGCTTATTTTTTTTGATTGTTTTTCTTTACTAACTCTGTATTTTAAAATATTAGTAACCCAGTTACTTAGCATATTTCCTTAGGGAGTTTTTAAATCCCATACACACTTAGCAGGGTAAAAACCACATTAAAAAAAAATCAAGGCCATTGTTTTTACAAACTGAGAGTATAAGTACAGAAAACATGATGAGAAATGTGGCTCTGGAAGATGGTCATTCGATTTTGAAAATTGGGTCGTGTCTATGATTATGTGATTGTATTATTGAATTCAATTATTACTTCTTCAGACATAAAAATTCAGAAAACAAATTGCAGTGCAAAAGCACGGCTCCAGTCAGGCAGAAGGAGGCTTTAATTCAGGCACTGCCATGGTTGGTTTTGTTAACTTGGGCAAATTTTTTAACTTCTCTACAACACAATTTACTTATGTGACACAGGGATAATACCCATCTCTCAGAACTGATCAAATGACATGATCTGTATAAAACACCAGGTACTGGCAGTGCTTTTTTTTTTTTTTTTTGAGACAGAGTCTCGCTCTGTCACCCAGGCTGGAGTGCAGTGGCATAATCTTGGCTCACTACAACCTCCACCTCCCGGGTTCAGGCAATTCTCTCACCTCAGCCTCCAGAGTAGCTGGGACTACAGGCACCTGCCATCATCCCCGGCTAATTTTTGTATTTTTGTAAAGACAGGGTTTCACCATATTGGCCAGGCTGGTCTTGAACTCCTGACCTCAGGTGATCCCTCCACCTCGGCCTCCCAAAGTGCTGGGATTACAGGCGTGAGCCACCGCGCCAGGCCTGGCAGTGCTATAGCTTTTATTATTTGGAGTTTCAAACCAGAACTAAAATTGAAAAGTGCTTTTTTTTTTTTTTTGAGATGGATTCTCATTCTGTTTCCCAGGCTGGAATACAATGGCACAATCTTGGCTCACTGCAACCTCCACCTCCCAGGTTCAAGTGATTCTCATGCCTCAGCCTCCCGAGTAGCTGGGATTACAGGCATGCACCACCACACCCGGCTAATTTTGTATTTTTAGTAGAGACAGAGTTTCACCATGTTAGCCAGGCTGGTCTCGAACTCCCCACCTCAGGTGATCCGCCCACCTCGGCCTCCAAAAGTGCTGGGATTACAGGTGTGAGCCACCATACCCGGCTGAAAAGTGCTTTTTTAAATCCTTAAATTCAGAAGGCCAGGTGCCGTGGCTCATGCCTGTAATCCCAGCACTTTGGGAGGCCAATGTGGGCGGATCACTTGAGCTCAGGAGTTTGAGACCAGCCTCGGCAACATGGTGAAACCCCATCTCTACAAAAAATACAAAAATTAGCCAAGCGTGGTAGTGCACACCTGTAGTCCCAGCTATTCAGGAGGCTAAGGTAGGAGGACACTTGAGCCCAGGAGGTTGAGGCTGCAGTGAGCCATGATCACGCCACTGCACTCCAACCTGGGTAACAGAGTGAGACCCTATCTCAAAAAAAAGTCAGAAGTCTTGATCACCTAACTTTGCATTTTTAATCATGCAATGTCAACAAATGTGCTTTTTTTCCTTATTTGCTCACTTATGTAAATTTGCCTTGTTTCAAATAATTTACCTTCCCAATTTTGCTTTGCTTAGTATGATTTTAAAATGTCTGTTCTTTGAGCCATAATGGATATTTTGGGGAGGCCAATCCAGTTGTAAAACTTTACCATAAATGATCTATTTATAGATTATAAGATATTAACTATGTTCTTTTTTTTAATTTTTTTATTTTTGAGACAGAGTTTTGCTTTATCACCCAGGCTGAAGTGTGGTGGCACGATCTCGGCTCACTGCAACCTCCGCCTTCTGGGTTCAAGCAATTCTGCTGTCTCCTGAGTAGCTGGGACTACAGGTGCACACCACCATGCCCGGCTGATTTTTTGTATTTTAGTAGAGATGGGGTTTCACCATGTTGCCCAGGCTGGTCTCAAACTCCTGAGCTCTGGCAATCCACCCACCTTGGCCTTTCAGAGTGTTAGGATTACAGACATGAGCCACCACACCTGGCAAAATATTAACTATGTTCTTAGGAAAAAAGAACCACAGTGGTGCATTTGCCATGTTCTTTACAGGCACAGCTTCAAACGCTCTGAGACAGCCATACATTTGGTTAACTATCATCCTGACTGTTGCTGTGTGCTTACTACCCGTCGTTGCCATCCGATTCCTGTCAATGACCATCTGGCCATCAGAAAGTGATAAGGTATAAAGAATATAGTCCTTTCCCAACTCTGTCCCTCACAGAAACCAAAGCGTTTCCCAACAGCACGTTTCCTGCAAAATTCTAAGCTCATGGGAAGTTTGGTAAGAATGATTTTTCATGATTGCTTCTCTTTAACTCTATCTCACAAATAAGTCTTTTGGAATTGGGAGTTTAGTGTGCTTGCTTTTTAATACAAAAATTACCGAACATAAACAAAAAAGGGAGAATAGAATGAGCCCCATATATCTATCTCCTCAGTTTAACAATTACAGTGTTAACATTTTGTCATACAAATCAGATTGGGTTTTTTTTCTTTATTTAAAGAAAAATGTCACCTTCTGTAGCAGGATCCTTTGAGCTGCAAGGAACAGAAAGCTGTGACTCAAAACGTCTCTACAGTAGTGCGTCATCATTAATCATTAGTAGGCTTCAGGCCCAGTTGATTGAGCAATTTAATGTTGTCAAAAAAGGATTGGGCCGGTTCTTGCCATCTCTTCTCTCAGAAACCTTCATTATTAGCTTCATATGGATGCTGGAAGATGGCCAGAGCAGTTCTGGGCATCACTTCCTGACCTATCAGTGTCGGGGGGAGATAAGAGCCTATTCTGTAGCTCCTTAGGGGCCGTGGAACTTCTCACCCAAGGGCCCCAGTACAGTGCCCTCAGGTCTCATGTGCCAAAATTAGGTCACTTGCCCATTCTGGACTAGTTTAGCAAGGGAAATCAACCTGCCCACCGCCCATGAGAAATGTGGCTGTGAGGGGTTGGGGGGGGCAATCTGAATACAATCAATTTCCATTAGAAAGAAGGAGAGAGTAGAGGCTACTGAGGCAACCTTCAGTATCCCTCGGGTCTCCCTTTTGCAGTGCCAACAGTATGCAGTAACAACCCAGGAAAGAGGCCCTACTGAATTTTCTCTTTGACTGTACCCATCTGGTCTGAACTAGAAAAGGGCACTAGCTTCGGAGGAGTGGGAAGCTTGGCTTTGCATTTTCTAGCTGTGTGACCTTGGAAAAGTTAAATAACCTTCCCTTGGCTTCAATATATATCTCCAGGTAGGTAGGCAGGTAGATCGATCGATCAATCAATCTATGTATAGATATAGAGAGATGGATATAGATTTATATCATCATATATATATGTCGATATAGATAGATAGATAGATAGATAGATAGATAGATAGATAGATAAATAGATATAGCCAAGCACTGTGGTTCATGCCTGTAATCCCAGAACTTTTGGAGGCCGAGGCAGGCAGATCACTTGAGGTCAGGACCAGCCTGGCCAACATGGTGAAATTCTGTCTCCACTAAAAATACAAAAATTAGACGGGTGTGGCAGTGCGTGCCTGTAACCCCAGTTACTCAGGAGGCTGAGGCAGGAGGATCGCTTGAACCTGGGAGGCAGAGGTTGCAGTGAGCCAAGATCGTGCCATTGCACTCAAGTCTGGGTGACAGAGCGAGACTGTCTCAAAAACAAAAAAAAGATATAGACACACATACACATACACACACACACACACACACACACACACACACACACACAAGTGGGGACAGAACTGCCTGCATCAAAATGGGGCAGGTGTCAGGGGAGTTCATCAGTGTTCATTTCTGTCAACCATCTGGCCAGGCCTCCTCCCTGGTGTGGATCTTATCTTCATCCCTCCCCATCTCTCCCCCTTGCAGATCCAGAAGCATCGCAAGCGGTTGAAGGCGGAGGAGCAGTGGCAGCGACGGCAGCAGGTGTTCCGCCGGGGCGTGTCAACGCGGCGCTCGGCCTATGCCTTCTCGCACCAGCGGGGCTACGCGGACCTCATCTCCTCCGGGCGCAGCATCCGCAAGAAGCGCTCGCCGCTTGATGCCATCGTGGCCGATGGCACCGCGGAGTACAGGCGCACCGGGGACAGCTGATCCCTTACCCCCAGGCCGGGATGCGGCCACAAAGCACGTCTATTTTTTTATGAAAGACTCTCAGGACTTTGTGTGTGTGTGTGAATTGCATTCATCACAAAGATATTGAAGACAATAAATAATCTTTATAACAAACTCCTTGGGTTGGACTATTAAACAATAGCAGAGCCAAGAAATAGGACTTTTAAAAGTCCTATTATTCGGCCGGGCGTGGTGGCTCAGGTCTGTAATCCCAGCACTTTAGGAGGCTGAGGAGGGGAGATCACCTGAGGACAGGAGTTCGAGACCAGCCCAGCCAACATGGTGAAACCCTGTCTCTACCATAAATTAAAAAATTAGCCGGGCTTGGTGGTGGGCACCCGTAATCCCACCTATTTGAGAGGCTGAAGCAGAAGAATCGCTTGAACCTGGGAGATGGAGGTTACAGTGAGCCGAGATTGCACCACTGCACTCCAGCCTGGGTGACAGAGCAAGACTCTGTCTTAAGAAAAATTTAAAAATAGGCCGGGCATGGTGGCTCATGCCTGTCATCCTAGCACTTTGGGAGGCCAAGGCAGGTGGATCACTTGAGGTCAGGAGACCAGCCCGGCCAACATGGTGAAACCCCATCTCTACTAAAAATACAAAAATTAGCTGGAAATCGCTTGAACCTGGGAGGTGGAGGTTCCAGTGAGCCGAGATCGTGGCACTGCACTCCAGCCTGAGCAACAGAGTGAGACACCATCTCAAAAAAATTTTTTTAATAATAATAAAAGTCCTATTATTCAACTGGTTATGTACATTATGGTTGAAAGGGAACGTTTTAATCCAGTCTCAATCCAGGGCAATAGAATTACAAAGCATGTTGTATTTCAGTTCAAATGGTATTGTATTATAAAATTACAGTTACATTTTCCTTTCTGTGATCTTCAGCATAATTTCCCAGAGGTCCCTTTTTCCTCCCTATAGGCCATCTTATTAACAGATTTTAAAATTTATAGTAATGACAAATGACTTATCAGTGTTCATCATCTGAAAGCTAAGTGGTTCGTTCAATCACTTTTTCAAAGTTGATAGTAGATTGCATGGTTTCACGTTTCCTCATATTGGTTTAATAATTCTATTTAATCAAGGAAAATAACTTCAGATTCCATAAAGTTTCAGTTTATTTTTAGTTTACTACTAGGTGAGATAGCACATTACATACTTTTACTATCAAATATTATTTTAGCAGCTTCCCATAGTACCAAATGATTTGATTCCCTACTCTCATTTTTTAAAGCATATAAATATTTATGGGCTTAAAAAGGGGGTTTTTAAAAACTGAGGATATCAGTAATAAATTGCAGAATATTTTGCAAAGCTTTCTTTTGGAAAGCAAACTTTTGTGCCTGCCTATATGCAAAGTATTTTATAAGGGACTTGAACAAAGACCTCACTCTTTTTCACTTGTCTTATGTTGAGAGAAAAGGTTATTGGCAGCCACATTCCTAAGACTGGGGAATGGTGTGTCCTTTTAAATTTGAAGATAACTTTAGGTAATTATGAAAACTCCTCAAGGAGGAGAAAGTAATTTTTTTCCAGACATTTTTTTCATACTGTGTTTTTCACACACTAGTTTCCATAGTTCGAGAATTCTGTTTTTTACCATTGGGCTGTGAATGTTCACAATATCAGTCCTGTTGAATTCCTATGAGGTAATCACAATGCGTATATGTTCATTTTCTAGGTATGATAAACGAATGTATGGCTTTTTATTCTGTGGAAGTAAAATCCTGAACGTTTACAACTTTTCCTTAACTTGTAAATAAAAAATTGTAAGTTTTTTCTTTTTTTACAGAAAACTTAGCTGGTGTAATTCTGTTAGTTTCAGATTTCTCTCCTGTTTTTGCAAATTGTGGGAAAGATTGACAATGTAAATGTGTCAAAGACATACTGTTGGGTGCAATATTAACAATTTTAAATGCAAATTTCTTTGGATAAATTATTTCTATATTCTGTAAATCTGAGATTTAATGTATATTTTGTTTAAAAAAATGATTTAGTAAAATCTTTGAAAAGTATGATCTTCTAAAGTATTTAAATTGGCTTTCGTTGTTGTTGTTATTTTTAAGAATAGGGTATGTGACAGAAGAATCTACTCCCACGAGGTTTCTAGAGGAATGTAGGGGTCCTTTAGTAGTGAGAAAGTCAGGGACAGGGAAACTAAGTGTTAGGGAAGAAGTGATGGAGAAAAGGTGATCAGGACCGGGCACTGTGGCTCACGCCTGTAATCCCAGTACTTTGGAAGGCTGAGGCAGGAGAATCACTTGAGGCCAGGAGTTTGAGACCAGCCTGGGCAACATAGCAAGACTCTTGTCTTTTCAAAACAAAACATCTCAGTGTAGTGGCATGTGCCTGTAGTCCCTGCTGCTTGGGAGGCTTAGGTGGGAGGATCACTTGAGCCCAGGAGTTTGAGGCTGCAGTGAGCTACGATTATGCCACTGTACTGAAGCCTGGGTGAGAGCAAGACTCTGTCTCTAAAAGAATTAAAAAGGTGGCCAGACTTTAGAGAAAGAGGGGTAAAGATTTAGTTAGGGAGATCAGCCAGGCATGGTGGCTCATGCCTATAATCCCAGCACTTTAGGAGGCTGAGGTGGGCAGCTCACTTGAGGCCAGGAGTTTGAGACCAGTCTGGCCAACATGGCGAAACCCCGTCTCTACTAAAAATACAAAAATTAGCCGGGTGAGGTGGTGCACACCTGTAATCCCAGCTACTCTGGCAGCTGAGGCAGGAGAATTGCTGGAACCCAGGAAGCAGAGGTTGCAGTGAGCCATGATTGTGCTACTGTTCTCCAGCCTGGGCAATGGAGTGAGACTCTCTCCAAAAAAAAAAAAAAAAAAAAAAAAAAAGGAAGATTGAGTCGGGTTTTTCCAACTGACCTCAACTCTTTAGCCAGAATGAAAGGAAAGGTAACCCTCAACCAAAAGTAAGGACTGGGGCTGGGCACGGTGGCTCGTACCTGTAATCCCAGCACTTTGGGAGGCCAAGGTGGTGGGTCACCTGAGGTTAGGAGTTCGAGAGCAGCATAGCCAACATGGTGAAACCCCATCTCTATTAAGAATAAAAAAAAGCAGCCGGGCGTGGTGGTGCACACCTGTAATCCTAGCTACTTGGGAAGCTGAGGCAGGAGAATCACTTGAACCTGGGAGGTGGAGGTTGCAGTGGGCTGAGATTGTGACACTGCACTCCAGCCTGGGTGACAGCGAGACTCCGTCTCAAAAAACCAAACAAAAAAAGTAAGGGGTGAGAAGTGAGCAGATAGTCTAGAAATACATGACGAATCGTTGGCAGAAAGATGAGCAAAGAGGAGTGAGTGAGGAAGTGAGTGGCAAACCTGGGGTTTGAGGCCGTGGGAGTCTGACGAGGCTGTGGGAGTCTGACCAGGCTGTGGGACAGACAGCTCTTGGACGCAAGGGAAGCTGTGACCCCACTAAGAAGGTTCTCTCTGCGTCGAGATGGGAGACTCTTTGGGAGGCAAAATTAGCAGCAGGTGATAGAAAAGTATCAGTCTTGGGGTGCTTGGGCTGGGAGGAGATGGGCAAATTATTAGCCTCTGCAATAGAAATGGCAGAAAAATTGAGCAGACCTGGGAGATCATCCCTAAAAAAATAAAGGTCACTTTTTCCTGCAATATACTACTGTATTTAAGTTGTTTGAGGGATAAATGTTTTTAATCAAAGAGCACCACCTAAAGGTTCTTAGTCATGTTCAGCACTAGAAACTGCTCAGTAACGACATCTGATGGGAATAAAATGATTCTTGAGAGACTTCAATGTGATAGCAAAATGTACCCTAATGGAATCTAAATATATTTTAACAATTGCTGACTTCATGTGATGTGAATGAAACTTAGGAAAATTGTCAGCTTCTAAAAGTCCTGCTAGAAAGTTAGGGCTGCGCTACAACTTCTGGGGCATTTATAAAAATAAAAAGGCCTGTTAAAACACTGAAAACAACACAACGTAGATCTCAGGACAAAGTGGAGGTTGGGGCCCTTAAAAATAACCACTGTAATGCAATCATTTTCTTTCTGCTAAAAAATACAGTAAAGGCTGGGTGCAGTGGCTCATACCTCTAATCCCAGCACTTTGGGAGGCCCAGGTGGGCAGATCACCTGAGGCCGGGAGTTCGAGACCAGCCTGACCAACATGGAGAAATCCCGTCTCTACTAAAAATAAAAATTAGCCGAGTGTGGTGGCGCACGTCTGTAATTCCAACTACTGGGGAGGCTGAGGCAGGAGAATCGCTTGAACCCGCTGAGAGGTGACAGCGTGCTGGCAGCCCTCACAGCCCTCGATCGCTCTCGGCGCCTCCTCGGCCTTGGCGCCTACTCTGGTGGTGCTTGAGGAGCCCTTCAGCCCACCGCTGCACTGTGGGAGCCCCTTTCTGGGCTGGCCAAGGCCGGAGCCGGCTCCCTCAGCTTGCGGGAAGGTGTGGAGGGAGAGGCGTGGGCGGGAACCGGGCTGCACGTGGTGCTTGCGGGCCAGCGTGAGTTCTGGGTAGGCGTGGGTGTCCACGGGGCCCCACACTCCAGCAGCCAGCGGGCCCTGCCGGCCCGGGCAGTGAGGGGCTTAGCACCTGGGCCAGCAGCTGCTATGCTTGACTTCTCCCTGGGCCTTAGCTGCCTCCCCACGGGGCAGGGCTCGGGACCTGCAGCCTGCCATGCCTGAGCCTCCCCCACGTGGTGGGCTCCTGCGAGGCCCAAGCCTCCCTGACCAGCACCACCCCCTGCTCCACAGCGCCCAGTCCCATCGACCACCCAAGGGCTGAGGAGTGCAGGCGCAGGGTGCGGGACTGGCAGGCAGCTCCACCTGTGGCCCTGGTGCAGGATCCACTGGGTGAAGCCAGCTGGGCTCCTGCGTCTAGTGGGGACTTGGAGAACCTTTATGTCTAGCTAAGGGATTGTAAATACACCAATCAGCACTCTGTATCTAGCTCAAGGTTTGTAAACACACCAATCAGCACCCTGTGTCTAGCTCAGGGTTTGTGAATGCACCAATCCACACTCTATATCTAGCTACTCTGGTGGGGACTTGGAGAACCTTTGTGTAGACACTCTGTATTTAGCTAATCTAGTGGGGATGTGGAGAACTTTTGTGTCTAGCTCAGGGATTGTAAACGCAACAATCAGCACCCTATCAAAACAGACCAATCAGCTCTCTGTAAAATGGACCAATCACCTCTCTGTAAAATGGACCAATCAGCTCTCTGTAAAATGGACCAATCAGCAGGATGTGGGTGGGGCCAGATAAGAGAATAAAAGCAGGCTGCCCGAGCCAGCGGAGGCAACCCACTGAGGTCCCCTTCCACACTGTGGGAGCTTTGTTCTTTCATCTTTGCAATAAATCTTGTCACTGCTCACTCTTTGGGTCCACACTGCCTTTATGAGCTATAACACTCACGGTGTAGGTCTGAAGCTTCACTCCTGAAGTTAGCGAGACCACGAACCCACGGGAAGGAACGAACAACTCCAGACGCGCCACCTTAACAGCTGTAACACTCACCGTGAAGGTCTGAAGCTTCACTCCTGAAGCTAGCGAGACCACGAACCCACTGGAAGGAATGAACAACTCCACACGCGCCACCTTAACAGCTGTAACACTCACCACGAAGGTGTGCAGCTTCACTCCTGAAGCCAGCGAGACCATGCAGCCACCAGAAGGAAGAAACTCCGAACGCATCTGAACATCAGAAGGAACAAACTCCGGACACGCCGCCTTTAAGAACTGTAACACTCACCGTGAGGGTGCGCGGCTTCATTCTTGAAGTCAGTGAGACCAAGAACCCACCAATTCCGGACGCACTGGGAGGCGGAGGGTGAAGTGAGCTGAGATCGCGCCATTGTACTCCAGGATGGGCAACAAGAGTGAAACTCCATCTCAGAGGAAAAAAAACGAACAAACCAAAAAAAAAAAAAACCAATAAAAATGATTTTCTTGATTAGATATTCCTCCGAACAAGAGATATAGTGGGTGGCTCACGCCTGTAATCCCAACACTTTGGGAGGCTGAGGTGGATCACCTGAGGTCAGGAGTTTGAGACCAGCCTGACCAATATGATGAAACCCCGTCACTACTAAAAATACAAAAATTAGCTGGGAATGGGGGCATGTGCCTGTAATCCCGGTTACTCGTGAGGCTAAGACAGGAGAATCGCTTGAACCTGGGAGGTGGAGGTTGCAGTGAGCCGAGATCACGCCACTGTACTGCAGCCTGGAAAACAAGAGAGAAACTCCATCTTAAAAAAAAAAAAAAAGAGATATAAATGGTCAATAAGCACATGAACAGATGCTCAACATCATTAATCATCAGGGAAAGTGGTCAAAACTGAGGCCGGGCACCACCGTGTAATCCTGTAATCCCAGCACTATGGGAGGCTGAGGCAGGCGGATCACCTGAGGTCAGGAGTTGGAGACTAGACTGGCCAACATGGTGAAACCCCATCTCTACTAAAAATACAAAAATTAGCCATGTATGGTGGCATGCACCTGTTATCCCAGCTACTCGGGAGGCTGAGGCAGGAGAATCATTTGAATCCAGGAGGCAGAGGTTGTGGTAAACTGAGATTGCATCACTGCACTCCAGCCTGGGTGACAAAGTGAGACTCTGTCTCAAAGAAAAAAAGAAAAAAAATCACACTAGAAAGGGTTGATTCTTCCTACAATAACTTAAAAATGGCATATAATCCTCATAAAAATGCAGTTTCCTGTAATAGGCTGATTCTAAAGTTCATATGGAAAAATTAATGTCAGAAAACTAAGCAATGAGGTGAGACTACTCCTACCAGATATTACGCCATATTATAATTTGAAAAACAGTTTCAGTAGTGTGGTTCTGATGCGTGATTACACAGACATTCCATGGAACAGAACAGAAAAATCCAGAAATAGCCTCAAACACGTGAACATTTACTATATAAAGTGGCATCAAAGGTGGGTGGGGGGAAAGATGGACTTTTAAATAGATGGCGTTGAGACAACAGGGAAACAAATTAGATATCATGCACTGTAGTAGAATAGGCTCCAAATAATGAAGAGATTTCAATGTAAAAGAAAAAAAAACTCATCAAAGTACTTGAAGAAAATCACGAGGAAATTCAAATACTGGAGTGGGGAAAGACTTTCTAATTAAGACTAAAAATCTAAAGCCTCAAAGGAAAGGCTAGTAATTTCAAATGCATAAATATTTTTAAAACCTCCATTATGGCAAAAAAAAAAAAAAGAAAAAGAAAAAAGGTATAAGCAAAGATGGCAAAATGGAGAAAAAGTGTGCAAGTCTTAGTTCAGGCTGCTATGACAAAATACCACAAACTGCGTGGTTTATATAAGCAACAGAAATTTTTTCTCACAGTTCTGGCAGAAGCTAAGAACTCTTAGGTCAAGGGGCTGACAGATTTGGTGCCTACTGAGGAAATGCTTTCTGGTTCACAAATGGTGCCTTCTGACTGTGTCTTTACATGGTGGAAGGGGCCAACAAGCTCCTTCAGGACTATTTTATAAAGACATAATCCCTCCTGATTTAATCACCTCTGAATGTCTCCACCTCCTAGTATCACCTTGGAGGTTAGGATTTCAGCATATGAATTTTAAGGGGGCACAAACCTTCAGACCATAGCAGCCAAGGTTGTGAAAACAAAAAGTCAGAGAAAAGGAAATACAATGGGGCGGGGTGCGGTGGCTCATCCCTGTAATCCCAGCACTTTGGAAGGCCAGGGTGGGCGTATCACTTGAGGCCAGGAGTTTGAGACCAGCCAGGCCAACATGGTGAAACCCTGTCTCCATTAAAAATACAAAAATTAGCTGGGTGTGTAACTATAGTCCCAGCTACGAGGGAGGCTGAGGCAGGAGAATCACTTGAACCTAGGAGGTGGAGGTTGCAGTGATTTGAGATTGCACCACTGCACTCCAGCCTGGGAAACAGAGCCAGACTCTGTCTCAAAAAAAGAAATACAGCTGGGCGCGGTGGCTCATGCCTGTAATCCCAGCACTTTGGGAGGCTGAGGCAGGCAGATCACGAGGTCAGGAAATCGAGACCATCCTGGCTAACACGGTGAAACCCTGTCAAGGTGTGGTGGCGGGTGCCTGTAGTCCCAGCTACTCGGGAGGCTGAGGCAGGAGAATCGCGTGAACCCGGAAGGCGGAGCTTGCAGTGAGCTGAGATTGCGCCACTGCACTCCAGCGCGGGCAACAGAGCGAGACTCCATCTCAAAAAAAAAAAAAAAAAAAAAAAAAAAGAAATACAAATGGCTCTTAAACACATGAAACAATGTTTAAACTTACCTGAAATAAAGAAGTGAAAATCAAAATGATTTTGATAGGCCATCTTCACCTATTAATTTGGCAAAAACAAGAAAGTTTGGTAATGCACTGTTAAGGCTATGGCAAAACAAGCCTTCTAATGTATTAATGAAAAGTATATAAATTAATGAAACTCTAGGAAAGGATTTAGCCATAACCATTAATTTTTTTTTTTTTTGAGATGGAGTTTAGCTCTGTCACCTAGGCTGGAGTGCAGTGGCACAGTCTCAGCTCACTGCAACCTCTGCCCCCCAGGTTCAAGCTATTCTCCTGCCTCAGCCTCCCGAGTAGCTGGGACTACAGGCGCGTGCCACCACACTCGGCTAATTTTTTGTATATTTTTTTAGTAGAGATGGGGTTTCACCGTGTTAGCCAGGATGGTCTCAATCTCCTGACCTTGTGATCCGCTCGCCTCAGCCTCCCAAAATGCTGGGGTTACAGGCGTGAGCCACTGCACCTGGCCCTTGCCATTAAAATGTTAAGTGTATATTCCCTTTGACCTGGCAATCACACTTCTCAAATTCATCCTACAGATATATTTGCCCACAAGGGAAATGACACGTACAATGATTATACTGCAGCACTGTTTGTAATAGCAAAATATCAGCAGTAAGCTAGCAATCCATCAGTTTCACTACAGTTAAATGAAATAAGTTCCATCCCAACAAAAGGATACAATGAAACTATAATGGGAGCTAAGGGAGAAGAATGAAAGATCTCCATTCATTGTGGAGTGTGAAGAGCCAGGTGCAGAACTGTGTGTATGGGGACAACCTTTCATATAAAAAAGAAACAAGAGGAGGCAATTAAATTGATGTGCAGAGTCAATGCAATTCCAATTGAAATCCCATGAGATTCTTTTTTTGGTAAAAATTGATAAGCTGATTCTAAAATTCATCTGGAAATGCAAAGGACCTAAAATAGCCAAAATAACTCTGCAGAAGAAAAACAAAGTTGGAGGAAGAACACTACTTGATTTTGAAAGTTGTTACCAGCATGGGCTGAAGAACGACTAGTTAAGTACCATGCTGACTGCCTGGGGGACAGGATCGCTGGGACCTCAAGCCTCAGAGTCATGCGATTTACCCATGCAACAAAGCTGCACATATACCCTTTAGTCTATAATAAAAGTCAAAATTTTAAAAATAAAATAAATGTGAAATTAGGGCCAAAAAAGAGAAAATTGTTATAAAGCTATAGCAATCAAAACAGCATAGTATTGGCTTAAAGAGAGCAGATAGATCAATGGAACCTAATAGAGTCCATAAATAAATCCATACATCAATGGACAACTGATACTGAACAAGGTTACAAAAGCGATGAGGTAGAGAAAGGATGGCCATCTCAATAAATGGTGCCGGGACATTTGATATCCACATGCGAAAAAATGAACTTGGATCCCTACCTGGAACCCCGTACCTTGTCCTCACAAAAGATCTGAACAGATACTTCAACAGAGAAGATACAGGTAAAGCAAAAATGCACATGAGAAGATGCTCAACATCATTAGTCACTAGGGAAATACATTAGAAAACTTTTTGGTAGGTCAGGCGCGGTGGCTCACGCCTGTAATCCTAGCACTTTGGGAGGCTGAGGCGGGTGGATCACGAGGTCAGGAGATCGAGACCATCTGGCTAACACGATGAAACCCCGTCTCTACTAAAAATACAAAAAATTAGCCGAGCATGGTGGTGGGTGCCTGTAGTCCTAGCTAATCGGGAGGCTGAGGCAGGAGAATGGCATGAACCTGGGAAGCAGAGCTTGCAGTGAGCCAAGATCAGGCCACTGCACTCCAGCCTGGGCAACAGAGCAAGACTCTGTCTCAAAAAAAAAAAAAGAAAACTTTTTGGGGTGATGGATTTTTTTCCCTAACCCCAATTGTGGTGATGGTTTCACAGGCATACACATATGTTAAAACATATCAAATTGCACATTTTAAATGTGTACACTTTGTCATATATATTTTTTTCCTTTTGAGATGCAGTCTCTGTTGCCCAGGCTGGAGTGCAGGGGCACAATCTTGGCTCACCGCAACCTCTGCCTCCCAGGTTCAAGAGATTCTCCTGCCTCAGCCTCCTGAGTAGCTAGGATTACAGGCATGCGCCACCATGCCCAGCTAATTTTCGTATTTTCAGTAGAGATGGGGTTTTACCGTGTTGGCCAGGCTGGTCTTGAACTCCTGACCTTAGGCGATCTGCCCACCTCAGCCTTCCAAAGTGTTGGGATTACAGGCATGAGCCACAGTGCCCAGGCTGTTGTATATTATTTATGCCTAAAAAAAAAAAGGGGGCCGTTTTAAGGGAAGGAATAAAGGAGGTAGATTTAGAGGAATATAGTCATATTTTCAACAAGAATCTCTAGATATAAAAGAGACTAGTAGGGCAGGTGCGGTGGCTCACGCCTGTAATCCCAGTACTTTGGGAGGCTGAGGCGGGTGGATCACAAGGTCAGGAGTTCCAGACCAGCCTGGCCAACATGGTGAAACCCCGTCTCTACTAAAAATATAAAAATTAGCCGGACGTGGTGGCAGATGCCTGCAATCCCAGCTACTCGGGAGGCTGAGGCAGAGAATCACTTGAACCCGGGAGGCAGAGGTTGCAGTGAGCCGAGATCACGCCACTGCACTCCAGCCTGGGTGACACAGTGAGGCTCCGTCTCAAAAAAAAAAAAAAAAAAAAGAGACTACAGTTGTTGTGAGGAGTGAGACTTTTAAATATTGAATTATCTTTTCATACTTTAAAAATATTGAACCATATGAATACATTTTCTATTTCAAAAATTAAACAATAAAAAATAGAAATGATTTTTAGGCCAAAGGGAGTAATCTGAGTTAATATTTTTCCTGCTTAAGTCACAAAGCCTCCCAAACTGAAACTCGCCCAAGCCCACAAGCTTCTCCCTAGAGCAGCAACCCCAGCTCTTCACATTGTCCTCTTGGGTGACTGGCAGTGCCCAGAGATGGGGACTTCCTGTTCATGGCTATAGACAGAGTGGTGTGTTTTGTTAGGCCATTTATATGCACACACATATTCTTTGCGCTCAGAAGAGTCTGGGTAACATCTTAAAGTCGTGTCAAAACAGTGGAAAGCACCAATGGAATTTGAAAGAATGTTTTTAGAGTCAAAGACCAGTATGGATTTACCACTATATTGTCCAATTAATGATCAGCTAAGATGACCTCAGCAATAAGATGCATAGAAAGAAATAACTCTCATAGTTTTAAAATTATCAGGAATTTTGCTTCAAAACCTGAATCAAATAGAATGTATTTGTATTAACAAATAGTAATTTGTATTAATCAAATAGTAATGTATTAACAATATGAGGAAGGAAAATTTTAACATGGAGAGAAATTTAAACTTCCTGATCTAGGATGGTGGTTAAAATCCAAGGTGCTGGCCCGGTGCGGTGGCTCACGCCTGTAATCCCAGCACGCTGAGAGGCTGAGGTGGGTGGATCATTTGAGGTCAGGAGTTGGAGACCAGCCTGATCAACATGGTGAAACCCTGTCTCTAATAAAAGTACAAAAATATTACCCAGGCATGGTGGCGCATGCCTGTAGTCCCAGCTACGGGGAGGCTGAGGCAGGAGAATCGCTTGAACCCAGGAGGCAGAGGTTGCAGTGAGCCAAGATCACATCACTGCCCTCTAGCCTGGGCGACAGAGCAAGACTCCGTCAAAAAAAAAAAAAAAAAAAAAATCCAAGGTGCTCTGGCCAAGTTTAAGATATAGATTGTCTCACTCCAGATAACCGGTTTATGATTTCCAGTTGGAAAGATGTCAGTATTCCTTTGGCCCCTGATGCTGTGAGACTGTTGCAATTATTCTGGAAGGCTGTTGTAAGCCCTGAAATGTCTCCTTGTTTCTTTTCCATAAGAGGATTAAAGATATTGGATCTGGCTTGTGAAGTGAATGTGGGAGGGTTTTTTAGTCTAGCATTTCTCATCAGGAATCAATTCTCCCAGTTGATAAGAATCAACCTTTAGAATAGAGGTTGATTTGCCCACTGGGAGTCATCTTGCAGTTTCATTATAAAATGGTTCTGCTGAGCCAAGCTGCATAATGAATAAACCAGTCTATGGAAATGCTATAGGAGGTTTTCTATTACCATCCATTTGGGGGTTCCCACCTACCTTCAGCTTCCTTATTTAAATTTTGTGTGAACAACATAAAAACTTTGTGTTCATTGAAGAGTTTAATAAAAACAACACAAAGGACTGTTTCTAAAGGAGCTTTGAAAGTTCAAGATTCTAGAAAACTTATATCAAGATTTTATCACTGCAAACATCTTGAGTAAATAGAAACTCAAAAGGGCTCTTTTATATTTACTGTATTTGTCAAAGACTGAGCTATTTTATAGGATTTTGTGGCTTGGGGTGAAAGTATTTTTATGACCTGTTCTAACAGAAAAAAAAAAAAAAAACCCAAACCTGATTAAGATATCATCAGCTGAGCTTCTGAGACCCCCCGAGACCCCTTAGGAGTCTCAACTCCGGCCGGGCATGGTGGCTCACGCCTGTAACCCCAGCACTTTGGGGAACCAATGCAGGCGGATCACTTGAGGTCAGGAGTTCAAGACTAGCCTGTCCAACATGGTGAAACCCCATCTCTACTAAAAATACAAAAATTAGCCAGACGTGGTGGCAGGCGCCTGTAATCCCAGGTACTTGGGAGGCTGAGACAGGAGAATTGCTTGAACCTGGGAGGTGGAGGTTGCAGTGAGCTGAGATCATGCCATTGCACCCCAGCCTGGGGGACAGAGAAAGACTTCATCTCAAAAAAAGAAAAAGTCTCAATTCCTATAAACTGATACATGATCGTTCTTCAAACTAACCAAGAGGACTTCATTGCTTTTAGAGGACACAATTAATTCTGCTCTGAAAGTTTCCCCACCTCTATAGAGAAAATGTTTTTCTCTATTTGACTCTGTCTTCACCTTTCTTAACAGCTATCCCAAATCCCACATCGTACCCAGATCAATTCAGTGAAAAAGCTAGCCTGGGCTAAAGTTAATTGTACCTTTAAAAAGCAATAGGGCTGGGCGCAGTGGCTCACACCTGTAATCCTAACACTTTGAGAGGTTAAGGTGGGCATATCCCTTGAGCCCAGGAGTTCGAGACCAACCTGGGCAACAAGGCAAAACCCCCAAACCCCATCTCTACAAAAAAAAAAAAAAAAAAAAAAAAACTAGCCAGGTGTGATGGTGTGTGCCTGTAGTCCCAGCTACTTTTGAGGCTGAGGTGGGAGGATCACCCCTGTCTCAAAAGAACAAATAAAAAATAGTCGGGCGTGGTGGTTCACGCCTGTAATCCCAGCACTTTGGGAAGCCGAGGCAGGCGGATCACCTGAGGTCGAGAGTTCAAGACCAGTCTGACCAACATGGAGAAGCCCCGTCTCTACTAAAAATACAAAATTAGCTGGGCATGGTGGCGCATGTCTGTAGTCCCAGCTACTTGGGAGACTGAGGCAGGAGAATCACTTGAACCTAGGAGGCGGAGGTTGCGGTCAGCCGAGATCGCTCCATTGCACTCCAGCCTGGGCAACAAGAGCAAAACTCCGTCTCAAAAAAATAATAATAATAAATAAATAAAATAAAAATAAGAAGCAGTGGTAAGCCAGAGCATACACAGCCTGGAAAGCCTGTAAGGATGTTGAGGTGAACCCTGAGAGCAAAAGGAAGTCCATGGAAGGTTGCTAGATAGAGAATGAAATGACTGTGTTTATATTTGTAAGTGTTCGCCCTGGCTGGAGTGTGAAGATTAGATTGGAGAGGTGTGGGGAATCCAGAAGATGGGTGGAGAGGTTAGCCAGAGGGAGGATGTGACTTGCATTGCACTAGAGGGAAAGGTTGGATGCCAAAGCACGAGAGTTTGCAGGTTTCAAGGGAGGGCTGTCAGACAGCATCCATTTAATAGCTTGAAGCAAGAGACTGGTCATTTGCTGAGATTTGGGGCTGTGGGAAGGACCTACGGTTTGAGACATTCTGAAATGCTGACCAGAAAGCCCACTGTTGAGGGAAGACGGGTTTAGTGGGAAGGGCAAATTGAGAGACGAGGTCCAGCAAGCAGCTCTCAGCAGTTTGAAGGCTTCAAGTTGTTATTCATGCATATCATGGAACAAAAGAATAACAATGATTAACCATTAATGCCATTTATATCCTAATTCAGAAAGCTTACTGGATGTCAAGTACATGTTAGGCATATTTTGGTATAGTTGATCTCGTATTATCCTCACAATAACCTTCCCAGTGAAGGGTTATTATCACTTTATAATTGAAACATCTGTGGCTCAGAAAGGTTAAGAAACTTGACCAGGCTCACCAAGCCAGAAAATGAGTTCTGTGATCTATGGAACGTATCTGGCTTCATTCAGAGCTCTAACTGTACAGGAGTTACCATTGTTCACCCTCCTTAAAGAATGAGCATCCAGCGGGACTTTAAAATAATTGTAATTTTTTTTAGTGAGAGACAAGGTGCTTACAAGCAAGCAGCTTGCAATCATGAAGCCTAGGAATCACTGAAGCAAATCTAAGTGCTTAAACTTAACTACAGGAAAAGGAAAGTTAAGTTTTCGGTTCCTCAAATTAATATTTTCATTGTAATGATAATTTCCACTTTTAGTTTGCCGTTTACAAGCCAATTTTATTTTTTATTGCATCTATCTATCATCTATCTATAATTTATTTATTAATTAGAGACAGGGTCTCTCTCCGTAGCCTCAGGCTGGAGTGCAGTGGCGTGATCACAGCTCAGTGCAGCCTCGACCTCCATGGCTCAAGCGACCTCCCACCTCAGCCTCCTAAGTAGCTGGGACCACAATCCCATGCCAATAAGCCCGGCTAATTCTTGTATTTTTTATAGAGGGGCGGGGGCGGGGGTGGCTCACCACGTTGCCCAGGCTGGTCTCGAACTCCTGGCCTCAAGCGACCCTCCACCTCCGCTTCGGCCTCCCAAAGTGCTGGGATTACAGGCGTGAGTCACCGCCCTCGATCTCATTTAAAATATAACTGAGATTTTCCAACTGCTTCACTGATTTGTTAACTAAGTGAACTCCGCTTGGACCCCTCCCCGATTCCCGGTACTGGGACAGGGAAACGAGCCCTAGAGGCGCCCGCAGTGATGTTTGCCTGTTTTCTTTCCGAAGCCTGTTATGAGAAGCAAAAAGCAGAATGTCCAAGAAGGCTCTTTGAAGATGTCTGTGAGTTTGCCTGGGGACAGCTCCTGGAAGGCGGTGTCCCCGCGACTAGGGCGAGCCCCGGATTCCCCATCATCCCGGACTCCCCAACACCCGGAGGCGCGGCGCCACGAACAGGACCAAGTAGGAAATGCAAGACCACGCGCCAGAAACACGGAAGTGGCCCGGAGACAACATGGCGGCGCCGGCGTCAAGTGCCCTAACCCCGGACCGGCGGCCTGGTACGGTGGCCTGTGGGGGACGCCACATTAAAAGAACAGAGACGCTCATCCTGCGCCTGGTAGAGCGAAGTGGGGTCCGGTAAAGCGACCTTCAGCGCAAAGCTGAGGGGGCGCAGGGACCTAACAGCAAGGACCGCAGGGGGAGGCCACCCCTTGCTGGCCAGAATCAGAATGAAGAGACAGACGAACAATGCCGTTCTTTCTGGCCGTCCCGAGTAGCTGGGACTACAGGCGTGCGCCCACCACGCCAGGCTAATTTTTAAAAAATTTTATGGAGACGGGGGTCCCACTATGTTGCCCGGGCTGGTCTTGAACTCCTGGCCTCATGTGATCCTCCCACCATGGCCTCCCAAAATTTTGAGATTACAGGCCTGAGCCACCGCACCTGGTCATTCAACTATTATTTTAAGCCACACACTTCTGGATAATAGAGCATGTATTATTAGTCTACTATTGCCACACTAAAGAGGTGTAACAAAATGCCTCCCAAACTCAGAGGCGTAACCCAACAATCGTTTATTCTCACTTATGCATCTGCAGGTCACTGATGTGGGCTGAGTTCAGCTGGACGTGTCTCCAAGCTGAAGATTGGGTCCCTGTCTTCTCCATGTCTCAGCTTCCTTGGATCAGTGGGTCAGTCAGGGCGTGTTCTTCTCATGGTGGTGGTTCACAGAAAAAGCGGTCTTGATCCAGACCCCAAGAGAGGCCTCCTGAATTACACGCAGGAAGGAATTCAAGACAAGTTGCAGGGTACGGTGAGAGTTTATTGAAAGCGCCTCCATTACAGAGTAGGGCGTCCTTAGGAAGCAAGCAAAGGAATGCCCCGTCTTTGTTTTAGCTTTTTCTTTTTTTTTTTTTTTTTGAGATGGACTCTTGCTCTATTGCCCAGGCTGGAGTGCAATGGCACAATCTCGGTTCACTGCAACCTCTGCCTCCTGGGTTCAAGCAATTCTCCTGCCTCAGCCTCCTGAGTAGCTGGGATTACAGGCGCCCGCCACCACGCCTGGCGAATTTTTGTAGTTTTAGTAGAGACAGGGCTTCGCCGTGTTGGCCAGGCTGGTCTCAAACTCCTGACCTCAGGTGATCCACCCGCCTCGGCCTCCCAAAGTGCTGGGCCACTGCGCCCGGCCATTTTAAATTTTTCATATATAGGCCGGGCGCGGTGGCTCACGCCTAATCCCAGCACTTTGGGAAGCCGAGGCGGGCAGATCACGAGGTCAGGAGATCGAGACCATCCTAGCTAACACGGTGAAACCCCCATCTTTACTAAAAATACAAAAAATTAGCCGGCTGTGGTGGTGGGCGCCTGTAGTCCCAGCTACTTGGGAGGCTGAGGCAGGAGAATGGGTGAACCCGGGAGGTGGAACTTGCAGTGAGCCGAGATTGCGCCACTGCACTCCAGCCTGGGAGACAGAGCAAGACTCTGTCTGAAAAAAAAAATTTGATATATAGGGGTTTTGTCTATGTAAAGGCTAAACTAAGCTGTGTCTTTGTGCATGTGGGCTGACAGCATGACAAAATTTATTATTTTATTGATTTAAAGAAAACTCTCCTTGACATTTTAGTGTATAAGTACATTAAAGCATAACTATAATTATCTTGAAAGCATATATTACGGGTATTAGGACATCTGGTCTTTCTGTTGTTACAGGATTGTGTCCTTGCAGGTATCTTTAGGCTGTTTTCTCAACTGTAAACATCTTATGACCATGGGTTGTGACTGGCAAGGAGTGTGCCTTGTTAGTCTCAAGATGGAGCTGAACTTAAAATGCTGTCACTCTGGCCCTCCTAGGCCCCGGCTTCTCTAACAAAGGCAGAAGCAAGAACACAAGTCCAACTGCACAAACACATTGTAAACCTTTGCTTGCATCACACCTGCCAATATCCTATGGCCAAAGTAAATGCACATGGCTAAGCCCAGCAGAAATGAAGCAGGGAAGTATATTCCTTCTGTATGGGAGAAGGGAGTGTGAAAGGAAAATATCTTGGACCCCCAAAATATTTTCCTTTTTACGAAGGAAAACTCAAGCTGGAAACTGCTTAAGACAAACCTGCCTCTCATTCTACTCAAAGTTATCCCTCTGCTCACTGAGAGAGATGCACATCTTATTTGCCTCCTTTGGAAAGCCTAATCAGAAACTCAAAAGAATGCAACCATTTGTGTCTCACTTATCTGTGACCTGGAAACCCCCTCCCTGCTTCAAGTCTTCCTGCCTTTGCTTCAAATTATCCTGCCTTCCCAGACCTAACCAATGTAATTCTTCTACTGATTGATGTCTCGTGTCTCCCTAAAATGTATACAAGCAAGCTGTGCCCGACTACCTTGGGCACGTATCGTCAGGACTTCCTGAGGCGGTGTCATGGATGCATCCTCAATCTTGGCAAAATAAACTTCCTAAATTAACTGAGAGACCTGTCTCTGATTTTCTGGGTCCACAGAAGTATGTCTGATTATTTTAAATAATAATCTAACACAAAGAACATGGTTAGACCACTGAATTCCATAAGTATGAGCTCACTGTCCCACTTCCTTTACTGAAAATGTGTCCTGGGGTGAGAGATGCTGAATACCATAAAGACACATGCAGCGTTCTGTAAGTCCATAGATGTGGGTGCTGCAGGCAGAGAAGGCGCATCACTGTGTGGACTGAGTCTATACCTGGGAGGCATATTACTGCCTCCTCCAGGAGTCTGATCTAATTTACTTGCCGTCAAGTGGCCAGCTGGTCTCCCTAAAGAATCGTGTCCTGGCCAGGTGCGGTGGCTCACGTCTATAATCCCAGCACTTTGGGAGGCTGAGGCAGGGGGATCACAAGGTCAGGAATTAGAGACCAGCCTGGCCAATATGGTGAAACCCTGTCTCTACTAAAAGTACAAATATTAGCTGGGTGTGGTGGTGGGCGCCTGTAGTCCCAGCTACTCAGGAGGCTGAGGCAGGAGAATTGCTTGAACACAGGAGGCAGAGGTTGCAGTGAGCCAAGATCACGCCACTGCACTCCACCCTGGGCAAAAGAGCAAGACTCCGTCTCAAAAAAAAAAAAAAAAGAGAAGAATAGAGAAAAAAGGAAAAAAAAGAATCGTGTCCTGTCAGTTTCTCAAAGTTGGCTTCTGCTGTTGGCAGGTTGGGTACTTAACACTGACAGTGGCCAGCAAGATCAGCCAGGACGAAGGGCAGTTTATGAGGTTGAACACATGCATAGCCTCTATCCTGTTACTATAGCCACTTCACATATGGGCTCTTTGAGCAAGAACTGAGATGTTTTGGGAGGAAAAGTCCAACATCCACAGATGACAGAGACCTCCTCCATACCAAATGCCTTCTGATAGATGTTTGCAGAGGACAAGAAATCTTCACATTCAGTGCCCATTCAAAAAGGTCCATCCACATCCCCAGCAGACCTCCTGTACCTAATCTTTAATCTTGTTCTTTCTTAGTCCCTGATCAACTGGCCAACCCGTGAGCCAGTGTCCATCAGTCCTTTGTTTGTTTTTTGTTTTTTTTTGAGATGGAGTTTTGTTCTTGTTGTGTAGGCCGGAGTGTAATGGTGCAATCTTGGCTCACTGCAACCTCTGCCTCCCAGGTTCAAGTGATTCTTGTGCCTCATCCTCCTGAGTAGCTGGGATTACAGGTATGCCCCACCACACCCAGCTAATTTTTGTATTATTAGTAGGGACGGAGTTTCTCCTTGTTGGTCAGGCTGGTCTTGAACTTCCAACCTCAGGTGATCCACTCGCCTAGGCCTCCCAAAGTGCTGGGATTACAGGCGTGAGCCACTGTTGCCAGCCTGGTCCTTCAGGCCATCCCTACTTAGCTGAGAAGTGGAAAACCAGGCACAGTGCTCAGAGTTCCACCATCTGAGATGACTTCCCTTCACCGCTTCTTTTTTTTTCTTTTTTTCTTTTTCTTTTCCTTTTTTTTTTTTTTTTTTTGTGACGGAGTCTCCTTCTTGTCGCCCAGGCTGGAATGCGGTGGCATGATCTAGGCTCACTACAACCTCCGCCTCCCGGGTTCAAGCGATTCTCCTGCTTCAGCCCCCTGAGTAGCTGGGATTACAGGCGCCTGCCACCATGCCCAGCTAATTTTTGTACTTTTAGTAGAGATGGGGTTTCGCCATGTTGGCCAGGCTGGTCTCAAACTCCTGACCTCAGGTGATCAGCCCGCCTCGGCCTCCCAAAGTGCTGGGATCACAGGTGTGAGCCACCTTGCCCACCCTCCCCACTGTCTTTTTAGGGCTTCTCCTAAGTAAGGCTAGAGTAGAATGGCTGTTCATGTCTGGCATGTGCCAGCATATTATGCAGATGTGAACAGTAGGCCCATTTTTTCCATCCTGCACTAACTGGACATAGAGAAATCCTGAGTCTATAGGTGTAGACTGAGGCGGGGGTAGGAATTTAAATGATCCTCTTGTACAACCTGCTTGCACAGTCCTATATACACTTTTTATTTCACAATGGAATGTTGCTTTGTAAATTCAATTTTTTTTTTTTTTTTTTTTTTTTGAGACAGAATCTCACTCTGTCACCAAGGCTGGAATGCAGTGGCCTGATCTTGGCTCACTGGAACTTCCACCTCCCAGGTTCAAGCAACTCTCCTGCCTCAGCTTCCTGAGTAGCTAGACTACAGGAGCATGCCACCACACCCAGCTAATTTTTGTATTTTTAATAGAGACGGGGTTTTGCCATGTTGCCCAGGCTGGTCTCGAACTCCTGGCCTCAAGTGATCTGCCCGCCTCAGCCTCCCAAAGTGCTGGGATTACAGAGGTGAGCCACCGTGCCCGGCCAGTAAATTCAGTTTTAACAATCAGATGAAACTAAATTCATGAAGGGCAGTTCAGATGAATCTCTTAGTGCCACCTGGCAGGACCGGTGGCCCTCAAGTGAGGATGCAGCCAGCCTACAATGAGGAGCTACGGGAATAAGGACCCCAACCTCACATCCCACCTCTGTTCTTCCACAAGTGTTCCCCATTGGCTGCAGCTGACCAGGAGTCAGAGAACGAGGGAGCCCATTGATGTGGTTCACATGAGTCAGCCTCTGGGGCGGAGCAGGATGAAGTGGAGAAATTCATCTGGACAGGCTATGGTGGGCAGCCTCTAAGATGGTACCCAGTGAGCAACACCTCCTGGCATTCACCTCCAGGGCTGGTCTGTGTGACCAGTAGAATATGGCAGAGACAATGACATTTCACCTAACAAGTCAGGTTAGAAAAGGCACTGCAGCCTCAGTTTTGGTCACTGCAGTGGGGAGCTTTCTAAGACGGCCCATGATTCCCAGCTGCTGGCATCCATGCCAGTGTGTAATACCCTTCCTTTGAGTGTATGCTGGACCAAGTGACTTGATCCTAATTAATCGAATATGGCGAAAGTATTGGGATATATCCCTTGTGAGATTAGGCAACTAAAGGTTCTAACTTCCATCTTGGTTGCTGGCTTTAGCCAAGCAAGAGGCCCGTGTGGAAAGAATTGAGGGAGACCTCTGGCCAACACCCACCTGAGTGTGTGTGGAAGGGGATCCACTCCAGGTGAGACTTAAGAATCTCAAGTTAAGCTGACTGCAGCCTCCGGAAGGACTCAGCTCTGAGTCCTCAGCTAAACCGTGCCCAGATACCTATTCCACGGAAATGTGAGATAACAAATGCCATTTGATGTTTAGGGGTAATTTATTATAAAATAAAAGGTAACTAATATTCTCTCTCTCTGATCACTTGCTTTAGGTGAAGTCAGCGGCTGTGTCATTAGCAGCTCTATCGGGAGCCCACCTGGCAAGGAAAGGTTTTCTGACCACAGCTTGTGAATGAGCCTGGAGGCAGATCCCCACCCACCCAAGCCTTCGGATGACTACAGACCCTGCCCTCAGCATGATTCATGAGATACCTGAGCCAGGACCTCCAGCTAACCCACTACCTTATTCATGACCATCAGAAACTGTGCAAGGTAGGGCCTGGCGTGGTGGCTCAGGCCTGTAATCCCAGCATTTTGGGAGGCCGAGGCAAGCAGATCACTTGAGGTCAGGAGTTCAAGACCAGCCTGGCCAACATGGTGAAACCTCATGTCTACTCAAAATACAAAAATTAGCTGGGCGTAGTGGCACACGTCTGTAATCCCAGCTCCTCGGGAGGCTGAGGCAGGAGAATCTCTTGAATCCGGTAGGTGGAGGTTGCAGTGAGCTGAGATCGCGCCACTGCACTCCAGCCTGGGCAACAGAACTGAGACTGTCTCAAAAGAAACTGCTAAGGTAATAAATGTTCGGGGTTTTAAGCTGCTAAGGTTTGGGAAAATTTGCTTTGTAGCAATTGATACTAATCCATGAGCCAACAGAAAACATTCAGCAAAGAGGAAAAGGGAAAGTTCATAAAATTGGGTGAAATATTCCTTAGGAATAGTATTTGGTACTTTTTTTTTTTTTTTTGAGATGGAGTCTCACTCTGTTACCCAGACTGGAGTGCAGTGGCACGATCTCAGCTCACTGTAACCTCCGCCTCCTGGGTTCAAGTGATTTTCTTGCCTCAGCCTCCTGAGTAACCAGGATTACTGGCGCGTGCCACCACGCCCGGCTAATTTTTGTATTTTGAGTAGACACGGGGTTTCACCATGTTGGCCAGACTGGTCTCCAACTCCTGACCTCAAGTGATCCACCCGCCTCAGCCTCCCAAAGTGCTGGGATTGATTACGAGCATGAGCCACTGTGCCCGGACTTGGTTCATATTCTTGATGGGCCCAGAACCTATATATAGAGTTATTTTTTTGAGGACCTCTCATAAAAAAAAGGGTTTTCTTTTGCTTCAGGGACAAACTCTGGTATTCCACTAAATTGAGAATGGGCTGGGCGTGGTGGCTTACGCCTGTAAGACCAGCACTTTGGGAGGCTGAGGCAGGAGGATCACTTGATCCCAGAAGTTGGAGACCAGCCTGGGCGACACAGGGAGACCCCTCCCCTATTTCCACAAAAATAAAAAGAAAATAAGCCAGGCGTGGTGGCGTGCACCTATAGTCCCAGCTACTTGGGAGGCTTTAGTGGGAGGCTCACTTGAGCCCAGGAGTTCGAGGCTGCAGTGAGCTATGATAGCACCACTGCACTCCAGCCTGAGCAACAGAGAAGACCCAGTCTCCAAAAAAAAAAAAAAGCCCACCAAAAAAGTAAAAAAAAGTTGAAAATGATGACAGACCCTTTATTAGCACCTCTTACATGCCCGGGCAGTGAATTTATATCATCTTTCACAAATAGAAAAACTGAAGCTCATTCAGATTAGGTAACTTATCTGAAGACACAGATAAACCCCTCTCAGCGCCTGACTCTCGGCGCAATCGGGATGTTTCGCAGCGTGGCAGGGGCAGGGCCCGGAGCCACCGCCATCGCAGCCCGGGGAACAACGGACTCCGGGAAGCCCGGCCTGGCCCTTCAAGTCCCGGGCCCAGCAAGGGCCAGGACCCTCCCTCCCTCCCTGCAATCGGTCCCCAAACTCGCCGAATGAAGCTCATTCAGTTTAGGTAATTTATCTGAAGACACACGGTTAGTAAAAGGCAGAACCCAGGTTTGTATTCCGAAGTCCTCGTTCTTTCCACCACATTATTATGGCCTTCCTAACGGTAATCCTTACAATTTTAAATGAACATATACCATAGCTCCTCTCCTGAACACCGAGGGACGTTGGGTCACGGAGGTTAGAAAGTTAACGCATCTGGCCGGGCGCGATGGCTCACGCCTGTAATCCCAGCACTTTGGGAGGCCGAGGTGGGCGGATCACAAGGTCAGGAGTTCGAGACCAGCCTGACTAACATGGTGAAACTCCGTCTTTACTAAAAATACAAAAATTAGCTGGGCATGGTGGCACAGGCCTGTAATCCCAGCTACTCGGGAGGCTGAGGCAGAAGAATCGCTTGAACCCGGGAGGTGGAAGTTGCGGTGAGCCGAGATCGCCCCACTGCACTCCAGCCTGGGTGACAGAGCGAGACTCCGTCTAAAAAAAAAAAGGAAGTTAACGCAACCCGCTGCGTCCCCTCCACCGCCGCGCACCCCGTCTCGCAGCTGGCGCGGTGTTTGCTGGTGACATGAACTCAACCAGCCTCCAGCATCTGGAGATCGGGGCGACATCCTTGGTCTGGTTTGCAAGAGGACCCGCACGCCTCCAGCTGGGGCGGAATTGGAAGATTCAGAAAGGAAAGTTGGGGAGGCGGGGAAGGAAGGGTGCAAAAGTGACAGTGTGCCAGGGTCTCCAGGGCCGCGGAGCTCTGGGACATGCGGCGCCTTCCGAGCTGCACAAACGCGTGGGGCGGGGCGTCTCTGGATCCGGAAGTTGCCTCTGCCCTCACCAAAGATGGCGGCCCCGGCGCCGCTCGCCCACCTCTCGTAACCAATGGAACCGCGGCGCTCGGCCGATTCTCGCGGGAGCCCTCAGATCTACGCTCTCTGATGCAACGCCGGAATCGCGGAAACCGCCGGTGCACGTTGGAGTCATAAGACGGCGTCGGTGTTGCAGTCTGTGTCCTTGGAGGTGACCAGGGCCACTGCAGGCATGGTGCTAGGTGGGTGAGACTCAGTGTGTGGCGCGGTGATCCCTGCCTGGGGCAGGAACTCTGCTCCAGCCGGGTTCCGGCGCTTTCCTTAGTGCCTACCAGAGTGGGCGCCCCGCGAATGTTTGGGGACCGATTGCAGGGAGGGAGGGAGGGAGGGTCCTGGCCTTTGCTGGGCCCGGGACTTGAAGGGCCAGGCCGGGCTTCCCCGAGTCCGTCGTTCCCCCGGGCTGCGATGGCGGTGGCTCCGGGCCCTTCCCCTGCCCCGCTGCGAAACCTCCCGATTGCGCTGAGACTCAGGCGCTGGGACGGGTTCAGACACAGGGTAGCCCCTACTCCTGCAGTTCTTCAAAGTGATCGTCAGGAAGGAGCTTTAGGATTCCAGTTGTTTTTCTCCCAGCCTCATTTTTTTATTGAGGTTTCCGGGGAGACCATACAGTGCAGTAGGAAAAAAAAAAAAAAAAAAGAGATACCTGGATGGATGTTAACTGTTCAGACCTACTAGTTGTGAGGCCTTCTGAAATTTTCCAACCTCAGAGCTTCTGTTTCCTTTAAAGACCAGAGGGAGCTGGTGTTTATTTGCCATCTCTACAAAAACTGGCACTGGGATATCTGATTTGTATGTGTTATTTTATTTCATCCTCAGTACAGCCTTTCAAGATGGGGATTGTTTTTCCTATTTTATAGATAAAGAAATAAGCTCAGAAAGGTTAAGTAAATTCTCCAGAGTCACCCTGCCTTTTAAGGTACAAAATCCAACATTCCAGCGTATGTCTGATCAACTTCAAAGCCCATGTTTTATTTTTGGGTGCCCAATTAGATAGAATAAATATCACAAATTAAAATGATCAGAGTTCATTTTGAAAACCTGGATTATTAACTAATGTTTTTATGAGATGGATGTTATTGAAATGGAGTGGGGAAATAACTAGGATATTAATTACTAATGGACCTCAATAATTTTTATTAATCGATGCTTGTTCTGTTTACAAAGGTAAGGAATGAATAAAGTAGTAAGGTGACTAATAGTTAATGGCCAGACCGTGACTTACCCTCATTTTGTCAAACAGCAGAGCTGTACGTCTCTGACCGAGAGGGAAGCGATGCCACGGGAGATGGAACCAAGGAGAAACCATTTAAAACAGGTCTAAAGGTAGAGTCTCTTCTCATTAGGAAAATGAGACTACATTTATTAGTGACTTATGTCAATTATCGTGTGACTTGCCAAGAATTTAATTTCAAACACTAGGTTCCAAAGAGAATTTTCAGAAAAGGGAAAGTAAGGAATGCATACAGATATGTGACTTTAAGATTGTTAGATGATCAAAGTCTAAACTTACTTTTTAACATTTTGAAAAAAGGTTATCTTCTTTCTTACCACATGGCATTGCTTCTTGGAATTTTTCTCTCCATTGAGTCAGATTGCTGGGTTTTCAATTCTTGTAAAGATAAAAGTTACCTTTCCTCAGTTACAGTGAGCTCATGACCAGGGGGCTCCTGAGAGGGCTTTTGGTGAATTTACCACAATCCAGAGTGTGATCCTGAGATTTGACTCCAAGACCACCAAGAATGGATTCATTTGTCAGAGCTGACTCATGAGTCTGGAGCTTAAAGCTAGAATGCCAATTTATTAACATTCTGTTAATGAATTAACAGTGCTGTTATTTCTCAGGATCTAGAATCCTTGAATGAGTTTCGCTCATTCTCAAAGGGGTTTGTCAAGAGCTTGGACTCAGGCTAGGTGTGGTGGCTCACACCTATAATCTCAACACTTTGGGAGGCCGGGGCAGGTGGATTGCTTCAGCGCAGGAGTTTGAGACCAGCTTGGGCAACTTGGTGAAATCCTATCTCTACAAAAAACATAAAAATTAGCCCAGCATGGTGGTGCGTGCCTGTGGTCCCAGCTACTCCGGAGACTGAGGTGAGGGTTTCTTTAGCCTGGAAGGTGGAGGTTGCAGTGAGCCATCATTGCGCCACGGCACTCTAGCCTGAGACCCTGTCTCAGAAGAAAAAACAAAAAAAGGGCTTGGACTCACAACATGGGTGTTAGGTAGTTGATTATATCAGAGTAAAGTGTGGCCTAAGACAACCTTCTTAAAATAGACCATGGACTTAGCTGTTGAACTCATATGCTAGAATCCATTGGCTATAACTGCCACATAAGGAAGATGGTTAAAAGTTCCTTCCTTGGGTCTGGGCTTTGGTGCCTCACATCTGTAATCCCAGCACTTTGAGAGGCTGAGACTGGAGGATTGCTTGAGCCCAGGAGTTTGAGAACAGCCTGGACAACATGATAAGACCCTCATCTCTACAAAAAATTTAACTTCTTAAAAATTTTTTAATAAATTTAATTTAAAAAATAAATAGAGACAGGATATTAACCCTCCCAAAGTGCTGGGATTATAGGAGTGAGCCATCACACTCAGCCAACTACCAAAAAAAAAAAAAAAATTAGCCAGGCATGGTGGTATGGTATGCACCTGTGGCCCCAGCTACTCGGGAGACTGAGATAGGGGGATTACTTGAGCCCAGGAGGTTGAGGCTGCAGTGAGCCGTGATTGCATCACTGCTCTGCAGCCTGGACAACAACAACAAAAAAGTTCCTTCTTTGAACTGTATTAGGAAAAGCAATGCCTTGACACTCCTTTTTCTGTGCATCCCCTTTTTTTGTTAACTGTTACAACATTTATAGTTACTATCAAGTCCTCCTAATCTGGGAGCATTCTCCTCTCTTTTAGGTCATACCATATGGTTATACTTCGGTGTGTCATACATGGGTACTTGTTTTTAATTTAACTTACTTATTTATTTTTTTTTCTGAGACAGGATCTTACTTTGTTGCCCAGGCTGGAGTGCAGTAGCGCATTCATGGCTCACTGCAGCTTCAACCTCCTGGGCTTAAGGGATCCTCCCACCTCAGCCTTCCAAGTAGCTCGGACCACAGGGGCATGTCACCACACACAGTTAATTTGTTTCTTATTTGTAGATATGAGATCTCATTATGTTGCCCAGGCTGGTCTTAAACTCCTGGGCTTAAGCAATCCTGCTACCTTGGCCTCCCAAAGTGCTGGGGCTACAGGTGTGAGCCACCACTCCTGGCTGGGTTTTACTTTTTAACCACTCTTAAGGGGAAATCTTTCATTTCTGGATTATCGGGTGCCTCGTTTTGCAGCTCCTGAAAACTGACAACACCGTTTAGATGAATGTTTGCAGAATGTCACTGTTAACAACAGAATGTCACTGTTAACAAAAGTGTAGCATTCTGATTTGGGAACTGATAGTTTGGCTCTTTCAATTTCAATGATACAAAAGGAGGGATCAGTACAGACTGTCAGGTAATAAGTGAATTCCAAATGACCTAAATGTATTCATGGGACCTTCTCTCTTGGTTTTGCATTTTCATCAATGGCTGTCTTTTTTTTTTTTTTTTTTTTTTGAGACAGAGTTTTGTTCTTGTTGCCCAGGCTGGAGTGCAGTGGCATGATCTCGGCTCACTGCAACCTCTGCCTTCCGGGTTCAAGCAATTCTCCCTGCCTCAGCCTCCTGAGTAGCTGGGATTATAGGCACTCGCCACCATGCCTGGCTAATTTCTTTTTTTTTTTTTTATTTCTAGTAGAGATGGTGTTTCACTGTGTTGGCCAGGCTGGTCTCAAACGCTTGAGCTCAGGTGATCCACTCACCTCAGCCTCCTAAAGTGCTGGGATTACAGGCATGTGCCACTGCGCCTGGCCCCTACATGTATTCTTACAATGTCTAGTTGTTAAAAGGATGAACTATTGAATGTTTTCTTTTTTTTCTTTTTTTTTTTTGAAAAGGAGTCTCACACTGTCACCGAGGCTGGAGTGCAGTGGTGCAATCTCAGCTCACTGCAACCTCTGCCTCCCGGATTCAAGAGATTCTTCTGCCTCAGCCTCCCGAGTAGCTGGGACCACAGGCGTGTGCCACCACGCCTGGCCAATTTTTGTATTTTTAGTAGAGACAGGGTTTCATCATATTGGCCAGGCTGGTCTCGAACTCCTGACCTCATGATCCGCCCACCTCGGCCTCCCAAAGTGCTAGGATTATAGGCGTGAGCCACCACGCCCAGCCCTTGAATGTTTTCAAAAGATCCAGATTCCTTCCTTCTCTCTTTTTTTTTTGAGACGGAGTCTTGCTCTTGTCACCCAGGCTGGAGTGCAGTGACGCGATCTTGGCTCACTGCAAGCTCCGCCTCCCAGGTTCACGCCATTCTCCTGCCTCAGCCTCCTGAATAGCTGGGACTACAGGTGCCCGCCACCACGCCCGGCTAATTTTTTGTATTTTTAGTAGAGACGGGGTTTCACCATGTTAGCCAGGATGGTCTCGATCTCCTGACCTCGTGATCTGCCCACCTCGACCTCACAAAGTGCTGGGATTACAGGTGTGAGCCACCACGCCCGGCCTCAGATTCCCTCCTTCTCTGCAGCAGTCGTAGAACTGAGAAAAAGTCCATTTTTGCAGGCTGCAGATCTTGCGACAGAGAATAATTCACTGCATTTCTTGTTTGATTTAATAACTTGGAAGAGATTTTGAAAGATTATTTGAGGCTTTAAAATATTCATCTTTTATGTACTTTGAACTATTTTTTAAAAACCACAAACAATAAATTTTATCAAATGATATATAACACAGCAATGCTTGATATGTCCCATTGGGGAAAAGAGGTATTCTACATGGGGGAGTTTTTCAGATTAAATGAGTTTAGCTTTTTGTGCTCTTTTTTTTTTTTTTTTGAGACGGAGTCTCGCTCTGTTGCCCAGGCTGGAGTGCAGTGGTGCCATCTCAGCTCACTGCAAGCTGTACAGGCGCCTGCCACCACACCCGGCTAATTTTTTGTATTTTTAGTAGAGACAGGGTTTCACTGTGTTAGCCAGGATGGTCTCGATCTCCTGACCTGGTGATCCTCCCTCCTCGGCCCCCCAGAATGCTGGGATTACAGGCATGAGCCACCGCACCCGGCCGCTTTTTGTATTCTTAACCATTGTTTTGTTGAAAGTTTCAAAAATGTCTGACACTTCTCTGATTTCTCACAGAGAACTAACCTTTTAGATGTCACTTGCAGTTGAGTTTTGCTGTCAGGTGTCTCTTCTGTTGTCCTTGTACCTGTGCTGGTTGCTACAGCCACTTAAGATCTGTTGCTTATAGTCTGCTTTTCCTGGGGAACTGTATAGTGTATACCCGAACTTGCTGTAATTGTTTGTGAGAGGACCTCAGAGCTTCAGCTTTAACCAGTGTGCTTCTTTTTTTTTTTTTTCTCTTGAGACAGAGTCTCGCTCTGTTGCCCAGGCTGGAGTGCAGTGGCACGATCTTGGCTCACTGCAAGCTCCGCCTCCCAGGTTCACGCCATTCTCCTGCCTCAGCCTCCTGAGTAGCTGGGACTACAGGCGTCTGCCACCACACCTGGCTAATTTTTTTGTATTTTTAGTAGAGACGGGGTTTCACCGTGTTAGCCAGGATGGTCTCGATCTCCTGACCTCACCCACCTCGGCCTTCCAAAGTGCTGGGATTACAGGCGTGAGCCACCACGCCCAGCCAACCAGTGTGCTTCTTAAATGTTCAACCAGTCACTGCGCCAATATCAGCTTTTGGCTGTTGGGGTCTTTATGCTTAGATTGTTCCAGTTGCCTTATACTTGAGATGTTATTTTGATTTTAAGTATTGTACAATGTTCAAGAACTGTCTTTTTTCTCCTCCCTACCCAAGGCTTTGATGACAGTAGGGAAAGAACCATTTCCTACCATTTACGTAGATTCACAAAAAGAAAATGAGAGGTGGAATGTTATTTCTAAATCACAGTTGAAGAACATTAAAAAGATGTGGCATAGGGAACAAATGAAGAGTGAATCCCGGGAAAAGAAAGAGGTGAGTCCTGACCTTGCCATCGTGAACGTTGTTAAAGTTAGAACTCTGGAAACCATGTTAACAAACTGCTTCATCATTAAAATTAGGCAGAAGATAGTTTACGAAGAGAAAAGAACCTGGAAGAAGCAAAGAAGATTACCATTAAAAACGATCCGAGTCTCCCAGAGCCAAAATGTGTAAGTTTGTTTATCTTTTCAAATACTGTGGACTTGGCTACATCAGATCATTATTTCTGTGTATGAGGGGCATGTCACATGGTTTGTTCCTTTACATTTTGTTTTTACTTTCCTTTTATTTATTTATTTATTTTTGAGACGGAGTCTTGCTCTGTTGCCCAGGCTGGAGTGCAATGGTTCAATCTCAGCTCACTGCAAGCTCCGCCTCCTGGGTTCACGCCATTCTCCTGCCTCAGCCTCCCGAGTAGCTGGGACTACAGGCGCCTGCCACCACGCCCGGCTAATGTTTTGTATTTTTGGTAGAGACGGGGTTTCACCGTGTTAGCCAGGATGGTCTCGATCTCCTGATCTCGTGATCCGCCCGCCTCGGCCTCCCAAAGTGCTGGGATTACAGGCGTGAGCCACTGCGCCCGGCCTACTTTCCTTTTATTTTTTATTTCTTAATTTTAAATTTTAATTTATTTATTTTGAGACAGGGTCTTGCTCTGTTGCTCAGGCTGGAGTGCAGTGGTGCAGTTTCTGCTCACTGCAACCTCTGCCTCCTGGGCTCAAGTGATCCTCCCAAGTAGGGGGGACCACAGGCATGCACCACCACACCTGGCTAACTTTTATTTATTTTTAATTTTTGTAGAAACAGTCTCCCATATTGCCCGGGCTGGTTTCAAACTCCTGGGCTCAAGGGATCCTCCCACCTCAGCCTCCCAAAGTGCTGGGAATACAGGCATGAGCCACCATGCCTGGCCTACTTTCCTTTCAGAAGGGACATAGAGAAATAATGTTTTAGAGTTATGAGGCTAGTTCTTTAGGGGTTCATTTTGTTACACAGTTGAGTAAATGCATGTTGAATGAATTCTGTCCCAACTGAATGCCAGCAGATGGGGGACCCAGGCCTGGCTACGCTTCATGATGTTGGTAAAGTGATTTAACCCTCTCTAGTGTCAGTTTGCTTATAAAATGAACAGGTTGAAATCTATGATTTTCATGTTTTATTTAAATAGAGTAAAAGTTTGTGAATTGTGAAATTAGATTCACTCTTCTTCTGTTCTTTCTGGAACCCAAATAGATTGCTGGACTATGAATGAAAATGGTTTGATTTCCAGTAGTTCTTATTTTATTTTATTACTTATTTATTTATGAGACAGAGTTTCACTCTTGTCACCCAGGCTGGAGTGCAGTGGGGAGATCTCAGCTCATTGCAACCTCCGCCTCCCGGGTTCAAGTGATCCTCCTGCCTCAGACTCCCAAGTAGCTGGGATTACAGGTGCCTGCCACCACGCCTGGCTAATTTTTGTATTTTTAGTAGAGATGGGGTTTCACCGTGTTGGCCAGACTGGTCTCAAACTCCTGACCTCAGGTGATCTGCCCACCTTAGCCTCCCAAAGTGCTGGGATTACAGGCTTGAGCCACCACGCCCAGCCAGATTTCCAGTAGTTCTTATTGCTGATGAATTTTTGTATTATTTCCTTAGTGATGGAGCTGGGGTTTTTTGGCCACATTCAACAGCCCCTTCCTCTACTCATCTCCTCTCTCCTTCATCCCCCAAACAAAAGCTAGCCTTTTTAGTACCATGTTCTGGAAGGTATTGAAGAACTGTGGGGTCACGGAAAAGGCTCCATGTGGGACTGGGATTGTTGCTGTTGTGGGAGGCAAGTGCTCCACTTATGACAAAGGAATTCATTTATTAATTAATTTTATCTAGCAATATCTGAAATTCTTCTGGGTGTTTCTCATTATCAGTTTTACACTAAGAAAGAAGACTTGGATTGTTTGTTTTGTTTTGTTTTAAACCATGCCAATACAGTGAAATGTGTTTGGTTCTGAGCTGCAGCAGAGGGGCTGTCTCTAGTTTTGCACCATTTGTGATTTTTAACACTTTATTACCATCTGCCTAATATTAGTGAAAAAGTTGGTGTGTATAAATGACATTATTGAACAAATGTTGTTTATTTCAATTTGACAGGTGAAGATTAGTGCATTAGAAGGATATAGAGGCCAAAGAGTAAAGGTGTTTGGCTGGGTCCACAGGCTGCGCAGGCAAGGTAAATGGCAAAGCTTTTCCTTCTTTTTAATTTTTAAATATCCCTGCTCTTAGATGAAGAAAAACATACAAAGATTTGCAGGGGTTTTTTTCTCCCCCTCTTTTTTTCTTAGAGTCTCACTTTGTTGCCCAGGCTGGAGTGCAGTGGTGCTATCTCGGCTCACTGCAACCTCCGCCTCTCAGGTTCAAGCAATTCTCCTGCCTCAGCCTCCTGAGTAGCTGTTATTACAGGTACCTGCCACCACACCTGGCTGATTTTTGTAATTTTAGTAGAGACAGTGTTTCACCATGTTGGCCCGTCTGGTCTGGAACTCCTGGCCTTAGGTGATCCACTGTCTTGGCCTCCCAAAGTGCTGGGATTACAGGTATGAGCCGCTGCGCCCAGCCGTCTTTTTTTTTTTTTTTGGTATGCTGGCTAGACTTGAACTCCCCCCAGCCATCCTCCTGCCTCAGCCTCTTGAGCAGCTGGAATTACAGGCACATAGCACCTCACTTGGCTTTAAAGGATAGAGTGATTTGTATCTTAAATTTGTTCTTGTTTAAAATGACTATTGAAAGTATAAAAATTTTTAAATGCTATTTTAATGGTTAGCAATTATAGCGATGAAGATGTGTCCAGTAAATATTTGTCAAGTTGGGTTTTAATTATTTAGTGAAAATCAAGGGATGTTACCATAGGAAGTTTACATCTGAGTCTGAAACTTGGCCATAGTTTTGACTCTTATAAACAGTATATTTGCATTCTTCCTTGGTTCTGACATTTTGTTTTCTCTTTCCCCTTTTATTATATATTTTATAATATATAAACATGTCACTTTTACTATATATTATAAGGGATTAGCAAATCTTTCACTGAAAAGTGGGACAGGCCAGGTGCGGTGGCTCACGTCTATAATCCCAGTACTTTGGGAGGCCAAGGCGGGTGGATCGCCTGAGGTCAGGAGTTCAAGACCAGCCTGGCCAACATGGTGAAACCTTGTCTCTACTAAAAATACAAAAATTAGCTGGGTGTGGTTGTGGGCACCTGTAATCCCAGCTACTCTAGAGGCTGAGGCAGGAGAAGCACTTGAACCTGGGAGGCAGAGGTTGCAGTGAGCCGAGATCATGCCATTGCACTCTAGCCTGGGTGACAAAAGTGAAACTTCATTTGAAAAAAAAAGCGGCGGTGGAGGGGACAAAAATACAAATGAAATGTTTTAAGTAGATTTCAGTAATTGGACCTTTAGGACATAAATAAGAAAAAGTGATTTTGTTCAAGAACATTTATGTATCACCCACTGAGTGCACAGTACTACCCCAGGCATTGCAGGGGACTCAAGGGTAGATAAGGCATAATCCCTTAACTCATGTTGCCTTCTGTCCTGCTTTCCCCTGGTCGTGTGGATCTTGGGGATCATGTAGGATTTGAAAGTCCAATACATTGAAAATAAAATATTTTACAAATACTGAATAGTGGTATTACCAGTGGGTACTTCAGGGGCAGGGAGCCATGTGGGAGGTCTGAACTTCAATGTCTAACCTTGGAGTTTCCTTTAGATAAGATTAAGTCATGGCTGGGTGCAATGGCTCACACCTGTAATCTCAGCACTTTGGGAGGCTGAGGTAGGAGGATTGCTTGAGCCCAGGAGCTTGAGACCAGTCTGGGCAACTCAGTGAGACCCCTGTCACTACAAAATAATTAGCCAGGTGTGGTGGCATGTGCCTGTAGTCCCAGCTATCTGGGAGGGTAAGGTGAGAGGTTTGCTTGAGCCCAGGAGGTAGAGGCTGCAGCGAGCTGTGATTGTGCCACTGCACTCTAGCCTGGGTGATGAAGTGAGACCCTATCTTTAAAATTATATATATGTATAAAATTTAATGCCTTGAGAACAGTCTGCCTAAATTATTTCTCATTTTTTAGGAAAGAATTTAATGTTTCTGGTGCTGCGAGATGGTACAGGTTATCTTCAGTGTGTCTTGGCGGATGAGTTGGTAAATATTTTCTCTTATTTACGCCTGAAAATTAGATGTTTTCAGTAGATTTCTTTATTGCTTTGTATACATTTATTTAAAACTTTTATTATGTCAACAGTGAATGTCAATGAATCAAAACATCACATTGTATACCATAAACATGCAATTTTTATTTGTTTATTATACCTTAATAAGGCTAGGGGGAGAAAACTTTTGTGGAAAATTTCCAGCACATTACAAAATAGAACCATATAAAAAATCCTCAAATGCCCATCACCCAGCTTCTGTAACTACCTATATATGGCTAATCCTGGTATGATACTGCCCCTCAGACATCATATCATTTTATTTAATTACACATGCTTATGCATCTCTAAGAAAAATAATGTGGCTGGGCATGGTGGCTCATGCCTGTAATCTCAACACTTTGGGAGGCTGAAGTGGGCAGACTGCTTGAGCCCAGGAGTTTGAGACCAGCCTGGCAACATGGTGAAATCCTATCTCTACAAAAAATACAAAAATTAGCCAGGTGTGGTGGTGCATATCTGTAGTCTCAGCTACTCAGGAGGCTGAGGTGGGAGGATCTCTTGAGCCAGGGAGGCAGAGGTTGCAGTGAGCCAAGATGATGCCACCACCTTCCAGCCTGGGCAACAGAGTGAAACCTTGTCTCAAAAAAAAAAAAGATAATATAGTCACCTACTATTATCACACCCTCCACCAAATTAATACAACTACTAAATATCATCTAATATCCAGATTCTTGTTATCAGTTCGTACTGCCTTTTTATAGTTGATTGATTTGAACGAGGATTCTAACAAGATTAACATGCTGCATTTAGTGATATGACTTTGAAATTTTCTTTATAACTCTGCTGCTCTCTTTGCATTCTCTTTTCTTTTGCAGCCCGCCCCCGCTCCCCACCCATTACTATGTATTTCTTGGGAAAACCCTGGTGGATTGTCCTGTGGAACTTCTCACATTATGGATTTGGTTGTTTGCATCCTTGTTGTGTCCTTTAACATGTTCTTCTAGTGTCTGCATTTTTTATAAATTGGAGGTTAGGTCTGATTAGGTTCAGTTTTTTGGCACAACTACTTCATGGGCAAAGCTGTGTTCTTTTAGTTGCATCACGTCAAGAGGCATGTAAGGTGTGGTTGTCTTTTTCTTTTTTTTATTTGAGACAGAGTCTCGCTCTGTCACCCATGCTGGAGTGCAGTGGCGTGATCTCAGCTTAGTGCAACCTCTGCCTCCCAGATTCAAGTGATTCTCTTGCCTCAGCCTCCCGAGTAGCTGGGACTACAGGTGCGTGCCACCATACCCAGCTAACTTTTGTATTTTTAGTAGAGACAGGTTTTTGCCATGTTGGCCAGGCTGGTCTTGAACTCCTGACCTCAGGTGATCCACCCGCCTCGGCCTCCCAAAGTGCTGGGATTACAGGTGTGAGCCACCGTGCCCGGCCGGTTGTCTTTTTTATGACTAGTGGGTTCCGGTGTTGGCAGCCTGACTTCTTCCTCTTAAAGTTCCCCATCAGTTTTTTCCTAATGACTTTATTAAGAAGTGATTATAGTGTAGATGGGCTCTGTATGGTTTTGTTTGTTTGTTGTTTTGAGACACAGGGTTTCTCAGAAAGAGTACAGTGGCATCATCATAGCTCATTGCAGCCTCGACTTCCCAGGCCCAAGCAATTCTCCCACCTCAGCCTCCCGAGTAGTTAGGACTATAGGCAAGAACCACCACACCCAGCCAATTTTTATTTTATTTATCTCTCCCTTTGTTGTCCAGGCTGGTCTTGAACTCCTGGGCTCCAGTGAGCCTCTCACCTTAGCCTCCTTCATGGGATTACAGGCATGAACCACTGTGCCTAACCTGTATGTTACTTTAATAGTCTACATTTTTAAAAATAAATAAACTGTCCAGATATTTTTAAGTGATGTGGGTCAGTGTCATTTATCCATGTATGTAAAATGTGTATTTACATGTATATGTATATATTTACATGTATATGTCTATATATAGATAAACCTCTGTCTTCCACAAAAAATCTGTATTTTAATATTAAGAATCAGTGGCCATCTCACTCTTTATTTTACTAGTATTTGATCAGATAACTTGTTTGTAAACAATCCCTTTAACTTTCTATATGGTAGAATTTTTAAATCAATGTGAATAACTAAATTTGAGCTTTGACCTTTTTATAGTGTCAGTGCTACAATGGAGTTCTCTTGTCCACGGAGAGCAGTGTTGCAGTGTATGGAATGCTAAATCTTACCCCAAAGGGCAAGCAGGTGAGTGGATTGAGTTTCGCACTGGGTGAATGAATAGTTTATTTATTGGTTTGTTTTCCAGTGTCTTTGTTTGTACATTTGGCGTATGTATCAGGGTTCTTCAGAGGGACAGAGCTAGTAGGATAGATGTATATATGAAAGGGAGTTTTTAAGGAGAATTGGCTCACAAGGTCACAAGATGAAGTCCCACGATAGGCCATCTGCAAGCTGTGGAGCAAGGAAGCCAGTAGTGGCTGAGTCCAAGTTCAAAAGCCTCAGAAGTAGGGAAGCCGACAGGGCAGCCTTCAGTCTGTGGCCAAAGGCCCAGGAGCCCCTGTCAAAGAACTGGTGTAAGTCCAAGAGTCCAAAAGCTGAGGAACTTGGAGTCTGATGTTCAATGACAGGAAGCATCCAGCACCGGAGGAAGATGAAGGCTGGAAGACCTAGCAAGTCTGCTCTTCCACCTTCTTCCTCCTGCTTTTTCTAGCCAGGCTGGTAGCTGATTGGGTGGTGCCCACCCACATTGAGGGTGGGTCTACCTCTCCCAGACCACTGACTTAAATGTTAATCTTCTCTGGCAACACCCAGATACACCCAGAAAATACTTTGTATCCTTCATTCTAATCAGGTTGACTCTTAATATTAACCATCACAGCATATAAATACAATAAATATGAAGTTCATGTCAAATTCAGTATGCCTTTTCCAGTGAAATATGTACATTGTACAACTCAGGTGATAAAAAGAATACAATGATTTCCAGCCTTACGGAATTCCTGAATCATCCTCATGGGCTATAATATAGCCACTGTGCTGTAGATATATGAATTACTTTTCAGCCAGATGGAAATAAAAACTTAACAACCCACCTAAATGTGTTCAGAGAATTTCTTATTAGAATTTGAGCCTGTTTTTATTGTTTTTTTTTTTTTTTTTTTTTGAGACGGAGTTTCGCTCTTGTTGTGCAGGCTGGAGTGCAGTGGTGCGATCTCCACTCACCACAACCTCTGCCTCCCAGGTTCAAGCGATTCTCCTGAGTAGCTGGTACTATAGGCGTGCGCCACCATGCCTGGCTAATATTTTGTATTTTTAGTAGACATGGGGTTTCACCTTGTTGGCCAGGATGGTCTTGATCTCCTGACCTCGTTACCCACCCGCCTCAGTGAGCCGCCACGCCCAGACACAAATATCTTTTAAAAATAGAAATGCACAGGCTGCGCATGGTGTCTCATGCCTGTAATCCCAGCACTTTGGGAGGCTGAGGCGGGCGGATCACGAGGTCAGGAGATCGAGACCAGCTTTGCCAACATGGTGAAACCCCATCTCTACTAAATATACAAAAATTAGCCAGACGTGGTGGTGGGCGCCTGTAATCCCAGCTGCTCGGGAGGCTGAGGCAGGAGAATCGCTTGAACCCAGGAGGCGGAGGTTGCTGTGAGCCAAGATTGCGTCACTGCACTCCAGCCTGGGCGACAGAGTGAGACTCCGTAAAAAAAAAAAAAAAAAAAAGATATTTGTGTGTATGTGAGTGTGTATTTATCCAGAAAGAACATTGGTAAAAATATCAATATAAAACTAAACTAAGGCTGAGAATTAGGAGGTTCTTAAAAATCTCAGCTTACCAAAACTTTGACATAAATTAAAATCCTCAATACTGTTAATTTTTTATTTCCTTTTCCCTCTTTCTCTGGACCCCACTTTTAAAAAATGCAGGCTCCAGGTGGCCATGAGCTGAGTTGTGACTTCTGGGAACTAATTGGGTTGGCCCCTGCTGGAGGAGCTGACAACCTGATCAATGAGGAGTCTGACGTTGACGTCCAGCTCAACAACAGACACATGATGATCCGAGGAGAAAACATGTCCAAAATCCTAAAAGCACGATCCATGGTCACCAGGTGCTTTAGAGATCACTTCTTTGATAGGGGGTACTATGAAGTAAGTATGCATTCGTCAGCTTTTGCAAAGAATACGTTTTTTGCCGTTTTGAAACTTGAATAGTGGTGCTCACGATAGCATTGATTTATTCCTTCTTTGCATTTGAACAGGTTACTCCTCCAACATTAGTGCAAACACAAGTAGAAGGTGGTGCCACACTCTTCAAGCTTGACTATTTTGGGGAAGAGGCATTTTTGACTCAGTCCTCTCAGTTGTACTTGGAGACCTGCCTCCCAGCCCTGGGAGATGTTTTTTGTATTGCTCAGTCATACCGGGCAGAGCAGTCCAGAACACGAAGGCACCTGGCTGAGTATGAAGTTGTCTTTTTGTTTTATTTCTTTCTAGGTAATATCTTTAGAGAAGAAATCTTAGTGTAGGTAAATTATGTCTATGTTTAAAAAAAAACCAACTGATAATATTAAGTGGTTAATGGAAGAACATATAACAAAGTTTTGCCACCTTAGATCGTAGCTAAGTTCTCTTTTTTCACTTTGACTTGATCTTTTATATATAAAGGAGCAAACAAGAAATTGCTACTCAGTGGAGAAGAGGGGAGTCCACAGCTAATTTGCAAAGTTGGGAATTGGTAGCATTGTTGGCATTTTATGGACAGCTTCCCAATGTTAAAAGCCTTGCTGGATAAAAAACCAGTGCAGGAGAAAAGCAGTGCTGAACTATTGTCTCGTTCTTCAGGTACACTCACGTGGAAGCTGAGTGTCCTTTCCTGACCTTTGACGACCTCCTGAACCGGTTGGAGGACTTGGTTTGTGATGTGGTAGATCGAATATTGAAGTCACCTGCAGGGAGCATAGTGCATGAGCTCAACCCGGTAGGTGCAGTGTTTATGGAAAGAAAAAGTCACAGTCCTTTTTTGGAAGACAATGAAGTCTTCACCCTCAGTTTTTGTAGATTTGATGGCTTAGTCTGTGGCCAAAGGCCCAGGAGCCCCTGTCAAAGAACTGGTGTAAGTCCAAGAGTCCAAAAGCTGAGGAACTTGGAGTCTGATGTTCAATGACAGGAGGCATCCAGCACCGGAGGAAGATGAAGGCTGGAAGACCTAGCAAGTCTGCTCTTCCACCTTCTTCCTCCTGCTTTTTCTAGCCAGGCTGGTAGCTGATTGGGTGGTGCCCACCCATATTGAGGGTGGGTCTACCTCTCCCAGACCACTGACTTAAATGTTAATCTTCTCTGGCAACACCCAGATACACCCAGAAATAAGTGACTAATTATTTTGAAGACTAGAATTTGATGTCAGTCACTGTCAATAATTTTATAATGTTTTCAGTTATATAAGAGGCTCATGTTTTCCATTTTAGGAATGTCTACATAGTTTTCTAGTCTGAAGTTTTTTATATATATTTATATATATATATATATATATATATATTTTTTTTTTTTTTTTTTTTTTTTTTTTTGAGACAGAGTCTCACTCTGTCGCCCAGGCTGAAGTACAGTGGCGCGATCTCTGCTCACTGCAACCTCTGCCTCCCAGCTTCAAGCGATTCTGCCTCAGCCTCCTGAGTAGCTGGGATTACAGGAGCCCACCACCACCCCCAGCTAATTGTTGTATTTTTAGTAGAGATGGGGTTTTACTGTGTTGGCCAGGCTGGTCCCAAACTCCTGACCTCAAGTGATCTGCCCACCTCAGCCTCCCAAAATGCTGGGATTACAGGCATGAGCCACCACACCTCACTGAGGTAATACTTTATAATAGTTTTTTAATGGAAATTTTAGTGCTAATGTTTATATTTATGTATATATACACATTATATTTTTCCTTTCTTCTGTAGAACTTTCAGCCCCCCAAACGGCCTTTCAAACGGATGAACTATTCAGATGCTATCGTTTGGCTAAAAGAACATGATGTAAAGAAAGAAGATGGAACTTTCTATGAATTTGGAGAAGTATGTATTCCTTTCTCTCATTGTTTCCAAGGTGGGATTGGGCTCCAATTCTCTTCTTCTGGTTAATGAACTAGTAACATGGGTGGCATCTGCCTGTCCTCAAATGAATGGTAACAGCAGAACCTGCTTCTTGGGTTGCCTGCAGATTTGCTGAGTTAACAGAGTCAGCCTTAGGACAGTGCCTGTTCTGTACCACCCAGTAAGTGTGAGTGAGTTTCTTTTTTTTCTTTTTTTTTTTTTTTGAGACGGAGTCTCGCTCTGTCGCCTACGGAGTGCAGTGGCATGATCTCCGATCTTGGCTCACTGCAACCTCCGCCTCCTGGATTCAAGCGATTCTCCTGCCTCAGCCTCCCAAGTAGCTGGGACTACAGGCACACACCACCATGCCCAGCTAATTTTTTTATTTTTAGTAGAGACAGGGTTTCACCATATTGGCCAGGATGGTCTTGATCTCTTGACCTCATGATCTGCCCGCCTCAGCCTCCCAAAGTGCTGGGATTATAGGCGTGAGCCACCGCTTCTGGCCAAGTGTGAGTTTCTAAGCTGCCTTCATGTCTCATGCTTTGCCTCTTCCCTCTTCCTTCATTGTTCTTCCTTGGCCACAGCTTATAAGCTCTCTTTATCATTCTCTAGGCTGGTAGGAGTGCTTTAGAAGGTTGTGAAGCCTTTGAAATCACATGCAAAATGTTGGTATATAGATCTATATATATATTTTTTTTTTCTGGAGAATGTATCTTGTGCTTTTAAAAAGAGGTTCATCCCCTCCCCCAAAACAGTGATTTAAAACTTCTTAATGTGGAAGGTGAGAAAGAAGATAGCCATTGGTTAAAAATGCAAAACCAAGAGAGAAGGTCTTGGAGAAGGTAGCCTAGTGCCCCAGATAAACTTAGCATTTCGGTTTTGCCTGAGAACCACTCTCCCAGCATGCACTCGGGTTGCAAATTTTCTTTATTTGGGACAGCATCTCCATCTGTTGTCCAGGCTGGAATGCATTGGTGCGATCATAGCTGGCTACAACCTTGAACTCCAGAGTTCAAGTGTTCCTCCTACATCAGCCTCCAAAAGTGCTGGGATTACAGGTGTGAGCCACCATGCCCAGCTAATTTTTTATTATTTGTAGAGATGGCGTCTTCCTATGTTGCCCAGGCTGGTCTCAAACTCCTTGGCTCAAGCAATCCTCCCACCCCAGCCTTCCAAAGTATTGGGATTACAGGCGTGAGCCACTGCATCTGGCTCAAGTTTCCAAGACTATGCTAGGCCCTCTTTCCTGTGCATTTAACCATTACTTACATAATATTTGCACATCTAATTGTTTTACAGTTGAAATGTGTGTAGCAGCTGCTAACTAGTTTTGGGTTTTAGAAGGAATTAATAGGTGAAACAATATACTAGGTCTATGTAAAGCACTCTTGTTTTTGTGAATTCAGTTTTGTTTTTTGGTTTTTTTTTTTAAAAGAGATGGAGGTATTGCTGTGTTGACTGGGCTGGTCTCGAACTCCTGGCCTCGAGCAGTCCTCTCACCTCGGCCTCCCGAGTGTTGAGATTATAGGCATGAGCCACACTGTGCCCAGCCTATGAATTCAGTTTATGATGTATAATGACAAAATTTTGTATTGAGAACTTGCATACTTTTAGTGTACCTAATACTTAGTAAAATAGTGTAGTTGAGTGGAAAGAACACAAGCTGTGGAGTCAGAAGTCCCCCCCCCAGGTGGGCTTAGCTCCCGCCTCTTTTCTTTTGTGCTGTGTAACTGAAGACCATTGACCCCCTCTCAGGTTCCTTATCTCTACCTTGGAAGTAACATCTGTTTTACAAGATTGTGGGGACTACCGGAGCTAAATGCCTAGCCAGGACAATGGCAGGGGGAGCCTGTCAGCATTTACTATACATTGCTACTGTTCCACACACATGAGGACACTAGAGTGGATACATGACCCTCAGGCTTTGGGGGGTATGAAATAAGACCTGTTTTCCCCTAACTAAATCTTATGCAGAACCCCGCTGTGTAAAGCAGATGCAAGCTGAGAGACCAGAGCTCTCCCACTCATCTCCTGTTACCTCTCGGCGTCTCCGAGGACGCAAGGGCTCCAGAGCCTGGAGCTTGAAAACAGGTGTGCTAGGTGATTGCTACCTCCATTTCACTTCTTCATTAAACAAATCTATGAGTCTTCTCCAGTTCTCTCAATCCATTTTTACTGGGACGAGAGTTGTCAGTTTTAACTTATGTGTTAACTTTAATTTATGTGTGGTATAGAAGGACGTTTTGAGAGAGAAACTGATGCGCTTAAGTCATCATCTAACATTGTTTGGGTAACTATTCCAGGTGTGCTTACACTTACCAGTTTGACATTGGTTATTTGTCTTATGATTGTGTCTGTCATCAAAGGCATAACTGATTGATTACAACAGGAAAGAAGGGCAGATAACAGGAGAGTTTCATTAGTAATATACTCTGTGTGTAGATCAATGATGTTCTGGAGCATTCATGATTACCGTATGCCTTACGGGACTAAGTGGACCTCATTTGCTTCAGAGCTAGACAAAACGGGCCACTGAGAAAAATACTGAGCTGTGTCTAGTCACAGCTTGGGGCTGGGTTTTGTTTTTGTTTTTGTTTTTTTATTTTCCTTCATCAAACAGCATGGTGCTTGAGATATGCTGTAAAGGGAGACAGATCTTTTATGCTTCATTAAATAACTGAGTTTTAAGAATATGTTTATTTCTTTTTGAAAGAAATTATTCTTTACACAGATGTGTATGGGTTAAGGGTAGGTGTGTATCCTCTACTCTGTTGAATTGATAGGAGGAAGGACTGGTACAGGGTGAAGGAGCTGCTTCTGTCTTGTTGCGATCCAAGTTGTAAATGTTAATGAAGTCTTGTTTGACCTCAGGATATCCCAGAAGCTCCTGAGAGACTGATGACAGACGCCATTAATGAACCAATCTTGCTGTGTCGATTTCCTGTGGAGATCAAGTCCTTCTACATGCAGCGATGTCCTGAGGATTCCCGTCTTACTGAATCTGTCAGTTTCTGTTTCAAAGAGTATTAATAATTTTGCTTTTTAAGGGGGTGGGGACTGTCATCTGGAATCAGGTACAGCTCATGCCAAATATTTCATTCTCTATCTAGAATGACAATATTTAAAGACGTTGGGTTTTTTCACTCTCCCCTGATTGAAGTTGACATGCTTTGTTAAATTAGAGAAATGTAAATATTTGAATATTACATGATCATAGTGGCTCCTTTAGCCCTTGGAGCTTAATTGTAATTTTCTTTTAAACTCTAGGGCAGTGCTGTGTCTGATCGCTTGATAGTAATTGTGTATCTTCTTTCACTTATATTTAAAGGTCGACGTGTTGATGCCCAATGTTGGTGAGATTGTGGGAGGCTCAATGCGTATCTTCAACAGTGAAGAAATACTGGCAGGTTATAAAAGGGAAGGGATTGACCCCACTCCCTATTACTGGTATACGGATCAGGTAAAACCAATTTTTTAAGCACTCAACATTTTTTTCCACTGTAATCGTTCTGTATATATTGAAATTTTTAGAAGGGGAGAATTCAGGGTAGTACTTTGGTATTTGAATGAGCTATATTCAGTTTGCAGGTTATAATGTGGTGTGTGAATATTGCCAGCTTTGTCTTGGCCAAGTTATATGTTAATTTCATTTGAAAACCTGTTTAACAGCTGGCTTGTTGATTGCAACTGAGTTTTAAAAAATTGATCCTACCAGTATCTAGTACCCTTCTTCATTTTCCTCTTATAAAGAGACATTGACTTATTTTAAAAGTTTTTAAAAATCTCTTCTTTCCAGGGTGGTACTTATTCCCTGGGTGATTTTTTCATACCAAATTATTTCTTTACACATGGTTCACGAAGGCATAGAGATTAAGTGCTGGGATTACAGGCACGAGCCACTGAATCTGGCTATAGTTGAATTCTTAACCACAGTGAGCTAACTCCTTTCACGGTGGAAAATTTTAACTCTCTTAGATGAAAGTTTTAACTACGTATTTATTCCTCTTTTTTTTTTTTTTTTTAAACAGAGAAAATACGGTACATGTCCCCATGGGGGCTATGGCTTGGGCTTGGAACGATTCTTAACGTGGATTCTGAATAGGTATCACATCCGGGACGTGTGCTTATACCCTCGATTTGTCCAGCGCTGCACGCCATAACCATTTTCTCCAGAAGCGTGGAGGAAAAGATTATGAAAGGAACAGGCTCTTTAAAAAAGAAAACAAAGAGCCAGAATCTTCCTTTTTTTGTTTCATTGGGGTTTTCTCTTTCTGTTTTTCTTTCTACTACCATAAAAACTATCTCAAATCACCTGAACATCGAGTGATATGAAGGTTGTCATCTTAAGAAAAAATATCCATTTTTTTCTTAAGTTCGGGGAACAAAGTTCGGGGAAAATACCTGGCATGAAACTGTAGTTAGGGATACATTTCAGCATTTTACTCACTTTATCCAAGTTATTCATTTTATTCAAGTTATATGTATGTATAATTCAACAATTTTAGATTATGGTGTAAGATACTCCAGTAACTTATCTTTCTGTCCTTTTAAGTGTACCTGGAATTCTTTGATTTATTTTATTGCATCAATGAATTAAAACAAAAATCTTGGGGGAAGAAATTGGCAATATCTTATAAAAATCTGCTCATATTAGAACAGTATAATTCAGCAGTAGACACTAGAATCAAATGAATAGCCTTTTGTATCAGTTATTAATCTTTTCTAACTCTGCTTAGCTGCTAATAATCCTGAGGCATAGAAATTGAAGAATTTGTAAAAATAGAATTGCCTTAAAGGATTTGAAGTAAGAACATAATTTTGGGGAGAGTTTTTTAGTGATTCACAATGTCCCTCTTAGCATTAGTTTAAGGTAAAGAGGCAGATTGATGTTCCCTGTTTGCTGGTAATTCCTAAGTAATTAAGAATAAATAAGTTCCAAAAGAAATTGTAGCTGGAATCTTAATAACAATTGTGAGTGGCTGTTTGAGTTGCCCCCACCATGTCCTTAGATCTAATCTGTGCTACCTTATTAACTCACAGCAGGCTTACTGAATGGCTTCATTTCAGATTTAGTTGATTTCTCCACCAAATGCATGTCGTGTATTCTCAATAGGCCATATTCCCAGCAGTCAATAAATGAACACCCGTAAAAACTCTTTGCTGGCTTAATTTTCTTAAAGCTAAACATCTCTTTGTCACATTCGTTCATGCTTTTGCAATTTTATCTTTTTTATGATGTATATATGTGAAATTAAGTACTACTAAATTTAGTAGATATTGCTAATGTTATATGGTAATGAGAAGGAATGATTTTTTAACATTAGATATGTGGGTCATGGTTAAATCTTTTTTATAATCTTTTTTGTGTTACTGTTGGACACATTAGATTTTATCCTGTTTTGCAATTAAGTGAAATGACAGGTCAAAATGAGGCATTTAGGCTGGGTGCAGTGGCTCACACCTGTAATCCCTCCACTTTGGGAGACCGAGGTGGGCAGATCACCTGAAGTCAGGAGTTCAAGACCAGCCTGAGCAACATGGTAAAACCCCATCTCTACAAAAATACAAAAGTTAGCCAGGCATGATGGCAGGTGCCTGTAATCCCAGCTACCCAGGAGGCTGAGGCAAGAGAATCCCTTGAACCCCGGAGGCAGAGGTTGCAGTGAGCCAAGATCGCACCATTGCACTCCAGCCTGGGTGATAGAGTGAGACTGTCTCAAAAAAAAAAAAAAAAAAAAGAAAGAAATGATGCATTTATAATCTATTCAGCCTGCATCTTTAAATAAAAAATACTTGGAAGAGTGTGAATGGGCTGTAGATGACTTCAACTAAGCAATTCATTTTATCAGAATTAAAGTGAAGAGGTTAGGCTCAGGTAGCCTAAATTTTAATGGTGTAAACAGGTCAAAAGTTTTAAAATATTAAAGGAGAGCCAGGATATGGATAAGGGAGTTAAGGTGGTGACCTCAGGCCGAGAGACTGAGCATGGCGAGCAGCAAACCTCACACGTGTGGACTTCACTCCCTTCGCTGTGTAGTTACTACCCTAATTCAGGTGTCACAGATGCCATCCCGCATTCCCATGGCTAGCTCACAGACACCCCTGCCCTCTCAGGACTTCCATCACGTGACTTTCTCCTCCCTGAAACTCCCTGCTTTTCATACCAAAAACCCCCTCCACCTTTGGCACTTGTGTGACCTGCTCAGTTTTGGAGACAAACAGGAGGCTAATTCAATTGCTTAAATATCAACTTGCCCTCTTAAATGTCCTTCAGCCATTTCAAGCGACCCAGTTTCCCACCTTGCCGTTCAGCCCCTGCCACCTTGCTGCCTCTTAACAGTTCCTAAAAATGTTGTCCTTAATATGTAGAGTAGTTCAACTCTGTGAAAAGCAATCTTGGCAGCACAGTGGGATCATTTGGGGACCTTAAAAATAATGGTGTTTGGGCCTTACCCCAGACCAGTTGAATCTGAATTTCAGAAATGGGACCAGGGTATTTTTTAAAAGCTCCCCAGGGGAGGTGGTTGGACAGTGAGGTTGACAGTTGCCAGGTGGCTTCCTCCTACTTCTAAACTCAACCTTAAGCCTCTCTTATTATTGCTGTAGGTTCTCTATTGATTTTGTATTAATCTCTGTAGTTGAAATGGGAACACTGAGGGCTGAGAAACTTCAAAGCTTGAATTTTGAACTGCCATAGAATCAGTATATTTCATCCAGCCCTTCTGGGAAAAAAGGGACGTCATGATATACAAATACTGCAAATTCTAGTATTTGGAAATTGCTGGTTAATGACTCAGTTTCTAATGCTGAAAAGTTTCCTTCTGCCTTATGGATCATAACCAATGTGATGATCAGGTGAAGAACATCTTTGAAGAGATATTGATAAACTTTGTTTGTGGGACAAAGACTAGTTTCTACAGTCAAAATCAAGTTTGTATTGGATATAACTTGTCTTAGTACCCCAACTTACAGAAATGAAGGTGTTCAAAAGTTTTAGCTTTTTTTCAGTATTTACCTCCATATTGCTAAATAACATGCTTATATTACTTTATTGATTTTTCAGTTTTAGGTGTTATTTATTGCCCTTCTCTGGCATATGAGGATTTCATTTCTTCCTTTTCCTATCCCCACCATTTGTGTTCACCCTTCTCATCTCCCCAAGTGTATTAAGCTGTTTTGGGGTTGCTATAAAAAAATACCTGCAGCTGGGTAATTTACAAAGAAAAGTGGTTTATTTTGGCTTACCGTTCTGCAGACTGTACAGGAAGCATGGTGTTGCTATCTGCTTCTGGTGAGGCCTCAGGAAACTTCCAATCATGACAGAAGGCAAAGGGGAAGCTAGCATATCCCATGATGAGAGGGAGCAAGAGATGGGGGAGGTGCCACACTCCTTTAAGCAACCATATCTGATGTGAACTCAGTGCAAGAACTCATGTATCACTTCATGAAGAGCACCAAGCCATTCCTCCCCATGACCACCACCTCCCACCAGGCACCCCCTCCAACACTAGAGATTGCATTTCAACATGAGATCTGGAGGGGACAAACATTCAAACCATGTGGCCATATTTCCAACTTAGTTCAATTATAATCTTGGTTGGCTGCGTAGTTCACAATAGTTGTTTTCTCTTTCTGCCCAACTTTTTATTTTCCCTATACTAAATTTGTCTTATTTTTTCTTTAATAATTCAATCACAAAAGATGTTTGGATATATTGGGTTGTCTATCAGTTACTTCTTCCCATCTTCTGGAGCCTTTGCCTGCTTTAATCCGAACGAGTTGCCCTCGAGGAACATAGTTGTCATCTTGGGATCTTTCATTACCATCCTGTGTGTTCCCTTTACCTTTTTTTTTTTGTACTGGACATCCTGTTTCCTGTTTTCCATGTTTCCTGATTTTTTCAGTTTACATCCTCATTTTGGTTGAGCACATCCTCCAGCAGTTTTTTTTTTTTTTTTGAGTTGAGGCCTCACTCTGTTGCCCAGGCTGGAGTGCAGTGGCATGATTTTGGCTCACTGCAGCCTCCACCAACTGGGTTCAAACGATTCTTCTGCCTCACCCTCCCAAGCAGCTGGGATTACAGGCGTCTGCCACCACGCCCAGATTATTTGTGTTTTTAGTGGAGACGGGGTTTCACCATGTTGCCCAGGCTGGTCTCAAAACTCCTGACGTCAGATGATCCACCTGCCTCGGCCTCCCAAAGTGCTGGGGTTATAGGCCTGAGCCACTGCACCTGGCTGTCCAGTAGTTTTTTGAGAAAGCGCTCATGGAAGGTAAATTCATCGAGACCTTGCTTGTCTAAAAATGTTTTAAATCTATCTTCACATACTCTCCATGAAGAATTGTGGGTTAGAAAGCATTTTCCAGCTGGGTGTGATGACTCATGCTTATAATCCCAGCACTTTGGGAGGCTAAGGTGGGAGGATTGCTTGAGGCCAGGTGTTTGACACCACCTTTTTTTTTTTTTTTTTTGAGACGGAGTTTCACTCTGTCACCCGGGCTGGAGTGCAGTGGCGCGATCTTGGCTCACTGCAACCTGTGCCTCCCAGGTTCAAGTGATTCTCATGTCTCAGCCTCCCAAGTAGCTGGAACTACAGCCACGAGCCACCACACCTGGCTAATTTTTTGTATTTTTAGTAGAGATGGGGTTTTGCAATGTTGGCCAGGCTGGTGCGAGACCCAGTCGCTACAAAAAAATTAAAATATTAGTTGGGTGTGATGGTGCACACACCTGTAATCCTAGCTACTTGGGAGGCTGAGGCAGGAGGATCTTTTGCCCTGAGGAGTTTGAGGCTGTAGGGAGCCATGATTGTGTCACTGCACTCCAGCCTGGGTGACAGTGAGAGACCCTGTCTCTAAAAATAATAATAAAAAGAAAGCATTTTCCTTCAGAATTTTGAAGTTTGGCTTTCTGGTGTTGTTATTGAGAATTCCTAAGCATTCTGATATATGGTCCTTTACATATGACCTGTCTATTCTGGAAGCTTAGTTCAGTGTCTGATATTTCATGATGATATTTATTGAGAGTATCCATTCTAGTTGCCCTTTTCAATACAGAAAGTCATGCCCTTCAGTTGTGAAAAAATTTCTTAAATTGTTTCATTGAAGGTCTCCCTTCTGTTTTTTTGTTCTTTCTACAACTGCTATTTAGATACTAGACCTCCTCTTTTCAATTTTCTTTCTTTCTTTTTTTTGAGACAAGTTATCACTCTGTCACTGAAGCTGGAGTGTAGTGGCATGATCATAGCTCACTGCAGCCTCGACCTCCCAGGCTCAAGTGATCCTGCCTCAGCCTCCTGGGTAGCTGGGACTATAGGTGCATGCCAGCTCACTCAGCTAATTTTAAAAATTATCTGTAGAGATGGGGTCTCCCTATGTTGCCCAGGCAGGTCTTGAATTCTAGGCTTGAAGCAATCCTCTCACCTTGGCCTCCCAAAGTGCTGGGATTACAGTGGAGCCACCCCACCTGGCCCTTATCTTTTTATTTTATTTTATTTTTACACAGAGTTTTGCTGTTGTTGCCCAGGCTGGAGTGCGGTGCAATGGCGTGATCTCGGCTCACTGCAACCTCTGCCTCCCGGGTTCAAGCAATTCTCCTGCCTCAGCCTCCCAAGTAGCTGGGATTACAGGCATATGGCACCGTGCCCAGCTAATTTTCATTTTTTTTAGTAGAGATGGGGTTTCACCGTGTCCATCAGGCTGGTCTCGAACTCCTGACCTCAAGTGATCCACCTGCCTCAGCCTCCCAAAGTGCTGGGAATACAGGCATGAGCCACCGCGCCTGGCCATCTTTTTTATTAAGCTGCTAATTTGGGGCGTTTTCCTCAACTCTTCCCCAGTCCTTTGAGTATTTTATTTGTGTTAACCATAGTAAAAATATATTTTTAAAAATTCTTATTCTGGTTTCAGAAAGTTCTGTCTTTAGTTTTTTATCTAAGTTTTCTAGTTTTCTTCCTGTATCATTCCAGTTTCCTCCACGTTGGGTTGCTTTTTTTTTTTTTTTTTTTTTTCCTGCTTTGTTTAGTCTCTGGCTTTCCTGTTACAGGCTTTCTTGAGATGGCAGGTGCTGCTTGGTTATCTGCTGAAAATTCAGAGATAATTCAGGATAGGAGATTAAAATGTCCATTGGATGCTCCAAGCATGTGAATAGATGTGAGCCTTACTGTAGGCTATCTGCCCTAGGTGGATTAGCAGGGGAGGCCCATGCCATTGTCTGTTAGGTCTTTCTTCTTAGGCTAGTTGGGTTTCCTGGGGAGGGAAAAAGAAGAGGGCTGGGTCTCTGCACCTTCAGTTAGTACAGTTCACTAAGCTGTTTTCTGTGGTGGCCCTGCTCTCAGCTGTGCTTGGAATCTGCAGTCCATAGCCCTCTGTTACCTCTCCAGGAACCAAACATCTAGTTGGCTTTGGGGGTTTGGGGGGAGCAGTCACTCCACTGCAGGGTGGGAATCTAGGCAACCTGCTGCTTTAACAGACTCTTTTTTTATTTTATTTTATTTTATTTTATTTATTTATTTATTTATTTATTTATTTATTTATTTATTTATTTATTTATTTTTTGAGACAGGGTCTCCCTGTGTTTCCCAGGCTGGTCTCAAACTCCTGGGCTCAAGGGATCCTCCTGTCGCAGCCTCCCAAAGTGCTAGGATTATAGGCGTGAGCCATCGTCCCCAGCCTGCTTTAACAGACTTTGAGTCCATCTCATTCTAGCATCTCCTTTCATCCCTACTTCCAGTGGTACCTGCGACTGCCAGTCCTGAGCCCCCTAGTGTAATCTGGATGGTTTTTGTTTAATACGGATGGCCAGCTTAGGATTCAGTTTTCTTGGCTCTGCTAAAACATTAAGTATTTATTCATCTGCTGCCACTTTAAAAATTCTATTATGGTTCACTTTTTCTTTTTTCCCATCCTTTTAGGTTTGTGCTTAAAAACAAAAAATACCACCATCATGAACAAAACCTCTACCATCATTTCAGTGTGGTTTTTGGGAGAGAGTGAAACTATACCCCTGTGTTCAAGCCCCATCTTTACCCAGAGGTCATTACTCTGTATTTGAAGACCAATCAAAAGGGAGTGGGCATAAACAAAAGGGAAGAAATGATCCATTATTAGCTATTAGGAAGGAAAAAATAGCAAGGAGAATGATGAATTCTCTGTAAATGGGAAAAAAGCAGTATATAACTCTGAAAGGTTATAAGTGAAATTTAACTGGGTTATGGGAATGGGTAGATAGATACCTATTATTCTCTGGCTATGTCTGTTAAAAAAGAATTTCCTTTAGTGCATTCAGGTTCACGCACAAATTTGAATTCATAATTCAGTGCCTCTAACAAATCCGTGACATTGGTGACAGGAACACCTGGGTGAGTGGTGAGAACTCCATAGGCGCTCTCTGACCCCTGCTTTCTTTCTTTTTTTTGTTTGAGACAGAGTCTTGCTTTGTTGCCCAGGCTGGAGTGCAGTGGTGTGATCTCGGCTCACTACAACCTCTGCCTCCTGGGTTCAAGTGATTCTCCTGCCTCAGCCTCCCTAGTAGCTGGGATTATAGGCATACACCACCACACCAGGCTAATTTTTGTATTTTTAGTAGAAATGGGGTTTTGCCACATTGGCCAGGCTAGTCTTGGACTCCCAACCTCAAGCCTGCCTCGGCCTCTCAAAGTGCTGGGATTACAGGTATGTGCCTCGGCCTCTCAAAGTGCTGGGATTACAGGTGTGAGCCACCATGCCTGGCCTGACCCCTGCTTTCTGTCACCTTTTTCTCTTGTGAGATGCACCCTGAAGGTATGGAGCCAGCCCTGGCTTGGGAGCCAAACATACCTGGGTCCAAATACTGGCTCTGCCCCTTGCTAACTGGATTCAGGCAAGTCAGGGGACCTCCGTGACTCTGTTTTCCTCATCTGTAAAACAGGGTGGTACCTCCTCTTTATAAGCCAGTTGCAGCGATTCCATGTCTGGCACTTAATAAATGGAAGCCATTACAGTTATTGTGACTCCTTTTCCTGCGGGCTAAATGTGAGTGTGACCCAGAAGCCTGTCTTAACTTTCCTTGTTGCAGCTACTCTAGTCTGTGGCATACAGGACCCAGCCCAGACCTTGACCCTGGCTCACCAGGCTCCCTGTGAGCCGGTCCCTGCCCACCTCCAGGACTCAGTACTCACCTCGCTAAATCCTTCAGATCATCCCTTCTCACTGACCAACCAGCAACTGCAGAACACATCTTGCTGTCACAGGGCTTGCTGCTCTCCTGACCTGCAAGGCCTGTCCCCCAGCAGCCGCCCCCTCTTCCTGGAAATGATGCAGGGCACCAGCAGCCCCTGCCTGGGGGTTGTCCTGACAGCCCTGCCCCTTGCCTCCCGCTGCTGTATGGAACCCAGAACAGACCTCTGTACCTTTTATTTCTCTTTGTTTAGATAGCTGCTTCTCTGCTGGTATATAAGCTGCTTGTGGGCAGTGGTGGGCTATGCAAGGCACATAGCAGGCTCTGAAAAAATGATGAATGAATGGCTAGGTTCAATCACGATTGCTATATCAATGACCACTAAAACTTTTAAAAAAAATTTGGCCGGGCACAGTGGTTCGTGTCTGTAATCCCAGCACTTTGGGAGGCTGAGGCGGGTGGATCACTTGAGGTCAGGAGTTTGAGAACAGCCTGACCAATGTGGTAAAACCCTGTCTCTATTAAAAATACAAAAAATTAGCTGGGTGTGATGGGAGGCACCTGTAATCCTAGCTACTCGGGAGGCTGAGGTAGGAGAATTGCTTGAACCTGGGAGGCGGAGGTTGCAGTGAGCCGAGATGGTGCCATTGCCCTCCAGCCTGGGCAACAAGAGTGAAACTCTGTCTTAAAAAAAAAAAAAAAAAAAAAAAAAATTAGCTGTACCTCTTTGTCTTTTCTACTTCCTGCAGCATAAAATATATGTGGTTAGAAACAAAACAAAATGAGAACAGCAATGACAAAGAGCCCCCAGCTTTGTCTCAGACCAGCTCTGCTGCTAACTAATGTGCTTCTCTTTTTCGGCCTCATGAAGACCAGAAACCTTGGAATTACTCGATTCCAGCCTGCTTCTTATCTTTAAGATGCCATAACCTGTGCCTGTCCTCTCAACTTCTCCATATCTTTTTTTAAAAAAAATTAAATTTTTAATTAAAAAATTTTAAATATATTTTTTGAGACAGGGTCCTACTCTGCTGCTCAGGCTGGAGTGCAAGTGGCATGATCACTGCTCATTGCAGCCTTGGCCTCCCTGGCTTAAGCAATCCTCCTGCCTCAGCCTCGTGAGTAGCTGGGACTACAGGTGCACACCACCATGCCCAGCTAATCTTTGTTATTTTTTGTAGAGATGGGGTTTTGCCATGTTGCCCAAGCTGGTCTTAAATTCCTGGGCTCAAGTAATCCTCCTGCCTCAGCCTCCAAAGTGCTAGGATTACAGGTGTGAGCCACTGGGCCTGGCCTTCTCCATACCTTTTGCTCCTCTGCCATCTTCACTTCCATTGCCACTCTGTTCCACACCTCAATCCTCACCTGTGGCCACTCTGTCCAGCTTGGTCTCCTTGCCTGACCCCTATTACGTCCTATGACCCACACCCTGTTTGCTCAGTATTCTCCTCTGCCACAGCCCTGAGCAGCTGCTCACCTCCCTGACTGTCATGGCTCTTGATGCCTCTGCTGGCCTATGAAGGGCCAAGCCCTCAGTGCATTCGGGCTAGGACCCCAGCCTTTTCTCCTAGTCCTCGCCATACCCTGTGCTGTGGCCAAGTGAAGGTCTTGCTCCTGGTTCTCATGTGCTCTTCCACCTTCTTGGTGTCTCTGCACATTCAGCCTGTCTCAGTCCTCTTATTGTAAGTTCAGATACCTCCTCAATGGAAAGCATTCCTTCATCTTCTCAGCCTGAAACCCTCTCTCACTTTTATCAGGGAAACTTCTGCTCACCTCTTGTTACCGCATTATAAACAGATTTACTAGATACATCTATTTGCTCTCAAAATCCTAGGTGAGAAAGGAACATCTCTGGGCATCAGAATTGGAGGGGAGGGGCTAGAGAGAATCTCAAAGTCAGAGCTGTTAGGTTAGGAATGGGGGCTCCAGGGAGAATTGAGCCCAGCCAGTGCCCAGCCAGATAAAGACACCAAGGGGCCCCTTAAAAAAAAAAAGTTTCATTAAAGTATAACATTTATACAGAAAAAGGCATACATCATAAGCATGCAACTCCATGAGTTTTCACAGTGAACACATGATGTGCCCAGCTCCTAGAATGCCCATGCAGCCATAGGAAGGTGGAGCTAGGACCAGACCCCTCCATGAAGCAGGGCCGCAGAGGCCCGGCACTTCTGTGAAAAGTAATCCAGAAAATTGGCCCTCTAGCCCAGAGAAGCACAAGGAAGCCTGCCATCTTCCCAGGGCTCTGGGGAATGCCTACTCCCTGGCTGTGAATTTATACAACTGCAGGGAACAGGACAACCAAGTTGAGATATTCACACAAACTTGGTCTAAGACTGGTGGGACCCCTGGGTCCTGGAAGAAGCAAATCAGAAAGGCCTCTTAGGGACCCTTCCACCACCCAGGAAGCAGAGAACTCTGGAAAAAACACTCAGTATGAATGAGCTAAAAAAAAAAAAAAAATCACAATGGGCACTTTTTTTTTTTAGACGGAGTTTCGCTCATGTTGCCCAGGCTGGAGTTCAACAGTGCAATCTTGGCCTACCACAACCTCCGTCTCCCAGGTTCAAGCGATTCTCCTGTCTCAGCCTCCTCAGTAGCTGGATTACAGGCATGTGCCACCATGCCTGGCTAATTCTGTATTTTTAGTAGAGACGGGTTTCTCTGTGTTGCTCAGGCTGGTCTCAAACTTCCGACCTCAGGTGATCTGCCCGCCTCAGCCTCCCAAAGTGCTGGGATTACAGGCATGAGCCATCACGCCCAGCCACAAATGGGCACATTTAGTCATGCAGTGTAAGTGAAGAATGGAGGTCACTCAGAAGACACAGTTTTTCATTACCTACAAAGTTCTACATCAATCCGCCCTGGTTCCCCTACCTCCCGCCGCCCCCCTACTCAAGCCATGTGGCCTCCCTGCTGTTCCTTGACAGCCTTGTTATGGGGCTGAGTTGTGTTCCCCCAACAGACATGTTGACATCCTAGCCCCCAGGTACCTGTAAACACGAACTTATTTGGAAACAGGGTCTTTGCAGACGCAGTCAGGTTAAGATGAGGTTATTAGAGTAGGCCTTTAATCCAAAATGACTGGCGTCCTTCCAAGAGGAGAAGACAGCCTGTGACTGTGGAGGCAGAGGATGGAGTGCTGCATCTACAAGCTGAGGAACGCCAAGGATTGTTGCCACCGCCACGAGCTAAAAAAGGCAAGGAAGGATTCTCCCTTACAGGTTTCAGAGGGAGTACAGCCCTCCTGACAACCTGATTTTGCATTTCTAGCCTTCAAAACTCAAGACAACAAATTTGTCTGCCTGGTTTGTGGTATTTTGTTCCAGCAGCCCTAGGAAATGAATACAAGCCTCAAATGTGTTCCAGCGCTTGCTGGTCTCTCTGCTTGCAAGCCCTTCCCCAGACAATGCCCTCACTCCCTGCAGGTCCCTGCTGAAATGCCACCTTTGCAGAGAGGCTGGTCCTGACTGGACTACTGACTTGGGCAGTTGTGGCCTCTCTCCCTTCCTCCACCTCCTTTAGCTTTCTTCCGGTCCCTAGCCATACCTGACAATATGTTGTATGTCTTTCATCTTTGTTGTAAAACGATCGTCTGCCTTGCCTTCTAGAAGGTACGTTCCATGAAAGTAGGGACCGTCCAGTTCATTGCTGCACACCCAGTGCCTGCCATGTGCCTGACATAGACTGGAGTCTCCCATACGTTTGTTTCATAAGCGAATGAGCTGTTTGAGAATGTTGTTTGTTTTCCTTTTAACTCTTTTATCCTCTACATGACCTAATGTTTTGCTCATGGTAGACGGTCAGGAAATATGGGCAGATGGATCAATAAACCCGTCACCACCATTGGGCTGAAGGCTCTGCGTGGTGAAGAGGGGCAAGTCAAAACGCATGGCATGTTGGCCTGGATTTGGTGGCCTCTTTGTTGTAAAATGATTCTAGGGACAATTGATCAGATTTCTCTGAGTAATCATTATAGCTTACCATTTGCTACATGCAGCCACTGTTTCTCTTGCCCTGAAGGCCTCCTGATTCCTCCCTTCCCCAGTTCTTTTTCTGATTAAGGAATCAGAGTTGAATAATCTAAATTTAGTTTGTGTAGCTCAGAGGTGCCAATCATGGCAAATAATGAATGAAGAGATTTCCCACCCCTTTCCCTGAAGCACTGAGCTGAAACCAACAAATTCATTTTATTTAGGATCACAGGCTGCACTCAGAGTGGTGTCTGTGACAGGTGAGTGCTATATTCACTAATGAAGTCACCAGGCCCCAGACAAACCCTCTCCCTCCTGGTTGGGGTGCTCCTTATCTCCGTTAGCTCACAGACTGTGCCTTTTTAGCCTTCTGTTTGCTAATGGAATTGGTGTGTCATTTTGTTAAAAATATGTTAAGTCAGAAAAAATTCATATTATGTATAGCATATGGTTCCGCAAATTTCTTTAGCCTTTCAAGGGCTTTTCTGGTAAGCCTGTATTTAGAGTTCACAATTTCTGGGTTAAGGACTGTGTTTTCTACCAGTTTTGAAAAGGACCAACATAAAGCACATTTTATCTGCTTTCACTGCATAAGAACATAAAAATTTACCATTGGAAAGCTGTTATATTCAATGTTTGTAAGAAATAAGCCATAGACTAGGAATAACAATTGTTATGGTACTCTCTGTTGGGGAAAAAGAATGAAGCTCTGTTTTCAGTTATAACCTATGAGTTCTTAATATGTGCACCAGGAGGTTTTATACATGAGGAATTTTGAATGAGTTTTTAAAAGTCAGTAAAGGCACCTGTAATCCCAGCTACTCGGGAGGCTGAGGCAGGAGAATCACTTGAACCCAGTAGGGGGAGGTTGCAGTGAGCCGAGATCGCGCCATTGCACTCCAGCCTGGGCAACAGGGTGAGACTCCCTCTAAAAAAAAAAAAAAAAAAAAATTAATTAATGAAAAATAAAAAATAAAAAAGTCAGTAAAAATGAAAGTGCAAGATGTGAATAAAAGAAATGAAATGATGCTGATTCATTAAAATATTTAATAAAGTATGTCTTGCTAGTTCCTTAATCATTTCTGGACAGAAACAAATTTAACCCGCGCCAGCCATTGATTTTGTACTGGTGAGACTTGGCATCTTTATGCCTTGTCACTAATCATCAGCGTTTGCCTGGGAGGGACCAGAAGCCCCCTTATCTCTACCTAGCAGGAGGGCCCAGTACCCTGGATGGAGGGGATGACTTTCTCCAGGGCCTCCCAGAGGGGACAAGAAGAGCCTTCATAGCTCAGACGTCTAACACCCCCGGCCATTTTATTCTCTGGCCTTGTCTACACGTCTGCCAGCACAGCATTGCGAGGTGTGCAGCCTTTTAATTTAGTTTCTTTAGAAGAAATGGGTTCAGGCTGCGCATGGTGACTCACGCCTGTAATCCCAGCACTTTGGGAGGCCGAGGTGGGTGGACCACTTGAGGTCAGCAGTTTGAGACCGGCCTGGCCAACATGGCAAAACTCTGTATCTACTGGAAATACAAAACAAACAAACAAACAACAACAACAACAAAAATGGGTTCAGACTGTAGGTAGACAAGTATGTTATCCATGAAGATCACCTCTTTACAGGGCAACTTAAGAAGACTATAATTTTTGTTATGAGGGTAGAGAATTAGCCACACATATAAGGAAGGTGGATTGATACCTGGAGCAGGTTTTACTGTGCTTTTCTCAGGACATCCACTTGGATATGAAGATCATGTAGGTAATATGAAAGTCTATCCATTTAATTTGACATTTTGCATTGGGCTTATAACCATCAGGAGGACCAACTTTAATAAGAAATAAACTAATTCCATCAGTAGCACATATTTAAGCTACAGAAAACTGGGTTTCAGCTGAATCTAGACTCCATCTTCCCTAAACGTTCCATATGGCTTGCCCCCTTTGCTCAAATGTGTATAAGGCCTTTGCTCGAATGTGTGAGACTCTGACCCACCTGCTTCAAATTGCATTAGTCCCTTCCCCCACCCTACCCCATCTCTTCTACCTTGCTTCATTCTTCTTTTGTCCTGAGAGGGAAAAAGAAGAGGGAAGGCCGTGGAAGGGCTCCATCATTCAAAGTATTACATGTTGTGATTATTTTCTGTGTCTCCCCTAACCCCATGTAAGCCCCCGTCTGCTCTTTTCACTACTGTTTTCCCAATGCACATAGTAGGTGCTCAATATTTGTTCAATGAATACCGATGCCTGAGACCTTTCTGTACCAAGGGCTGGTTTCCTACTCCACAATGCATTGAACATATATAGGCAGGGTGGGCTGGCGGAGGTTTAGGAATGAAATGTGCGCCTGTTCCTCCCCGTGGTCTCAGTGTGCGACCTTGGGGGCGGGACGGGTGGCTAAACTGGGAAGGTGCGCGGATATGATACAGACAAACCTCATCATACCGTCCCTCCAAGAAATGCACTTGCCAGGCTGGCCTTCACTTTTCCTAATGCTCTTCTGTGAGTTTCACCTGTCAAATTCTGCTGCGCAGAGAGGGTGCAGAGAAATTGAATAATCCCTTTTTCTATTCTGAAAATAAAGCAAAACAAAACAGGATCTGCACACTTGTGCTGTGACTAGGCAGGCAAACTGGAGAACTGAGGCAAAAGCATCCTTATATCTAAGTAATAGTAATGGAAACGTCGAAAAAAGTTACTTGCTGAGTCATGCCTGAGGATCCTGACTTCGCTAGTTTGGCAGATGCAACCAGGGCACGCAACTAGGAGTCCAGCAGGTTTTGCAGTGACCTGCGATGGTGGTGGGGAGCGGGCTTCTAGCTCAGCCCCCGGGCCCATTTTCACGCAGGGAGCGGGGCCCAGCTGGGGCGGGCTCTCCGCGAGGGGCGTGTCTCTGCCTGGCCTCGCCCGCCCCGGCCCGGCAGCGAATGAGCGGGCGCGCCGGGAGGGCGCGAGGTCAGGGGGCTGGGGACGCGCGTGGGGATCGCTACCCCTCTCGGCCACTGCTGGGCGGACACCTGGGCGCGCCGCCGCGGGAGGAGCCCGGACTCGGGCTGAGGCTGCCCCGGCAATGCGTTCACTCGGCGCAAACATGGCTGCGGCCCTGCGCGCCGCGGGCGTCCTGCTCCGCGATCCGCGTAAGTGGGTCTGTCGCGGCGGCCGCCAGGGCCAGGATCCCTGAGAAGGCGTGGGCAGAGCGGGCAGCTGGCCCCCGGGCCTTCGCGCCCGGGGGATTCCGGGACCGGCCTTGGGGGTGCTGCGAGCAACCGGGCGAGGGGCGTCGCGGAGAAGGGAGGGCTGAGGGCAGCACTCAGGGCTCGGGAGGCCGCGGGGAGGGCGCCCGGATCCAGGAGGCGCAGGTTCAAGTCCCATCGGTCGGCTGGGTGGCTTGGAGCAGTGGCTGGAATTTCCCAGAGCCTTGGTTATTGTCACCTGCAATAACCAGACTGTTGAGAAGATTACGCGAGGGAAGGTATGTTATGGGCCTGCCATAGAGGACAGTAAGGAAGGCATCTTCATCATCACCACCATGGACATCTGCCCTGCAGTTCCCTCCCTGCTGAGGAAAGCCCATGGTCCTTGGTCCCTCTGTGCCTACTTCTCCTTAGCAGCGGGACCCACCGTGGGGCATCCTGGGCTAGCGTTTTCTAGAGATATCTGGGGAACTTGTAAGACCCAGGAACAGCCTCCCACGTTTCTGATGCAAACCGTGAATAGGTTGTGACCACAGGATGAGCTGATGGGACTGTGGATCTCACACACCTGGCTGGGACAGCATTTCCAACTGTGACACCTTGAACAAGGCACCTAACCTCGCCAGAGCTTTGGTAAATGTACATTGAAATCCTAATTTTTTTTTTAAGGCTTGCCTTGAACATGAGCACCTTGCCTGGCATACAGTAGGTACACAGGCATCCTCAAGATGTCTAGCCATTCGTGCAGAAGGCTGCCACAAATAAGATGCTTATTTAATGCATCTGAACGGTGACTGGACACAGACCGGACATATTTTTCTAAGACGTTCATCAGTCTGACACCTACTTGGAGTGGAAAGAATCCCCTCTGAACCTCCATATCTCATTAGAGGTGCCTTTGTTAGGAAAATAATAAGGACCCAGTGAACAATGAGGCTAGCTCACTAAGGGCGCTGCGGGACAAAGAGCATTGTTTTTTAAGAAGAGGCAGCACAGTGCCAGTCGTGGGGCTGAAAGAAGTATTGAACTAATCTTTTCTTTCACTGACCTTTCCTGTGGCAAATAAAGTGTGACAGGTCCTAGATTTGAGATCGTGGAACAATATGTGAAACTTTAAATTATTTGTAGTCTAGGTTAAAAGTGGAAGGATTCAGAAACTCTAGCAGAAGTAGATTTGGAGTCTGTGTTACAGACTTTGATTTGAAGGTGTAGTTATAATACTTCATCATTTTGGTTGATAGGAAAAGATCAACTTCTGTGTGAGAAAACACTGAGGATTATTTCTGAAAATGAGTTCTGAAAGTAAAAGTGGAAAAGCAAAGTTTTATACTTTATGTATTTAGCATATTACAGAATTAATAAGAAGCTTCCGGGGGTAAGCCATATATTATCTGTCTGTTTAGCTATCTATATGAATTATTTTTTTTCTTGGTGCCTTTTTCTTTCCAAACTTTAAACCTTTTGTTTTTTGTTTTGTTTTTTTAAGAGATGGAGTGTTGCTCTGTCGCTCAGGCTGGTGTACAGCGGTGCCATCATAGTTCACTGCAGCCTTGAAATCCTGGGATCTAGTGATCCTCCCGCCTCAGCCTCCCTGGTAGCTGGGATTACAGGCATGATCTAGTGTGCCTGGCCCTCCAAACTTTCTTTTTCACTGAGCATATATTGTCTTATGTAATTAGAAAAACAATTCTAGGATAATAAAAGAGTTGTAGGGTTTACATAAAAGACATTAGAACATTTTGGCTCCATATCAGCAACTAACCAATATTTTGAAGCACCCACTATGTTTATTAATAGTTACAATATAGAACCTTATTTCTTTTGTTAATTTTAAAAATGGTGCATATTTTATAAGTACTTTTGAAGTAATCCTCATCTCCTATGTGATAGAAAAGTGCCATTATAGATTTCAGTACTTGCGTATCTCGCCTTCTACCCTCTTCTGCCTCGCCCGCAAGGATCCAAAATATTAATTTGGTTTTGAAGAACCAGTTGATACTTAAGAACTTTCTTTTTCTGTTTTTCCTTTTTCTTTATTTCTTTTTGCAACAATGTGAAGTCATAACTTAGGAACTTTTTAAGTCATAGGTATACTTCTGAATGATCACCTATTGGATTTGTCCGGGAATTATGAAGTTTGTTTTTTGAGAGTTTTTGTTTTTTTTTTTTTTTTTTTTTGAGACCGAGTCTCACTCTGTTGCCTAGGCTGGTCTTGAACTCCTGAGCTCAAGTGAGCCTCCTGCCTCAGCCTTCCAAGTAGCTGGGACTACAGGTGTCCACCACAGCAGGAGTTATGAAGTTTTGTTTTCTTTTTCTTTTTTTTTTGAGACAGAGTCTCGCTCTGTCGACAGGCTGGAGTGCAGTGGCGTGATCTTGGCTCACTGCAACCTCCGCCTCCCAGGTTCAAGGGATTATCCTGCCTCAGCCTCCCAAGTAGCTGGGACTACAGGCACGTGCCACCACACCCAGCTAATTTTTTGTATTTTTAGTAGAGATGGGTTTCACTGTGGTAGCCAGGATGATCTCGATCTCCTGACCGATGATCTCGATCGCCTGACCTGTGATTTGCCCGCCTCAGCCTCCCAAAGTGCTAGGATTACAGGCGTGAGCCACTGTGCCTGGTGAAGTTTCGTTTTCTTATGTCATCTTCTGTTTTGCTGCTTATCTCTCAGTTTGATCGTTTTTATTGTTTGTAGGCCTTCTTTTTTTCTTTTTTTTAATTAAAAAAAATAGAGATAGGGTCTCTCCACGTGGCCCAGGCTAGTCTCAAACTCCTGGGCCCAAGTAGTCCTCCCGCCTCGGCCTCCCAAAGTGCTGGGATTACAGGCATGAGCCCCCATGCCTGGCCTGTTTGTAGGCCTTCTAAAGGTAGATCAGTTACCCATGTAAGGAGGAGGGGCAGAATTACTTGGTCTTAGTTCATAAATGGGCAAGTCTATACTATTGGATATTCTTCACCCCTTTGCTCAACCACATGCAGTGTGCAAGGCATTGCTCTTGGGGCTGGACATATTTTTCCCCTCTTATCTTCACAGCAGCCCTGCAGAAGTAGCCTTATCACTATTTTGCCGATGAGAAAAGTGAGACTCGCAGCCTCTCAGTGAGTTGCCCAGGCCCAGCCATACAGCCTCTTGGTCCTGTGTGGGATTTCTGCTCAGATCTCTCTGGTTTCCGGACACATACTCTCTACGCCACGCAGTGCTGCCCGTGCCATCAGATTCTCTTCAGCTGTGAGCTGAGTCTTTTCCAGAGTCTCAGCTGGCCCTTTGAATGTTTACTTTAAACTCCTTTAGCCCGGACGAATGCTAATTGTTTGGTAGGAGACGCTCTTCATTTTTCTAGAATCTTCAGATCATTAGGGGAGAGGAGTGTTTTGGATGAGTCTCCTTGAAGGGTGAGTATATTAACGAACCTGAGTGGAAAGGGTCCCTTGGCAGCAACATCATTCTCCTCTCTGAGAATCTGGTGAACCATGGAGAAAATAATTTTGTAAGTAGGACATGGTAATAGTTAAGCAGCTTGAAAAGCTACTAGCTCCCAAATTTATTAGGAAATCCTCATCTACTAGTTGGAAAATCTAGTCCCTCCCCACCGCTTCCTTCTTCTTTTTTTTTGAGACAGAGTCTCACTCTGTCACCCAGGCTGGAGTGCAGTGGTGTGATCTCGGCTCACTGCAAGCTCCACCTCCAGGGTTCATGCCATTCTCCTGTCTCAGCCTGGAACTACAGGCACCCGCCACCATGCCTGGCTAATTTTTTTTTTTTTTTTATGTATTTTTAGTAGAGATGGGGTTTCACCGTGTTAGCCAGGATGGTCTTGATCTCCTGACCTCGTGATCCACCCGCCTCCGCCTCCCAAAGTGCTGGGATTACAGGCATGAGCCACCGCGCCTGGCCTTTCTTTTTTTTTTTAACTCCTTAAATTTTGTGTAGAAACGAGGGTCTTGCTATGTTGCCCAGGCTGCCCCCAAATGGCTGGGCTCAAGCGATCCTCCCACCTCAGCCTCCCAAAGTGCTGGGATTACAGGTGTGAGCCACCACACTTGGCACTCCTTCCTTTTTTTAGGTTTGAAGGAGGAAATGCCATTTTATTACAGGTTGAGTACCCCTTATCCAGAATGCTTGGGACCAGAGGTGTTTTGGACAGATTTTTTTTAGGTTTTGGAATATACTTACTTACAGATTGAGCATTCCAAATCTGAAAATCTAAAATTCAAAATGCTCCAATGAGCATTTTCTTTGAGCGTCATGTCAGTGCTCAAAAAGTTTCAGGTTTTGGAGCATTTTGGATTTTGGATTTTCACATTTGGGATGCTAAACGTACCAGCAGTCAAATTGTGGAATGCCAAGGTTTTATTCTCATACCCCATGGAATCCGATACAATCTCACTCATAAGGAATTAGGGACATTGCAGCATGATTAGGAACCTGGTTAAATCCCACGATGAAGTTCAGAATTAAACTTATGTAAAAAAGGAGATGTGAGTTGGTTTGAGCCTTGGAATTGAATTTTTTTAAAAAAAACACCAACTCAAACCAGATGGAATTGAACTTCTTTATGGAATCTTTGCACTTCCACTTTGAGTTGGTAAAGATTATTCAGCATAAGCTGACATAATTGGCTGTGCTGGGAATGTGCACAATCTGGATGGTTGGAAATCTAATGGCCTGGAGATATCATTCTCTTATATTTTACAGACATGCTAGGTGATAAAATCAGAGCAGGTATAGTTCCCGTCCTCTAGAAACTGACAATTGAAACTAACACCAGTACTAATCACATGGTGGACACTGCAGAGCACTTCACTCCTCTGCTCTACTCCTTACAAGAATCCCTGTAGCAAGGTGTCATTTTACAGGTGGGGAAACTCAGGCTCAGGAAGACCTGGCCCCAGGTCACATTGCTAGTAAGTGGCAGAGCTGAATTGAGAGTCAGAGCTGCTTGACCCACAGCCTGAATTCCTCCTCAGGGCACCTTTGCCTCTTAGGAGGAGGAGGGCAGAAGGAGACTGATCGCAAGCTGGTTTCTAACTGGCTGGTTTGAGAATGGGGAAGAGGTCATGTGCATAGCACCGGGCGCCACAGTAACCACCGTCTCACATGGCCATCTTCAGTACTTCCTGTATGGCTTCAGTTTCATTTCACTGGCTGTTTAAGGACCGGTACTCTTCATATGACAGCTGAGTATGGCACATGATCTCCTCAATTCAGGTGGGTTCTTCAGACCCACTGCCACCTCCTGTGGGGCCCAGGACAAGGGTATACTTGAAGGCACATATATGGTATGTGGGATATAGCAAGCTAACAAACTGGGAAATATGTTCTGTCCTCCTATGTTGACAAATAGACCTTGATCACAACCTGGAAGGGTGAGCTCTTGAACTCTCTGAGTTCCTGCAGAAATGTAGAGGCCTTTGGAGAGTTGCCTCTGAGACTGACATGCTTTCCTGCTTCTCTTCTTGCCGCTGGCTCTTTCTGGCCTTGTGGGGAGCCTTACACACAGCCTGGATGGACTCTCTTGTCTTCATGCCCAGTTCCACTCTTGCCCCTGCAAACAGCTATCCCTTGGCCACCATTCAGGTCAAGACTTGATCCACTGATGGCACAATCTCCCTCAGGAGGATGGATCCGAAAAAATGCCTGCACAGACCCTGGGAGGGGGTGTGGAGCTTGGGGGACAGGGAATCCTGGGGCGCTGGGAGCCTGGTCTGGCACGCGGGATGTGGACTCCTGGGGTGGCATGTCTCCTTGGTGGTAGAGACTGCATACCCCGTGGGGTGGGGTGCAGTGGGAGGAGGGCCGGAACAGGCCCTGGGAAGCAGAGGCCCCTTGTCAAGGTTCAAGGGCAGTACTGGGTTCTCAGCACCAGTGCTTTCCGAAGAAGGCTTGGAGGCAGAAAGGAGAACTGCAGCTATTTGAAAACTGGCCCACTTGCCACTCCCGAAATCGGCGGCTTTTCACTTTTCTGCAGCCCCTTCTCCTTCCACAGGAGCAGCACGCTGCTGTCAGTCATGTTGGTCTCTTGCAGGGGTTCTCGTGAGGGACTGTATCAAAATCTGCAGCCAAGGTGGGGAGAGGAGGTGTGTGTAGTTTCTAAAATGCTTCTCTGCAGGCTCTCATCGGCCATCCTAGGGGAGCGATCCTCCACCCCATCCCCTTGGAGAGGGCTTAAGTTCCTTTACCTGCCTGCAGAGAAATGCTAGGAAAATCATCTCTGCCATGGGATCTCTTTAAATTTTAAAGTCAGGAATTATGCTCTGAGAACCTCTTCAGAAGAAATTACTTTCTAGCTAGATTTCATGCGAGCACTTTAATTTTGTCACAGTGGCGTCCAGCAGCTGGAGGGTCTGTCAGCCATGGAGGTGGAAGTCAGGTGCAGCTGCAGCGGCTGCCACCACAGAAACAGCCCAGCATGCCCAGGGTGCAAAACCTCAAGTTCAACCGCAGAAGAGGTATGAGTCTAACATCAGGTACAAATAAGAATTTCTCTTTATCGATGCAGACACCAGTAGACACAAGCTGCCTAGGAGGAAAGGTGCTGGGAAAAGTCAGTGTGGAAGGAGCTATTTTCTTGGCTTCCTTTCAACAGCTGTTAAACCATAGATTTTACACCCTCCTTCCCCACTGGATCCTTCCTTGCAACAGGGCTATTGTTAAAAGACACAGAGTTGAGTACAAACAGTCTGCAAATTGTGTTAAGAATTTGGTTCTGGAATATGTCACATAACACAAATTATATATGCTGGAAATGTATTTATGAACCTAACATAATTATGCCTATGAAATGTATGTTCTGTACAGGATAACGAATAACTGATCTACCAAGACTTTCTATAGGAAACTAGAGTATTGTTTTTCATCCCTTAACACAGTGAACGTAATTATAAAGGAAGTAATAGGATTTATCATCTATTAAAGAAGTGAAGTACACGTTTCATACCTCACCTCTTCTGTTGCTGGTGGCTGGCAGCAGGCATGGCATTGTTGCAAGGGTCCTCTTTAGTGACAGGAGTCACAACTGCTCCCAAGTCTTCCTCTGTACAGAGGCAACAGAAGACTCTATAAAGGGAAGTTATCGAGATGAGTACATAGAAACAGCACCCTTTAACATCAGGCAGAGTGAGAGAAAGTAGCTGGGACCTATTTAACTCCATGACCTTTCTGCTAGATCACACATTGTTTGATGAAAATTATACAGGTATGAATATATATATATATATATACACACATATCTATCTATCTATCTTTTTTTTTTTTCTGAGAGAGTCTCACTCTATCTCTCAGGCTGGAGTGTGGTGGCACAATCTCAGCTCACTGCAGCCTCCACCTCCCGGGTTCAAGCAATTCTCATGTCTCAGCCTCCCGAGTAGCTGGGATTACAGGCACACACCACCACGCCTGGCTAATTTTTGTATTTTTAGTAGAGACGGGAATTCACTATGTTAGCCAGGCTGGTCTCAAACTCCTGACTTCAAGTGATCCGCCCACCTTGGCCTTCCAAAGTGCTGGGATTACAGGTGTGAGCCTGTAATTTTATTTTTTTTTGAGAGGGAGTCTTGCTCTTTCACCCAGGCTGGAGTGCAGTGACTTGATCTTGGCTCACTGCAACCTGCACCTCCCAAGTTCAAGCCATTCTCCTGCCTCAGCCTCCCAAGTAACTGGGATTACAAGTGCATGCCACCACACCCAGCTAATTTTGCATTTTTAGTAGAGATGGGGTTTCCCCATGTTGGCCAGGCTGGTCTCGAACTCCTGACTTCAAGTGATCCACCCACCTTGGCCTCCCAAAGTGCTGAGATTACAGGCGTGAGCCACTGTTTTTATTTTGAGGAGTGTAGCTCTGTCACCCAGGCTGGAGCGCGGTGGTGTGATCATGGCTCACTGCATCCTTGAACTCCTGGGCTTAAGTGATCCTCCTGTCTCAGCCTCCCAAGTAGCTAGGACTATAGGTGCACACCACCACACCCAGCTAATTAAAAAAAATTTTTTTTCTTGTAAAGATGGGGGTCTCACTTTGCTGCCTAGGCTGGTTTTGAACTCTTGGCTTCCAGCAATTCTGCCATGGCCTCCCAAAGTGCTGGTATTACAGGCATGAGCCACGAGCCACCGTGCCTGGCCAGAACCAAAATTTTCTTATTGTGTGTTTATTGTTTTTTGCTATATCATCATGGGTATGATGATTGAGTGCTGTGTAACCTGAGGTTAGTTGGGGATGGGCATTAGATACCTTCTTCATCTGGCAGCCTGACAAGCAGGGCCCATTCCATTTCTCCTTGCCCCTCCCAGCCCCTCTCCCCACCTCAGCCATATGCACTGAGGGTTGGGATTTGATAGAAAATGAAGAACTGATTCAGTTTGGAATCCTAGAAGAAAAATTATTTCATTTGTGTGTTATTCTAGCGGCAACTCAGTAATATAAGTAGGCTTAATATTATTAAAATTAAATGAAAGTCTTTAAATTCTACTAAGTAACTTTAGATCATATTTATATAAAATAAATGGGATCATTTTAGAGAATACGGATAGGCAAAAAAAAACTTTAAACATTATGAATAATCTTACCACCCAATATTTTGTCTCTCTCTCTCTTCTTAAAAAAAAAATAGAGATGAGGTCTTACTGTGTTGCTCAGGCTTGTCTTGAACTCTTGGGGTCAAGCAGTCCTCCTGCCTCAACCTCCCAGAGTGCTGGGATTACAGGTGTGAGCGACCAGCCAGGCCAATTTTGTCTGTATGACCATTAATATTCACTCTGTATGTATTTAGCAAGATGTGACCGTACTGTACATCATATATTTATAATGCCCTCTTTTTATTTACTTTATCATCATATAAATATTTGTCTATATTATTTTAGTAACTGAAGAGTATTTTATTAAGTCATAAACTACCCTGTCCAACATTCTGGGACACGTAGGTGATTTCTAGTTTTTTAATATTAGAAATGGTGAAGCAGTGAGTGTCTTTGTGGATTCTTCTGATGGCAGTCATTATGAAGGCATTGTGCTGCTTAATGCTTGGGCTGGACTAGACTGCAATACTAGAGTAGACACTACACTAGGCTAGGGGTTGACATTAGTTCTGTAAAGGGTTAGGTAGTAAATTTTTCAGGCTTTGTAGGCCAAACTCTGTCTTTTGCTGCTATTCAACTCCGCTGTTGTAGTGTGAGAGCAGCCATAGATATTACATAAACAATGAGGGGAGCTGTGTTCCAGTAAAACTTTATTTACAAAAACAGGCAGTAGGGGTGTATGTGTGTATACAGATTTAGCGCATGGGCTATAGTTCACCAAATTCTGTTCTAGAGGCATCATAGACCCACAGGTCAATCATGTCTTAGAGGTTTAATGAAGAGCTGGGATCGTATTACTTTTTCTTGAGGCTGACCATATAGAGTAGAATAGAATTATTGTTTACTAACTGACAAGCTTAAGTTTCTGTTACGTACATTTAATATTTCACGGAAAAACCTTGTATTTTGAGAGTCCTGGGATATAAAAATGGCAAAATGTTGAAACCTTTCCAAGTGAGAAGTTTTAAATATATTTTGCTGTATACACTTTTATATTCAAACAAACGGAACATGAACGTTCAGACCTTGGTCTCAGGTGTGTTCTGTCTGGAGGGAGAGGAGATGGAGACCCTTGACTAAAGCTTTCACTTCACATTCTGGAATAGAGGGGTGTCATACTGGGGCTTACTAATGCGCTATTCATCATGCACAACACAGTTTTGAATTAAGTGCATGTGTATTTAGGTATTTTCAAGTCGTGTGCGTCTCTTTCATGTGTAAGATCAACATGCGTTTGCAAAACCATGAGCAGGGCAGAGTAGCATCCCCTTTAAAGCCACTCTTGTTCTGAGCTCAGGTGTTATAGATGAAAAACAGCTCTAAATCCCGTTTGCACACTGATACCGTCTATGGCTTAGGTAAGTCTTTTAGCCTGAGGTTTTTTTAACCAGTAATCTGTTAACTGGCAGCAATCCATGGGAAAATGCACTTAATTTATTGTGAGTCACAGATTTTGAGGGTGAAAGACAGGATCCCAGGAGAAGACTAGTGGTCTAAGTAGAAAGATTAAAGGAATATTAGTTTCACAAAATAATGCATCTGGAATTTTCAAATATCAAGGAAAGAAAACTCAACACACCCGTTAATGCAGTTGTAGGACTCGAGCATGGAAGAGTTATATAACAACCACATCTTCAGTGCAGTTGCTTGGTTTTTTTAGAAGGGGATTAAGCCCTCTTTCTCTAAGACAGTGATTCTCAATAGGGGGAAGGGGGCATTTTTGCCTCCTGGGACAAATTTGGCAATGTCTGGAGACGTTTTTGGTTGTCACACTGGGGTGGGGTGTGTGCTATTGTTGTGTACAGGTAGAGGCCGGGTATGCTGCTAAGCCTCCCGCATTGCACAGGGCAGTCCTCTACAACAAAGGACTCTCCAGCCCCAAACGTCAGTAGTGCTGAGGTTGAAAAACCCCGGTCAAAGGCATTGATGTGAAAAGGGACCTTAGTTAATCTTTATAATGGGGTCTAAATGAGAAAATCCCTGACCTCATTGTAATGCCATATTTCTCCTTCCCCAGGAATTGATTCGTATTCTGAAAAATTAGGTTGAGAATTCAGATTTTTACCTCATCCACTTATACAACAGGTTTGATCAAGAAAACAGTTTCCACCTGTTTACATTTGACATCCCTGCTGCCTTACATTATTGCCAAATGTTGTTAATAATTGTTTAAAAATTGCCCATTAAGATGTCACCATAAGCCTGGGGCAATGGCTCACACCTGTAATCTCAGCACTTTGGGAGCCTGAGCCAGGAGTTTAAGACCAGTCTGGGCCACATGGCGAGACTCTGTCTATATAAAAAATTTTAAAAGTAGCCAGGCATGGAGGCATGTGCCTGTGGTCCCAGCTACTCAGGAGGCCGAAGCGGGAGGATCACTTGAGCCCGGGAGGTCAAGGATGCAGTGAGCTTTGTTTGTGCAACTGCAGTCCAGCCTGGGTGACAGAGTGAGACCCTGTCTCAAAAAAAAACAAAAACAAAAAAAGATGTCATCATAGTATCTTTAGTTTTCGAGCACATAAAGAATGTTTCTCTATACAGGCTCTGTCTCAGCAGCATTGGTTTAGTCACTGCAGTAGTCAGAGGTAGTCTGGTGTAGGAGATTCAGGAAGTAGACCCCTCAGCATTCATAATAACGGTGTTTAGATAAACTTCAGGCTGGTTATTTTTCAGCTGCTTTATTGAAAGTGAATAGAGGGTATAACCATATAATGAAATATTATTTAGCAATAAAGAGGAGTGAAGTGTACTGATTCATGCTATGACACGTAGCATGAACATTTTATGCTGAGTAAAACCAGACACAATCATGAACATTTTATGCTGAGTGAAACCAGACACAATCATGTGATTCCATTTCTATGAAGTGTCCTGAATAGGCAAATCTATAGACCCAGAAAGTAGATTAGTGGTTGTCAGGGGTGAGAGGGGAGGGAACAGGGAGTGGCTTTAATGGATACAAAGATTCTTTATGGGGTAAAGATGTCCTGGAGTTAGATAGTCGTGATGGTTTCCTGCCTTTCCTTATGTATTAGAAACCTCTGAATTGTTCAGATTATGGTGAATTTTATGGTATGTGAGTTATATCTCAATTTTTAAATATGAAAAAAAGATGAATGAATGAATGGAAGAAATGCTCCTTGATCTTTAGTTCCCCAGTTATTGCCATCCCATGGCTACCTGTTCATGGGGACACGCAAGGTCTTCTGGTGGCTCCTGCCAGCATGCCAGAGGCACCTGGTCCTGCTCCGACTTCACCTTGCCCTCTGGTGGGGCTTAGGAGTGGGGAGCTCCTGGCCTGGCTCACTTTGGGCTGTGTTGACTCCGGAGCTTGATCTGGATTTTAGGTTTACATTTTTGCATAGTACTTTGTTTTTTTTAAGTTTCCAGAAGCTGCTTGACCTAAAACTTGTTATGGAGCTCTGCTTTCTTTTTGCTTCTTCCTGCTTATTCAGGGGTTGATTCTGTAGCCTGGGACTAATTTGAATGTTAGCACCGGTTCTTGCAGGAATTATCTACACAGTGAATTTACGTGCAGGATGGAGAGGAGAAGTTTATCATAACAGGAGCCATGGTTGAAGGAATAGAGGGAGGTCCTGGAGAAGGAAGCAGAGGAGCAAGCAATAACTTAAGTCAGTCCTGGTGTGGTGGCTCACGCCTGTAATCCCAGCACTTTAGGAGGCCGAGGCAGGCTCCTGAGGTCAGGATTTTGAGACCAGCCTGGCCAACATGGTGAAACACCATCTCTACTAAAAATACAAAAATTAGCCTGGGTGCGTGTAATCCCAGCTACTTGGGAGGCCGAGGCAGGAGAATTGCTTAAACCTGGAAGGCGGAGGTTGCAGTGAGCTGAGATCGCACCACTGCACTCCAGCCTGGGTGACAGAGTGAGAATCCATTTCAAAAATAAAATGTAAAAACTAATTTCAGTCAGTAGTCATTTAATTTAATAATGGACTAAAGAGACAGGAGCAGATGCAAGAGTGGGGATGGGCTGGTATTAGACTATGGAGGTTTAAAATTATGGGGGAACCCTGCTCTGTGTAGAGTAGAACTTACCATGTGCCAGCATGTGCTAAGTGACTGAAGATGTTACCCACTGAATTCTCAAAACAGCATTTAGAGTAGGTGGTGGGTGCTGTGTTTTCCAGATGAGGAAACCTGAAGTTGGGAGAGGTCAGGTAACCTCTGTATTCACATGGCATTCACATGCACAGGTGCTTTAGCGGCAGGACAATTTTAGATTTCTACCTTGACTCCCAGTCCCTAAAGATTTGATCTCTGTTCAGGCCGAGACTTTAAAAGGGAAACATTTCCAGTGGAGTGAAGACTGATATCATGAATTAAGCCAAAAGACAAAGGTCCAAGTCTGAACTGGGACCATGGGGAACTGGAGGCCACAGATGTCCCCGAATAGGTATCCGTGTGATGGCAGTGAAAAGAGCCATAGTATTTACCTTTGTATGGAACACATTAGAGTTTGCTGGCTGAACCAAGATTCCACCCTGGAAGAAAATAAGAAGTGTGACAAATCAACCGTTGTATTTTATTTTATATAGGAAGCCAAAAACTGGAATATTAATGCTAAACATGGGAGGCCCTGAAACTCTCGGAGATGTTCACGACTTCCTTCTGAGACTCTTCTTGGACCGAGACCTCATGACGCTTCCTATTCAGAAGTGAGATATATATAAATACCTTGATTATAACCTTGGCACTACATTGACATGTGTCTCTCAATTCTGTAGTTTCAAACCAGTAAATAGTTTTAATGCATATCTGGTAATGGTTAAACAGCAGCATTGTTTTCTGTTGGGTATCAGAAGGATATGATATCAGAAAATTGCAGGGGGAGAGAGCAAATAAGTTAGTGGGGATTCTCCTTGAGCCCTTTGCTCCCCAGAGCCCTGGAAATTGCAGTTGTCTTGACATAGCCTAAGTACCTTTAAAGATTTTTAAAGATATATTTGTACTTGTCACTTAACGGCTGATTAACACTCAGGGAAGCAATGATTATTATTCATTTGTACTATAAATATGGATTGTTGCTGCCCTTCTTTTCCTTTCATCCTTCTTTCCCTTCTTCCTTCTCTCCTTTTTCTTTCAAAATAGATTTTTATTATGAAAAATTAGTACATGCATGTGATAAAAACTACAAACAGTATAAAAGTAATTACAGTAAAAGGCAAGTGTCCCTTTCACCTTGCACTCCCAGTTATCCACCTGGAGGAAAGCGCTGTTACATCCAGAAATAGTCCGTGCATATCCAAGCATACACATACATACACACACACGTGCGCACATACATACATACACACACGCACACCCCCCCCCCCACTTTGTTACACAAATGTGAAGGTACTTATGTACTATATTTGAGACTTTCCTTTTTTTTTTTTTTTACATACGTATACATGTGCCATGTTGGTGTGCTGCACCCATTAACTTGTCATTTACATTAGGTATATCTCCTAATGCTATCCCTCCCCTCTCCCCCGACTCCACGATAGGCCCTGGTGTGTGATGTTCCCCTTCCTGTGTCCAAGTGTTCTCATTGTTCAATTCCCACGTATGAGTGAGAACATGCGGCGTTTGGTTTTTTGTCCTTGTGATAGTTTGCTGAGAATGGTGGTTTCCAGCTTCATCCATGTCCCTACAAAAGACATGAACTCATCCTTTTTTATGGCTGCATAGTATTCCACATTTTCTTAATCCAGTCTATCATTGATGGACATTTGGGTTGGTTCCAAGTCTTTGCTATTGTGAATGTGTAAACTTAACACTGTATCTTGTTTCATAACGTTATATCGATATATAGGTCTGGCTCATTTTTTGATTACTATTTAGAATTGTATCATATGGCTGTAACTTAATTTGTTTAATCCATGCTTCATGGTGGACAATTAGTTTGTTTACAGTGTTGCAGTGAACATTCTTGTGCTTACATCTTTGCTCCTATATGCAAGTGTATCTATAAGATTAATAGACTTTATTTTTTAAATTAAGAGAAATGTCTACTTCATTTGTCTTATATCCTAGTTCTTGTTAGGTGTGGGATCAAAATGTGTTATGCTAGTAGCTAGCACACATCCAGGGTTCTCTGCATGGGTGTTGTGTGTCCTGAATCTTCAGGTGTGCTACTGGAACAGCTTGTGGAGCACAGCTGGGTATTCCTCAGAGAGGGTATAGCTTTAGCTCCTTATTCTACAACAAGAGAGCTGGCTATTGTCAATGACCTCAAGCTTCTGTTTTAAAGGCTTAATCTTGTTAGGCTCTCTAAAATTTTGCTTTTTTTTTTTTATTGAGTAGAAAACATTTCTCAGGTTGCTAAGCTGGAATAAAATCCACTTACCTGTATGTTAAATGATTTAGTAAGCTGGCACCATTCATCGCCAAACGCCGAACTCCCAAGATTCAAGAGCAGTACCGCAGGATTGGAGGCGGATCCCCCATCAAGATATGGACTTCCAAGCAGGGAGAGGGCATGGTGAAGCTGCTGGATGAATTGTCCCCCAACACAGGTATGGTGTTTCTTCATTAACATGTAACTAGATTAGTTCTTTCGAAGTAGTTATGAAATTCAAAAGAGTAGTAGATTCTAAATGCTTCATATGTACTGGCAACTCAATTTGTGGTGTTTCTACATAATACATGGTCACTTAATTTAGGTCTCCAGGCATTATCCCTTGACCTTTAGCCTTTGCTATGACTTCTTACATTACAAGTAAAAAAAGCTAAGGATTTGGGACATGAGTTTCAAAAGGAAGTTCGAGATGTTTGTTAAGTTGCTAGAGTATAAGGCATAAGCAACATACCATGAATGAAAGATGCATATATCATTACACTGGAAAGAAATCTTTAGGAAATGGATTGAGGCTGCTGCTATTGCCTTTTCTTTCTGGTTGGATAGCTGATTAGAATATTTAGAGCAGTATTAGCTAGCTATCATGGAAGCCACAAGACACTAAGCAACTCGCAGTGATGCTTTCAGCTCTCAGAATATCACCATTGTAAGGTATTGAAGGTCCTTGTTGGACATGGCACCAAAAAGAGGATTGTGCACATCTGAGAACCTCTATCCAGAATAATAGTGTGCAGAATGAACCACTAAATGCATGGATGAAGTAAAAATGCTGTATTAAACACATTGAAGACACAATTCATTGCAGGACACCCTGTTTTTGTATAATACTAAGATACGAAAGCACTACCAGTTAATTTTAAGACACCATCTATTGTAGACTGGACTGATATGAGAAATGTTAAAACCAAAAAAATGTACATCTTAGGACACATGAATTACATTCATTGCAAATATATCTTAGAGCTTTGGGATCAGGATAGGTGTATGACACTGGGAACCCTTAGGGAGAACAGCTCCACTAGGCAGGACCAAAAGGAGCATTTCACTCTTTTCTGACATCACTGAGCAAGCATCCACTCCAGCTGCTCTCAGAATCCACTGGTTCCCATGGCACAAAGTAACAAAGGGCCCTGGCCCCTTCTCAGATCACCTCACTTTGAAAATTGTTCAACTGTGCTTCTGCATATTCGGCTTGCTTCCTGCTTAAAGCTGTGGCTCAAGGGCATTTCTTATGCAGTTCCTCCGTGCATGCCGCAGTGCATCTTTAAAATGTCAGCCCTCCATTCACACCTACTTACTAGAGAACAAACTCCAGTCATTAACAGTTTATCATGATCAGAGGTTTCTTGGGGCCTGCGCGGTGGCTCACGCCTGTAATCCCAGCACTTTGGGAGGCCAAGGCAGGTGGATCGCTTGAGCCCAGGAGTTTGAGACCAGCCTGAGCAACATGGTGAAACTCTGTCTACACACACACACACACACAACAACAACAACAACAGCAACAACAACTAGTCAGACATGGTGGCACACGCCTGTAGGCCCAGCTATTTGTGAGGCTGAGGTGGAAGGATCGCTTGAGCCAGGGAGGTTGAAGCTGCAGTGAGCCATGATCATGCCATTGCATTCCAGCCTGGGAAACAAAGTGAGACCCTGTCTCAAAAAAAAAAAAAAGGTTTTATTATGAACCAGATTTGCAATTGCTATGCTGTCTCTCATGGGAAGAGGAGGCAGAAAGGTTCCTATTTTTCCTGTTTTTATGTTACTGTAGTACCCATCATTATAAAGAGCCCTAGTGAGCATGGGGGTGTGGCACACCCCAGCAGTTTGGGAGGCTGAAGCAGAAGGATTGCTTGAGCCCAGGAGTTAAAGCCCTGGTAGAGTTGTCAGACTTGAAAAAGCAATACAGACAGAAGGGCATCCTTCCCACCACCTCCTGTCTCTGGTGAGGCTGCTGGGGTACCTCTTCATCTCCTTCTCATTCCTCTTCTCTTCTGATCCTTTCTTTCCTATACAGTTGTAAAGTTTACTTTTGAACTATGTCTATTGATTTATTTCTATTAAGAAAAATTCTCTTTAGGCCAGAAAATGTGATGATTGCAAATAGATAAACATGTTTCATGCTGTCGTTTTTTAGGGAAGTGGTTGTTGCTTGGTAGCCAGTGCGGACGTTTTGAGACTTGCACTGGTTTCATAGAATTGACCAGTTAACTAAGACAGTGAGTTATGTCAGGAAATGGTTTCATGTAGTTACATTGCATTGCAGAAATGTAGAGAATAGATACGGAAATAGATGAGAAGTGTAATCATGTGATGGAAAGTCTAAATCTCAAATATGCTTTGCAAATTATAGTTTAACTGTTTAGCTTGTAACTGCTTTTAGTGAAGCTATAAGTAAGGGCTGCTCATGAAATAATTCTGTTCTTTCCCGGATGCAGCATGGATAGGAGTATGGGTTCCTTTCTCTGATGGTGTTGGCTTCCCTGCTCTGGTTCAGGCAGTTTACTTACTTCACTAAGCCTCAGCTAGAAAATGGGGATGGTAACAGAACCCAACTCCTAGATCCTTGCGAAAATTAAATGAGATAATCCTGAGAGGCATTAACATGACAAAAATTCAATATACGTGAGCTTTTTAATTCATCATTGGCACAGGGTTCATGATCTGATACAAATTAAGAAGCATTTGCTACATATTTCAAACTTTTCTTTCAAAAAATCATGTACAAATCGGACATTTGAACTATTGTACATGCTAAATTAATGAAGTTTTTGCTGTTTAAAAATCTAGTTTCTCTGTCTTTTAGTAGTTCTTGCTGAAGACTGTTCATTGAACAGCTGCTCTGAGGGTACGTAGGCTAGGCCAGTGAGTCATGTGTTTTGGGCTCACTCTGGCCAGATCTGCCCACGAGATGTGGCACTGGTTAACATCGGAGAGGCTCCTTCCCATCCCTGCATCCTTCCAGGGACAGCCAGCTGCATTGTGAAACCCACCCTGATGGACACGGGTCCTTCATGAACACTGTTTGTTGGTTCCTCAGGATATGCCCAGTTGGAGAGTACCTTGCCGCTTTTTCTCCAATATGTGTTTACAGGTTGTCTTTAGAAAGCATTTAGAAAACATTATCAGTTCTTTCCAGGGTATTTTACTCTGTCGCACTTTAAAATGTGGCCACCTGCCATGTCTTTATCTGCAAGGGCAGCCTTTCTACCTCTTAGTATGCATGATTTGAGGAACTCCCAGACCCTAGGCATTTAGACCATAACCTTCAGATACCGGACAGGTGAAAAGAAAATGTGAGAAGCCGGTTGACCTGCAGCATTGGGGATGTCATTCTGATCATCGTATTGTTTCAAAGTAGAATCGAAAGCAGTTTCTACTTGCTTGCTAAACCTCAGCTCAAATCACCAAGAGCTGCTTCAAGGGATTTGATGGTATTGTAATAGTTGGCGGTTTTCAGCACAAAGCGCATAATCTTCGAACAATCAGTCATTTGGAGTTTGCTTATGGGATCATGTCCTCTGATATGTTTTAACTGCTAGTGACCATTTTATGCAAGGCAGCATGAAATTGGTGGCCAGAAAATAGACAGAGTGCTAAAAATGATTCAGTTTTACTTCCTTCTTCTTTTTTGCAGTACCCAACCAGAGAATACTGAGTCCGACCAGCCTTTCTGTGCACACATGTGCTTCTCTCGCCTAATGGCATTCTGCTTCTCCCTTGGGAATGTGTTCCACTGGCTCTTAGTTCTCTGGGTCAAGTTAGGAGGAATGTCGTCCTTGTATATATCTAGGTATAAATGAGATAAACTCCTGTCTTTTCCTTCACTTTAACCTAAATATTTCTTGTGGCAATTTATGTCACATTCATAGTTGCAGCCCCTGCTAATGCTTTGGACGGTAACATTATCATGGTCTTATTATTTATTACCTGACACTCATGTAGTGATTCTCACTATCATCCCTGAGTGTAAGTTATGTGTAATCCTATGAAAAGGCAAGGAAACAAGACTAAGTAAGTTTAGGAAACTTGTAGTTTTATGACTTTATACATGCTTAAGCAATTATGTGGTGTGGATGTTTTTGAACTACAGGAAAGGAAGACGCGAGAGGATAAAGAAGATAGAGGAGGGTATTCGTGAAAGGACAGGGAAGGGACAGGGAAAGAACATGAGGATATACAGCAGGCATGGGCCATTTAGGTACCAAGAACAATGGCTTTCAATCCCATGTGGCACCTCCAAATTAAGCACTGTTTTATATGTGTAATGAGGAGAATCATTTTAATAATTTGTTATCAATGAATTTTTTTACGTATCCAAGAGCGCTTGCATTTTTTTATATAAACGAGGTGGCCTGGGGGTTCGGAGAACTGGGTGAGGTGGGGGGCCTGGGAGGAGTGAGAACCATGGGTTGGGAGACCCAGGCTCTAATTCCAGCTCAACCACCTGCAAGGTATGACTTTGGGTAGTTCAGTTAACCTTCAGAGTCTCTGTTTCCTTATCTGAAAAATCAGGTTTAAATGATTAAAAAAATAATGCCCAGTGGCTACCATAGTATCTGGTATGCAAGAGGAAGTTATATTTTAGAATAAGTGTTGTTTTTTCCTCCTTTCTCTTGAGGCTCTCTTATGCCAGCCAGCCAAGAACAGAGAATTAGGAAGAGAAGTTTGAGTTTTAAAAACCACTGTGCAGTAAAGGTGTGTGGGTGGGGTACTGATCCTAGAAAGTCATCATTAAAAGTCCACATACCAGCTGAAGAGTAGATAAGATCCAAGGAATATGCTAAACTTGCCTTCACCGTCAGTGCCATAGGAAATTACATGAACTGTTCTTTGTTCTGGGCATTGCATTATCTTTGTTGACTCTGAGGAATCTATATAAGGATTAACACTTTCTCCTTTCCACATGTGCTTCCTAATAGCCCCTCACAAATACTATATTGGATTTCGGTACGTTCATCCTTTAACAGAAGAAGCAATTGAAGAGATGGAGAGAGATGGCCTAGAAAGGGCTATTGCTTTCACACAGTATCCACAGTACAGCTGCTCCACCACAGGTAAGGGCATCTCTCTGACAGTGGAAAGGTAGATACGGTGCTGGCAAAAATAACCAAGGAGTCTAAGTACTGAAGGGAAGGCTGAATTATTTGCAATTTGAATGGCAAATTCAACCTGTCTTCTTTAAACACGAGAGTTCAGGTCAGTCCATTTGAAATCTCATGGTCCATCTGTCGCTTGAATTATTGGCCACTTGGCTGGTAATTACAAATGGTGTGGATGGTAGGCAGTGGCTGTCAGTGTTCAGTGCTTTAATGCCATTGTGTAATGGATCAGTAATGAACCTTAAGGCTCTTTCTAGGTTTGTTTGATAAACCTTTTTATGGCTACCCAGATTTTCTTACTGATGTAGCAAAGATTGTAACTGTTCGCATTTTGAAAGCAAAGATGCCCATACAACATGGGAAATACTGATATTTTGTTGCTGTTGTCGTTGTTTTGCTTCAGTTATGAGTTGGTTGCTGGTAAAACTAAAGCCCAGTTTGGGTTCCCTTTGCAGAATTTTCTGTTTTCTTGATTTTGGAAAATGTTACTGCTTGTCGTTTTCTGTATATTTAACTGGAGCTGGGGAATAATCGGTGTTTGGCAATCTCTGTATCATTCGTTGTAGGCAAAGCTGCTACTGTCACCCACAGATACATTTGTTTGCATTCCATTGCAAGGATTGAAGTCAGCACATTCTTAGTCCCAAATTGCTTTTGGATATTAATGTTTATCACTTCTATAACCATAAGGAGAATCAAAAGGCTATTGGAAAAAGTCAAAACTTGTTATGTGCCTTAAATATTTGTTCAGAGAACCCATTAAAATGCCTGAGTTCTCAGATACCCTCAAGAGTTTGAATTATCATTTCTTTCTTTCTTTTTTTTTTTTCTGAGATGGTATCTCGCTCTGTCATTGCAACCTCCATCTCCCGGGTTCAAGTGATTCTCCTGCCTCAGCCTCCTGAGTAGCTGGGATTACAGGCATGTGCCACCACGCTCGGCTAATTTGTGTATTTTTGGTAGAGATGGGGTTTCACCATGTTGGCCAGGCTGGTCTCAAAATCCTGGCCGCAAATGATCCACCCGCCTCAGCCTCCTAAAGCACTGGGATTACAGGCGTGAGCCACCGCACTCAGCCTGAATTATTATTTTTCTTTTTGAAATGCACCACTACAACTTCAAAATGTCTGGTCATATGTTACTGGAGAAGAAGTCAGATATTATGAATTTTTAAGCTCTACTTTTGCCTTGTTTTAAGAAATATACCTCAATATGTAAATGGCTGCTCTCACAATTAGATAAATTAAGATTGTTATTTACATGACAGAAGATTGACTATGGTTTTTATTTCAGGGCTGGCTCTACCAAGTGACAGTGTATGCAAAACTTCAGTGTATGCTTAGTTTTTCTTGACTGTATCTCATGTAAGGACAGGTACATCCGTCTATCCAAGTTGTGGAAGGCTTTGGGAAGTACGTTAATTCTTCAAGGCCACTCAAATGCTGTTTATCTGTTGTATCTTTTAGACATGCACTATTGTGGCAGAGCCAGTGTGTGTCTTTATCACAAACACATTTCTCAGTCACATTTTCTCCTTCTTAATGACTTCTTTGGGTTGTTTGTTGAATGTTTCCACACAACCTGAAAGAGCTAATGTAGCTTCCAGATGCCCCCTTGCACATATGAAAATGATATCCACCTGTGAAGTGCGGTCTGTAATGTGAATATGGTGGTGACAACTTTTTGATTTCTGGAGAGATTGTTTTTGAACCTTGAATGGAGTCCCTTTGAATTCTTCTGATTCACTGTATTCTACTCACCAAAATTGAACCTGTTTATCTTTTTGGAAGTTGAGTCTTAGTCTGAGAGTATATATGATTTAAAGTATGCTCTCTCCTGACCAGCATTTTCAATTGGAAACCTAACTAATAGTTCTTATAGTTAGAGAGCCCAGTGGATCGGTGATGGAAAGCATGGAAATGTTTTGGGACTTGCCGTATGTTAAGACTGAGGAAGAGGCTGTGTGTTAGACTTGGTTTCATAGGATTCAGGTGTGACCCCAATGCTAACTCCCCTAGACAGGAAAAAGTTGCATTGGGTTGACACCATCTGCCTTCCTTTAGGCTTTGAGTTTTCATGATTTCCATCTCTCTCTTAGAAATATAAGTTTATTAGATTACTTATAAGGATTTGGTGTCCATTTAGCTTATTCTAGGGAATGAGAACTCACAGAAACCTCAATAATTTTCTCTCCTTATCATGAGGCCATTAATAACAATAGTTATGCTGGGCGCGGTGGCTCACCCCTGTAATCCCAGCACTTTGGGAGGCCCAGGCGGGCAGATCACCTGAGGTTGGGAGTTTGAGACCAGCCTGACCAACATGGAGAAACCCTGTCTCTACTAAAAGTAAAAAATTAGCCAGGCGTAGTGGCATATACCTGTAATCCCAGCTACTTGGGAGGCTGAGGCAGGAGAATCACTTGAACCCAAGAGGTGGAGGTTGTGGTAAGCTGAGATCGCGCCACTGCACTCCAGCCTGGGCAACAAGAGCAAAACTCCATCTCACAAACAATAGTTACAAAGCTTTTATCGTAACATGGAAAATATTTATTTCATAATATTAAGTAAAGATGCTCAAAATACTCAGCATGCAGAATTGCATATGTATTAAAAATTACAACTTTGTAAAACAAAACATCTATAAAGAAAAAAAGAACCATATTAGAGTAAAGCAATGACTGTAATTAGCATGCTGGGATAATGGTCAGTTTCTTTTTTCCTTTCTTCCCCATCGCATACATTTCCTATAATGGGATTGATAACCTTTGTAACTGGAAAAAAAATAACATACTTTTTTTTTTTTTGTGAGTTTTTTTTGTGAGTTTTTTTTTTGTGAGTTCGCTCTTGTTGCCCAGGCTGGAGTGCAATGGCACGATCTCGGCTCACCATAACCTCCATCTCCTGGGTTCAAGCGATTCTCCTACCTCAGCCTCCCGAGTAGCTGGGATTACAGGTGCACCACCATGCCTGGCTAATTTTGTATTTTTTAGTAGAGATAAGGTTTCTCCATGTTGGTCAGGCTGGTGTCAAACTCCCAACCTCAGGTGATCCACCAGCCTTGGCCTCCCAAAGTGCTGGGATTACAGGCGTGAGCCACCGTGCCTGGCCGACATACTTTGAATTGTAAGACTTGGTCCCTGTAAATATGACTGCTTATATTTCATAACTCTACAGCCATCTTGTTTTTCACTAGAACTGACATCAATAATCTTTGAAAGTCCATTGAAATTGATTGCTTTTTAGTGATCTTCATTTGCAGGGTAGTTAAATCTATATGCATTTTAGAGTATTGAAACGATTGTAATTAGACTGATTCAGTGTAGAAGCAGTTACCTGCTTTGAACTTATATATACTACCTTTACGAGTCTGTTTTTTATTTTCACCGTAATCAGAATGCATCTACTAAGTGGCCTCTGTATATTTCAGGCAGCAGCTTAAATGCCATTTACAGATACTATAATCAAGTGGGACGGAAGCCCACGATGAAGTGGAGCACTATTGACAGGTGGCCCACACATCGCCTCCTCATCCAGGTAAGCCAGTGCTTGCCAGCTGCCTGTCACCCCAGCATCTAGTGTGAATCAGCTTCTCATCCCTTCTGGGTTTGTGGATGTCCTTCTGAGCCTTACTGTTCCCTTGCTTAAATTGTGTGTTTGGGATTAAATAAAAGTATTATATTCTTGATTTATTATGAAAAGAGAAAATACATTTAAAGATTAAAGTGACTAGACTCTTCTTTCTTCGGATTAATGCTATTAGTCCCAAACCATAACAAAACGATATGTTGAGTTTTGTGTTTCCTATGACCAGAAGAGCATTAAAGATTGTGCATGGTGTTTCAGCTAACTTACATTTGTAGGTTGAGTGACTGACCAACGAATTAAATTTTCTGTTTTCTAAATCCTTTAAAATGTCAAACGATTTTAATAATGTAAAAGTAATTTATCTACATGTTCTGAGACATGAAAATAAATCGAACATTTCAATTGAGAAAGTTTCACATATTAAAAGAAATTTCATATTTCTTCTATGCAATTTACATTTATAATATTTTTCTTAACAGATGCTTGATTTTAGGAGAATAAGTTAAAATTACAGTTCTAAAGTTAATAGCTTTGAACTGATGTTACCATATTCTTTTCTGCCTGTCAAATATGAGAGAGCAATTGGTAAAATATTGCCCTAAATTATGCAAATATAATTTTGTTCTGCTAGTAGAAGTTTCTGCTTTTGAGTTATTTTAGGTAGGGGAAATATTAAGTCATTTAGATTTTATCCATTTTATTTTTCACTCCTTGAACGTTTTCTTACTCCTGGCAAAAAACCCTACTAACAACTTCTTTAGAAGCCTGGTGTCATTTAAATCTGTGACCACTAGATGGTGCTAGACATCATTGAAATCAGGCCAGCTCTCCCCAGAGCAGTGTTGCTTAGGCATATAAAGGGTTAACACTTGGGTCGAAATCCAATTTTAAGTAAAAACTGAAAAGAAGGAGCTTACCCTTAGGGGTGGGTGTAGTTGTGGTCTCTGTGTGCACCATTGACGGCTGTGTTGCTGGGTCCAGCCAGTACTGCCTGAAGCACCAGCAGCCTGGGTTTTGCTTTGGGAGGCCTGCGATTGGAAAGGAGGGGGGTTTCAGGTCAGCATTGACATGTGGTAGCAGGGAATGGAGGGATCTGCACAGCATCTGCCTGCCCTGATCAAGTGAGTAATTAGATTTGCATTAAAATTCAGCCCTTTGAAAAGGAGGGAAGCAAAACGATGGAAAGGTCTCTTAACTGAGGAAGTCTCTGTTCATAAAATGAAAGGGAATTTTAGAGGCATTTATCTGCCCTCCTAGATGGTGTGATTGAAGGTTCTGAGAGGCTCGGTGCCTCTTTCATTCTGCAGAGAGGTTGGGAGTAGAAAATACCGCAGATGGGTTTTAGGTGATTTAAATAGCACTTCTCCTTGCCCATGGCGCCTCAGTTTTGAAGATGGCTTAGAGGCTGTTGCAAGCCATATGATTTGTGTTTTTACTTGCAGCTTTGCAAGCCGAGAAAAGAAAAACACTAGGCTTTGGATACGATATGACATTTTTGGAAACCAGAAAACAAAACCCTAAACTAAAATGAAAAATATAGTTTAAAACTACAAATTCTGTTTTGAATCCACATTTCTACTTGGCATAGGTAGTAATTGCTCCAAACAGCCACTTTATTACTGTTTTCTCTAATATTGGTATTTATTTAGCTGTTGGGTTAATTGGAGGAAATTTATCTTCTAGGCTCCTGTATAAACCTTGCAGTGGGCCTCCTTATCTAGGCTGAGGTCCAAAAATAATCCTTTCTGAGCATCCTTAGTTTCCAAACACTGCAAAGACCAGAAAATATTGGTTTCGTTTGTATCTAATCCTATCACATTTGCTGAGAATTTACATTATAAATTCTGAAAAGGGAACTTAACTTTAGGTACCATTTTATGCCTTAGGATATTTATTTACCAAATTTCGAGAGTTCTGGAAAGATTAATAATATCTCAATATTTATTAGGGAATAGTTTGCTTATCCCATAGTTTTCACTGACCACTGATATATCAAAATACCAACAAGTACAGATTTACATGTTTCTGATAAATTGTCCTTTATAATTTTTAAAAAGTTACAAAGGACAATTTAGAAATAATTTTAGATATGCAGAAAAGTTACAAGATTAAGAATAGTATAAGGAACTCTCATCTACTCTTTTACCTATATTACTGTATTATTATTATTTTGAGGCAGGGTTTCACTCTGTTGCCCAGGCTGGAGTTGAGTGGAACGATCATAGCTCACTGCAGCCTTAACCTCCTGTTAAGTGATCCTCCCGCCTCAGCCTCCTGAGTAGCTGGGACCACAGGCAGGTGCCATCACACCCTGCTAATTTTTAAAAATTTTGTGGAGATTAGGTCTTTCCATGTTGCCCAGGCTAGTCTTGAACTTCTGGGCTCCAGCAATCCTCCCACCTTGGCCTCCCAAAGTGCTGGGATTACTGGCGTGAGCCACTGTGTCTGGCCTATTGATGTGTTATTAACATGTATATCCCACTTGCTTTATCATTTACATGCCCTGTGTGTGTGTATGTATGTGTGTGTGTCTGTGTTTGTATATACATGATTTTTTTTCTGACCCATTTGAGAATAAGTTATGCATATATCACCATCCTCTACACCTAAACACTTAAGCGTGTTTTCTAAAATCAGGAATATTCTCTTACATAACCACAATACAACATTCAACTTCAGTAAATTTAACGTCAATATTTAAACTTTTACTTAATTTACATTCATATTCTGATTTTGTCAGTTGACCCATTTGTGTCTTTTGTAGCATTTTTTATAAGCTAAATGACAGAGAATGATTAAAGTATAAGATGAAAGAAAGCCCCTTCAGTTCTGGTATTTCAGCACCTATCGACGTGAATCAAAGTGCCGACCAGACGAAGGGAGCTCCCTGGTCTGGTGGACAGAGATTTGGAGGGGGAGGCAGGAACCATGTTCTTTCCCAAGTTCCACAGATGTGACTGAATGGGCCCCTAAGTTTACCATATCTTTCCCCGCTCTGTGAATTTAATGGGTGTGTATCACCTGTCATCTGTTGTTGTGAAGGTTTTTATAAAAATTGACTTGATGGGGATATGAGGCTCAGAAGAAACTGTTATAAAAATAGAACAGTATTTTCTTATTTCCGTACTATTCCTGACTAATGTATTTAATGTGGTATGCCTGAAAGCCAAACTAAGGAGGCTTTAGAAAGACCCTGTAAGCTGTTTTCCTGCTAACGGAGCAAATGAGAGGTCTTAAAACAACTTCTCCTTCCCATCTGTGTTTCCTTTCCATCTGGAAGTGTGCCCTGTCCTTCCCGAGGGGAAGCATATCCACAGCGCGCATTTGCAGTGAGCCATTAGCGAGCTTTAGAAGTTTCCCAGCAAATTCCCTAGGCCCCTGAAACTGTTATGATCCATTTTGATGATAAACCAATGCTGAGAGGCTGGACTGTTTGCAATTTTTTAAAAAAGAGAGTTCGGATTTTTGAGGGTTGCTCTGAGATTTTTGGTGTAGGCTTCATTTTAAAATTATTTTCTTTTTCCTTCCACTTCTCTCTTCCCTTCCTCCTTATCCTCCTTTCTTGTTACTCACTCAGTGCTTTGCAGATCATATTCTAAAGGAACTGGACCATTTTCCACTTGAGAAGAGAAGCGAGGTGGTCATTCTGTTTTCTGCTCACTCACTGCCGATGTCTGTAAGTAAGAACATTTTCTTGGATGACCTAGTGATAGAGGATTGGGTGATTTCATTTTCTAAATGTGTAAAATGGGTCCAGCTTCCATTATGTCCTAAGCCCAGTGCAAGAATGAATTCTCAAATCTCAGACTTGGTGCTAACTAGCCTCACTTCTTAAAACCTCGTAACAATGAATTCAAATTATAATGTTGTAAATAGATCTTTTCCTCTTTGCTTTTTTTTTTTTTTTTTTGAAACAGAGTCTTGCTGTGTCACCCACGCTGGAGTGCAATGGTGCAGTCTCGGCTCACTGCAACCTCCGCCTCATGGGCTCAAGCAATTCTCTTGCCTCAGCCTCCCAAGTAGCTGGGATTACAGACACCCACCACCATGCCTGGCTAATTTTTTATATTTTTAGTAGAGACTGGGTTTCACCACGTTGGCCAGGCTGGTCTCAAACTCCTGACCTTAGGTGATCCACCTGCCCAGGCCTCCCAAAGTACTGGGATTACAGGTGTGAGCTACCACACCCAGCTCCTCTTTTCTTTAAAATGATAACTTGAAGATATATTCATATATAAGACTTTCTAATAAGTGGGACAGTTAAGAGAAGGCTGCTTTTGCCTGCCCTGTTGGCAGAGCTCAGCTTGATGTTTCTGTGTGTTGAGTGGGAGGGTCTCCATTCAGACAAGCGCTCTCAATCCCATGCTTTTGTCCTCAGGACTTGTTAGGCAGCCATTGCAGTTTGCTAAGACTCAGGACCACATTTTTGCAAGTGAATATAGAGGATCAAGTTGGGATCTGGCTGTTCCTTAGTTCATCATATTACACTAGGCTATTCATCCAGATGCTACAGTCTGTGCCATAGCTGTTGTATTGTTGGAAACAAGAATGATCAAGCTAGTGTACTGTATGATATATAGAAGGGCTTGGAATAAGCAACCAGTTTCATCTGCTCAGAACTAGCATTGTATCCTAAAACCAGTGCTTTCCAACCTGGAGAGGTGGATAATTACATCTTCACAGGGGTGACTGAGGTTTTAACAATGTCGGGAATGGAGTCAGCCTCAGTGTCTGGGCCACTCTTGTAACTGGGCCTTACCGCCCCCTGGTGGCTACTAGGGCGAAGCCTCTGCAGATTTTCCACTCATCGTCTCTGCTGGGCCTCGTGTGGGCGGTAGGAGGCTCTGAAGATAAATTCCTCTCTTCTGGAAGCCTGCCTATTTTAATGGGTTTGCTTTTCCTTTTCTGGTGTCATGCAATCCTTTTCACATGTCCATCCTCCTGCCACTTCATCCTATGTAAGGTGAGACCTCGCCTGAGATGCCAGAAGGGAAGCCCTTGAACCAGCCTGGAGCAAACACATTTGCTTTGCTTTTTTTTTGAGACGGGTCTCGCTCTGTTGCCCAGGCTGGAGTGCAGTGATGCGATCACAGCTCACCGTAGCCTCCACCTCCTGGGTTCAAGCGATTCTCCTGCCACAGCCTCTTGAGTACCTGGGACCACAGGCACACGCAACCATGCCTGGCTAATTTTTTGTGTTTTTAGTAGAGACGGGGTTTCCCCATGTTGCCCAGGTTGGTCTCAACCTCAAGTGAGCCACTCACCTTGGCCTCCCAAAGTGCTGGGATCACAGGCATGAGCCACCGTGCCTGGCTGAAACCCATTTTTGTATGTGGGGATTCCAGGTGCTGCCTTGCCTCCTCTGACCGTGGCCTCGCTTCCTTATTCTTTCACCTGGGGATGGAGCACGCTGCTTCCAGGTTTGGCTGCTGGAGCATCCTTGTGGGACCGGGAAATGCCACAGTGTCATAAGGATAAGTCAGGTATGGGGAGGACATTGGAGAGTTGAGAAAGAACACTGATCTAGCACACTCTTCTCTTCCCCTACGTTCCCTTCTGACAACTTTTTAAACTTTTTATTTTGAAGAAATTTTTAGACTTACAGAAAACTGATTAAAAGAGTACAGAGTTAAAAGAGTACATATACCCTCTACTCAGCCTCTCCCAGTGTTAACATCTTACACAACCACTGTACAGTTACCAACACTGAGAAACCAGCGCTGGTACAATACTATTAACTGCACTCCAGGCTTCATGTGGATGCCACTTGTGTTTCCAAAAATGTCCTTTTTCTCTCCCAGGACCCAGTCCAGGGTCCCACACTGTGTGTAGCTGTGGGGTTTCCTCAGCATCCTCCAATCTGTGACAGTCCTGATACTTGGCTTGTCTTTCATCACCTTGATTTTTTTTTTTTTTTTTTTTTGAGACAGGGTCTTACTCTGTCACTCAGGCTGGTGTGCTGTGGTGCAGTCACGACTCACTGCAGCCTCGACCTACCAGACTTGGGTGAGACTCTCACCTCAGCCTCCCGAGTGACTGGGACTACAGGTGCACACCACCACACCCGGCTAATATTTGTATTTTTTGAAGAGACAGGGTTTCACCATGTTGCCCAGTCTGGTCTCGACCTCCTGGGCCCAGGTGATCCACCCACCTCAGCTTCCCAAAGTGCTGAGATTGTAGGTGTGAGGCACTACGCCCCACCACACGTTGATATTTTTGAGGAGTCATTTTTAGGATGTCAGTTGTTTTGTGGTGCGTCCCTCCATCTGGGTTTGTCTGAAGTTTTCTCATGATTAGATTGCGGTGATGCATCATTGGCAAGAACCCACAGGGGTGCAGGGCCCTGCTCTGTGCATCACACCTGGGGGTCTGTGATGCCAGCGTGCGTTTCTACTGGTGATGTGATCCCTGGTCACTTGTTTAAGGGTGCATCTGCTGTGTTGATCCATCCTAAAATTACTATTTTTCTCTTTGTAATTAAAAATATCTTGGAGGAGATACTTTAAGACAATACAGAGATTTTGTTATTTCTTAGACTTTGCCCCTAATCTTATGGGTAGATCGTGTTTGTAGTAATTACCACATTGCTGTCCTAATGGCAACTTTGTGTTTCCTTCATTCCATCTACATTTATGCCTCCCATGGCTTTTAAACAGACCAGTAGTAATAATCATAAAATAATTTGTCAGTATATATATATATAATTTTTTGTTTTCGAGATGGAGTCTTGCTCTGTCACCCAGGCTGGAGTGCAGTGGTGCAATCTCGGCTCACTGCAGGTTCCGCCTCCTGAGTTCAAGTGATTCTTCTGCCTCAGCCTCCTGAGTAGCTGGAATTATAGGTGTGCGCCACCACACCAGGCTAATTTTTGTATTTTTAGTACAGACAGGGTTTCACCATGTTGGCGAGGCTGGTCTCGAACTCCTGACCTCAGGTGACCAGCCCACCTCAGCCTCCCAAAGTGCTGGGATTACAGGCGTGAGCCACTGCGCCCCACCTATCAGTATATTTCATTTCACCAATATTTATTGAGCACCTGCTATATTCCAGGCACTGTTTCCAGCCATATCATAGGATATGGGAATGAAGAAAATAGAGAAAAATCTTTGTCTGCAGAGAGTAGGGAGAAAAGATAATAAACATAATACATATGAAAATGGTATGGTAGATTAGCAGGCAATATATGTTATAGAAGAAAATAAAGCCAGGTGAGGGCTAGGGAGTCAGTACACAGTAAATATTTAAAGCATTAACATTTGCCTTGAAAATTTTCAAAGGTATTAAAAGGGATCGCGTATGAAACATTTGCTGTGCACAAAGTGTTTGCCTGTTGTCCATTGTTGCAGGAAGAGTGGGGAGAGAGGAAGTGGAAGGTGCAGGTCACACTCTTGGAGGTGCCTGTAACCTGCAGTGATGTGCTGCTGCTTTCCTCCTCTAATTCCAGCAGGGTTTACCATAAATCCAGCAGTTCTATACATTGTCCATGCAGCACTGTTTCAGTTCCTGTTGTGAAATCAACTACACACATGACCACCAGGGTAGAAGTTCCCATCCTGCCCAGCTTTTCTGTGTCTTCTTCGTATATTGGATGAGGGAGAGAGAACCATCCTCTTTAGTTAGATCTTGTGAGTCTCCCATGAATAACATGGAACATGGAATTCTCCACCCTCTTAGGGACCTTAGAGATGATTGACTGTGGTGTTTTTCTTTGGCTGATGAAGAAGTGGAACCAAGGAAGTTTGGTGATTGAACTCAGACCATATCATCATTGGTGCAGGAGACAGAAAGGGAGGGCTTTGTTCCAGGGCTCACACCGTATCAGCACATAGTCAGAGGCTCTCGGGGCCTTCCCAGTGTTAATGACTGAACACCCATTGTATCTCTGCTGCAGGTGGTCAACAGAGGCGACCCATATCCTCAGGAGGTAAGCGCCACTGTCCAAAAAGTCATGGAAAGGCTGGGGTACTGCAACCCCTACCGACTGGTGTGGCAATCCAAGGTAGGTGGCTTCCACACTGGTGGGCAGCCAGCTCTTATTGGTAAAGTTTATTTTATGAGTTATAAAATGGTTAGATTTGGCTCTTACACATGGACAGGCTCTTCCATAACCTGATTAATCACCATGGGCAGAAAGAACTCTGCAAGCGAGTAAGATAGAAGGGGAAATCAAGTGACTTGTGGAGCTCCATTGGTTTAATATTTTGCCTTTAGCTGCAATGACAGAAACTGTTATTTATTTATATTGAGGCAACTTCTAGGATTCAAGTTTCCATGTGAAAATATCAAAATCCATTCAAGCAGGTGTAAAGAGTGGCTCTTGCCCGCAGTGGGCAGTGTGTGTGCCCAGGGGGGCAAACGGGTACTACAGACCATCAGGAGGCATGGTCCACTTATGCATTCGTCTGTCTTTCGCATAGGTTGGTCCGATGCCCTGGTTGGGTCCTCAAACAGACGAATCTATCAAAGGGCTTTGTGAGAGGGGGAGGAAGAATATCCTCTTGGTTCCCATAGCGTTTACCAGTGACCATATTGAAACGCTGTATGAGCTGGACATCGAGTACTCTCAAGTTTTAGCCAAGGAGGTAAATGCACCCATCTGCCTTTATCCCATCATGACTTGTTTTAAAAGGAAATTTTCTCTGCAACTAACTAATGTATCATTCAGAAATATTGTTTACTGTATTTGTTTGCATGTACGGTGTCCTCATTCTCCTGAATAATACTTCATCTGAGTAATAATCTCAACATATTGAGTTAATTCCGTGCAGTGGGAGGGGAAACCTGTGCTTTCCTTAAACCAGGTGCCCCAGGGATCACTGTGGCTGATATCATTTTGTTTAGTTTGAGTTACTGGGCTACTCGAAAGTAATAACAACTATATTTCTTTAAGAAAAAAGAAATGTACTTCTCACTAATTCCAAAGGAAAACATTTTATTGTTTTATAATTTCTTTTCTTTGCCTAATCATGACCTTTACTCACGGCTATTATTACATGGCTTCTTGTTGAGTGTCAAGGCATATAGGAGTCATTGTCATTTAAAAGAAGAGCGTGAAATGAACGTGGAAGCAATGTGTGGTGTGATTTCCTTGACCTGTTTTATGCACTCACTTAATTAGCTGTTTGCTGCCATGTTGTGATCAATCTGATTATTGAAATAACAAATACCATCTTTGGTGTCTTGTAATATGAGATAGATGTGAATTGTCATTCAGGGAGAAGAAAAACTATTGTTCATCTATGTCCTGGCTTTTGAGAGCCAGCCTAAAACCTATTCCAATATATAGCTTTATTTTTATGGGAAGTGTGGAAGCGTTGGGACCCAAGAAACCGTTTCCTCCCTCTCTGCCAGAGTTTCTGGCCCTGGTCACCCCAAGTATGATAGATGGAGGCCCATCCTGCGGGAGACTTCACCCTCTCTGGGACTGGGCAGCACGTATAGGGCAGGGTAGAGAGTGGGTGGGGGCAGAACTTGAGCCAACACCTGATCCCCATGGAATTTGAATTTCCATGCTGGACATCAATCAGACATGGGTGAAGTTAGGGAGCACCTAAGTTTCTTGTCAGTGGTTCTGACACAGGATTTGCAGGCAAGTTGTAATTGGCTAAGAAATGGTTGCAGCATTGTCTATGGATTTTGTTTAAAGATGCCTTCTGCATCTCACTATGAGCTTGGCTAATTGTGAACTTGCTAAAACTTCAGTGAAAATATAGTTATACCAATATGTTTGGAAAACAATTTTGTTATTTTAAATTTATTATGATTTTATAAATTGCTTAGAGATGAAACCTGGCTCTGTCAACCAAGCTGGGGTGCAGTGGCACAATCATAGCTCCCTGCAGCCTCAAAATCCCAGCCTCAGGTGATCCTTTCCTCAGCTACCTGAGTAGCTGGGACTACAGGTGCACATGGAATTTCAGCGTTGGTATATATTTTTCTAGTCAGTGTATCGCTGACTCTCCCATCAACATTGTTGGAGAATGCCCTTTACCAACGCTGGTGATTCTGTTGTAACTGACTTTTATATGAAGTTTGAGAATACAGCCTCTTCAGCTGAGATCCATGTGTTTGCTGAATCTCAACGTTTTTCCCATGCCAGTCTCCTGATGTTAATGCTAATCTAAAAGATCAAGTAACTGAGGCCAGGTGTGGTGGTTCACACCTGTAATCTTAGCACTTTGGGAATCCGAGGCAGGTGGATCACCTGAGGTCAGGAGTTTGAGACCAGCCTGGCCAACATGGTGAAACCCCATCTCTACTAAAATACAAAACTTAGCCAAGAGTGGTGGTACGTGCCTGTAATCCCAGCTACTTGGGAGGCTGAGGCAGAAAAATCACTTGAATCTGGGAGGTGGAGGTTGCAATGAGTTGAGATCGCACTACTGCACTCCAGCCTGGGCAACAGACCGAGACTCCCTCTCAAAAAATAAATAAATAAATAAAATAAAATAAATAAAAAATAAAAGATCAAGTAATTGAAAAGCTATCAAAAGAAAAGGGAAAGAGAAGAATCCTAACTACCTGAGTAAATCATAATTAGACCATTTTCAGTTATTAGGTAGTGGATATTTTTGGAGCCGGGAGCAGGGATGGTACTGAAACAATCCTCCCATTGTTTTCCTTTAGATTTTTCTCCATAAGAATATATTTCAGGCCAGACTTGGTGGCTCACACCTGTAATCCCAGCACTTTGGGAGGCCGAGGCAGGTGGATCATTTGAGGTCAGGAGTTCAAGACCAGCCTGGCCAACATGGTGAAACCTTGCCACTACCCAAAATACAAAAATTAGCTGGGCATGGTGGTGCATGCCTGTAATCTCAGCTACTTGAGAGGCTGAGGCAGGATGATCCCTTGAACCCCGGAGGCAGAGGTTGCAGTGAGCCGAGATTGCGCCACTGCACTCCAGCCTGGGTGACAGAGCAAGACTCCATCTCAAAAAAAGAAAAAAAGAAAAAAAGAATATATTTTAAAACCCAACTCTGAATTGGTTCAGTGTAGGTCCAATACACATTTTATAGTCGATAAGTTAATTTACCTCATTTTGGCACTTGGGATCAAAACAAGTATGAAACTATATTTACAGTAACATTCTACTTAGGAAGAGTCTGTAAAATTATGCACTAGCAAAAGAGAATAAAAAAAAGAATGGTAAACAGATTTAAATTGCTTGAGAATTTCATCAAGTGTAACCACAAAAAGGATTTGCAAACAAACCACCTGTAGGAAGGTAATGGGGAAGGGGAAGGACATAAGAATTGAGGAATAATTTATGATAACAGAATCAACATACAGCCCTGCCCCATGAGTATTTTTCATTAATGAGCAGTCTGTGAACAGTTGAAGTCAGACTTTGAATTGTGTGTGTGTATCTGTGTGTATTTATTTTTTTGTAGCAGTTTCTTTGAAAAAAAAAAAGGAAAATAAAATATGTCTGTGTTTTTCCTCCCTTTTCTCATTTGATTCAGTGTGGAGTTGAAAACATCAGAAGAGCTGAGTCTCTTAATGGAAATCCATTGTTCTCTAAGGTATCTACAGTGTTACAATCGTTTTAGTAGAACATACCAGAGAGTAATCCTCTGAGAAACTCTTGCAGAATATTGGTTTTTCTCACATATTAGAACATTTGGAGTTCCAATTAATTACAAAAATAAAATCGAATTCCTTATCTGCTCAGTCTTTTTTCCTTCAGATAGCCCCAATTTTCTGATTTCTACCCACCTATAACTATGTCTGATTTAAAACCTGCTTTCCAGAGAAAAGGCCTAGTGGGTAGGGTAAGAGGTTTTCATTTCCTGAAATCTCTGTTTTAACTTTCTGTAAGCTGAGGATTCTCAGGAAAGGAAGATGCCGTAGAATTTGGTTCAAAGGGCTCACCACTCGGATGAAAAGAAACCCCAAGCCAGAGCGCTGACCTGGGCAGCTGGAGGAGGGGGCGTGGCAGACGAGCAGACCCTGTGCTTCTCATGCATCTTTGCCTCTTGTCTATCTTCCAGGCCCTGGCCGACTTGGTGCATTCACACATCCAGTCAAACGAGCTGTGTTCCAAGCAGCTGACCCTGAGCTGTCCGCTCTGTGTCAATCCTGTCTGCAGGGAGACTAAATCCTTCTTCACCAGCCAGCAGCTGTGACCCCCGCCGGTGGACCCCGTGGCATTAGGCAAATGCCCAACCTCCAGATACCTCCGATGTGGAGAGGATGTTATTTAGAGATCAAGGAAGGAAGTCATCCTTCCTTGATATATATACAGCCTTTGGGTAAAAATTGTGTGGTTTCTTGAGGATTGGACTCTTGATGGATTTCTATTTTTATATAACTATACAGTAAGCATTTGTATTTTCTCTCTCTAGGTATAAGTTACTAGTTTGGAATGTCCATTAGGACCTTTAATAAATGAGTTAAAAATTTGTCTTATGAGACACATCTATTTTAAGTACAGATTTTGGCTTTATTGCCCAAAACCCTCCTGAAAGGGTACGGAGAGTCCCCTCTGTGGGCTGGCAGTGTGAATGAGATCTGTTTAGTCTCGTGCATATAGTTGCTGTTTTTTAAATGAACATAGTTGAGTATTTGAAGTGAATTTGAAAAAGAACTGTTACTTAATCTTTCCCTAAGCCCATGGGTTACAGAATGCTAGGGAGGCAATTTGGTTACCTGCAATGGCTGCTTTTGCCAGCGAGGCCACCATTCATTGGTCATCTTGGTATTTGTGTGTGAATCTCACTTTTCTCAATGTAAAAAGGAATCAAGTATGGATTTCAGAAGTGCTCTGAGATTCCCCATACACCCAAGGCTAATAAACGTGTACAAGTACAGTGTTCATGATACGTGCCTTGGTGGGAGTCCGTGGTGCCACAGGGAAGGGGCTCCCACTGCTTCTGGTCTCCAGGGACAGTGCTGCTGGAAAGGCTAGTGATGAGCTTCACCCTGGAGCTCCTCCCGGGACCTTGCAAGCTCTCCATCCAGCATCTTCTCTATCTTAGTTGAATGCCTTCTTTCTGAACATTTGTTTTAAGAATTATTTTATAAAGTCAACAATACTTTGCTTGAATTCTTTCTTAATTTACGATTTTTTATTATAAAAATTTATAGCGATACAATGGGACATGTGAAGAATACAGAAAAGTAACCACTTTAATGCAATAACTATTATCATAATATTGTATTTCACGCTAGTCCTTTCCTGTAGATATTTTTAATGCCATTTAATGCCATTGTCACCTTGGATTTATGAGTGAAAAGTGTTTCTAAAAATATAGAAATAATGTCAGATCAGAATCTGATCTTCTATGTTTGTATTTAAGTGGATTAAAAGATCCCCGGTGGTTCCATGAAGAATTTGTAAAGATCACTTTCTCTTTCCTCCAAGCCCTGAAACTTTGTTCTTCAAAAGAGCGTTTCTTTTTTTTTTTTTTTTAAGCCAGTTTATAAAGTGGAAGTATTAGGAGATTCATAAATCTTCTATATTGAGAATTGGCTATGTTAATAAATATTACAACATCATTAAGGTTTTAGCTAAGTTTGATTCATGCTGTCTGTTAAATCAAAACTGATCTAAATCAAAATTATTAAATGTGAGGAGCTTTTTTAATACAGGAAAAGAAACATGCCATCCACTTGAGTTAATAGTTTTCCTACGTTGATGACAGCCCTCATGAGTAGCATCCACATTTTTAAAATTTCAAATTGGTTTTTCTATTAGTAAATTGTGTTTCTAGAGAAAGACACAAGGCATAGGTAATTGTTTAGGATTTTCCTCTAGCCTTTGCCATTACCTTTTTGGGGATTAGGTTCACAGTAGACTTTGAGTGACCGTCCCACCATGAAGTGAATTCTCTGAGTTAGTGGTGTGGTGCTGGAAGGAAGGTTATTTTTGGAGCCACTCTCTCTCCTTAAGGAAATTTCCCAAGGGTCTGCTTCAATTCTTTGATGACTTTAGAGGTGAAAAAATATTTTTATGGAGATGATGCAGAAAACTCCAATTCAGGAGCCCTTGCGAGTGTATCTGAAGCACTTATTTGCTAAGGAAACCTGAATTGATAGCAGTACTGTGCTGTCTGGAATAATGTCCTTGATACTGAGTTGGGACCAGACTGGCTTTTATAGTGACAGGCAAAGAGGGATTGATTGAGATCACTGCTCATGGCATTTGTTGCTGTAAGAAGTGTTGCCTTTGATTGTTACTAACCATGGATGGGTAACGGTCATACATTAGGCTAGTGTTTGGTAGGACAAAATCTTTTTAGAGCTTTGAGAATTGTCATCCTGTTGGTCAACTTTGAAATACAAATGTTTGCCCTGGTAATTAGCAATTAACTGCTGGCAGTTTCTTCAAGCTGTGTATGTACAGATCTGGCTTTTAATTGATGAATCAACTTCTACAGAAACTTTTGCAGGGACAGTGTTGATGAGGCAGTTTAGCTTGCCAGGGTGATGATAAAGCCCAGGTCCCTGCATGTATAGTGCTCTTCTAAAGAATATGCATTCTTGAACTACTTAACTTTTTAAAAATCAAAATAAATTTTTGCACTCAAAATTTGCTTCATATCAGGAGAAATGAACTCTTTTTTTTTTTTTAAGGTGGAGTCTTGCTATGTCACCCAGGCTGGAGGGCAGTGGTGCGATCTCGGCTCACTGCTACCTCCACCTCCTGGGCTCAAGTGATCCTCCCACCTCAGCCTCCAAGTAGCTGGGACTACAGGAGTGCTTCACCACGCTGGGCTACTTTTTTATATTTTTTGTAGAGATGGGGTTTTGCCATGTTGTCCAGGCTGGTCTTGAACTCCTGGGCTCAAGGGATTCTCCTGCCTCAGTCTCCCAAAGTGCTGGGATTACAAGAATGAGCCTCTGCACCCGACCCTGAACTCATTATTGAAAGCCCTTTAAATGTGAGGCTGGGTGCCGTGCCTTACATGTGTAATTCCAATACTTTGGAAGGCCGAGGTTGGAGGATTGCTTGATCCCAAGAGTTCAAGACCAGCCTGGGCAACATAGGGAGACCCTGACTCTACAAAAAATAAAGTAAAAATTAACTGGGTGTAGTGTCACATGCTGGTAGTTCCAGCTACTTAGGAGGCTGAGATGGTAGGATTGCTTGAGCCCAGCAGTTTGAGGTTGCAGTGAGGTGTGATTGCACCACTGCACTCCAGCCTGGGTGACAGAGGAAGACCCTGTCCCAAAACTAAAAAAAAGAAAAGAAATACAGAGACTGGGTCATTTACAAAGGAAAGAGGTTTAATTGACTCGGTTTGGCTTTCTGAGGAAGCCTTAGGAAATTGACAATCATGGCAGAAGGGGAAGCAGATGTCTTACATGGCAGTGAGTGAGAGCAAGCAAAGGGAAAGAGCCCCCTTATAAAACCATCAGATCTCGTGAGAACTCACTATCACAAGAACAGCATGGGGTAACTGTCTCCATGTTCCGATCTCCTTCCACCAGGTCCCTCCCTCAACACGTGGGGATTATGGGGATTACAGTTTGAGATGAGATTTGGGTGGGGAACAGAGCCAAATCATATCATTCCACCCTGGCCCCTCCCAAATCTCTTGTCCTTTTTACATTTCAAAACCAATCATGCCTTCACAACAGTCCTCCAGAGTCTTAACTCATTCCAGCATTAACCCAAAAGTCCAAGTTCAAAGTCTCATCCAAGATAAGGCAAGTCCCTTCTGCCTGTGAGCCTGTAACATTAAAAGCAAGTTAGTTACTTCCAAGATACAATGGGAGTACAGACATTGGTAAATGTTCCCATTCCAAATGGGAGAAATTGGCCAAAACACAGGGGCTACAGGCCCCATGCACCACTGCACTCCACTGTGCAAGTCTGAAACCCGGCAGGGCAGTCCTTAAATCTATTTTTTTTTTTTTTTTTGAGATGGAGTCTCGCTCTGTTGCCCAAGCTGGAATACAGTGGCACGATCTTGGCTCACTGCAACCTCCGCCTCTCGGGTTGAAAGGATCATCCTGCCTTAGCCTCCAGAGTAGCTGGGCTACTCAGGCGTGTGCCACCATGCCCGGCTAATTTTTGTATTTTTAGTAGAGATGGGGCCTGACCATGTTGGTCAGGCTGGTCTCTAATTCCTGACCTCGTGATCCACCCGCCTCAGCCTCCGAAAGTGTTGGGATTACAGGCGTGAGCCACCATCCCCAGCCTACTCATTAAATCTTAAAGTCTCCTTTGACTCCATGTCTCACCTCCAGGTCACGCTGATGCAAGAGGTGGGCTAATCTTTCTCATAAACTGGGTATTTAATTCAAGAAACCATAACTTAAGGCATGTAAAAGAGATCCTTTGCTCAATGTGATGCCATTGTGCTTATCCAAAGTATATTATTACCCACAAAGGGTGAGAGATTAGGCTGCAGCCATACCCCAAGTGGAGTGAGCAGCAAGGCCTGCCCCCTGCTCAGAGTGTAGATGACTGGGGGCACCTGCATTCCTAGGGGCTCTGCCGTATGAGCTCCTGTCGATGCGGCAAAGGACCACCTTGCCCAACGACAGCGGGAAGGCAGAATTTAAAGCTGGCAGCTGTAAGCGAATGTCTGTGTGTGCGCACGGGGGCACGTGAAGGCACAGGTGCATCAGCCAGGAACCTCTAATTCACCTCTTAACCTTCTCACCTCACCTGAAACCCCTTCTGCCAGAATCCTGAAGGTGGCCCAGGAACATGGCTCCTAACGTTAGGTGGAAATGGGAAACTCATTGAGATGTCACAAGCTGGAATAAGAAAATTCTGAGCTCATCCGGAAACTAATGCCCTAAATTAAGATTATTTAGCTTCTCAATTTTTAATAGCAAAATGGAGACCTGAGTGTGGATAACTTTTAGTATCTGTGGGGGATCCTGGAACCAATTCCCTGCCAATATAGAAGGACAACTGTCTACAGTACTTGAAGTATTATTAACTACATTCGCCATGCTGTATGTTAGATCCCCAGAACATATTTATCCTGCATATCTAAAATTTTGATCATTTTACAAACTTTCTATTTTTTTTGTCAATTTTCTCCAGCTAGACACTTGTGCAATAAGGCTATTATCTGATCTTTGCCTTAAATGTTGTGCTTCTTTTCCATATGCACGTATGTTGCAAAATATAAAGTGTGTAGAGCTATATAGCACTCAGCCAAGTGGTGGGTACCTGCAGGTGCTTCAGAGAAGTAAATTGATGCTGCTAATATTTGTTGAATGGCACGAATATGATGAGCAATAGCAGGTAGTGCCCTTCAGCCAGACCATCGCTCCGTGCGTGTGATGCATCTTGCCAAAGAGTAGTTCTGGGAGGTGGTTGCCTCTAGAGAACACATTCCTCCTATTCTGGGGTCCCGTGAGAGAAAGAAATGCTTTTGCTTTCGATGTGGGACTCTTACTAAGCCTTTCTTCAGAGAAAAGGAAGTGAAAAATGCACCCCATGATAATCAGTTTCTTACAACATACTGTGATAGTACCGGCTTCGTTGTTTTAGCTGGAATCATTAGCTTCCATTTTTAGAATAACAGCTATTGGCTAAATTAGGCTACAGTAGGCCATTAAGATGGATGTTGGAATTAAAAACATTTTTGGAAAAAAGCCTGCTTTGAGCCTTTGTTATAAGCCCTTGGGTAGAGATCTGGGTCCTGTTTCTGATTTCTTGTGAGCCTTCACTCTGACAGTTTTGTTTCCAGAAACGCACTCTTAGCCTGCTCCTGAAATGGGAACAGACAGGCCAACTTCCCCTCTCCAGTCTCCCCTGCGGGTCAAAGCTTTACTTTCCTGTCATGTTAAGAAAGAATAGATTTAACCTTGATAATCCATGTAGTATTCTGTATTTTTACCTTTCCCTTATTTGAAAAAAAGTGTATATATGGCATGGAATTGATTGCACAGGCACATGGCATGTTGGCTTGTGAACCGATTGTTAAAATTTCAAGTTAATCATTAAAATAATATCTTTCAAATTAAGTTATATTAAAAACAAAGGTAACATTCTAAATTCATTACTTTCTAATTATTTCACCCTATTTTTTTTTGTCGTTGATTATTTAGACTTAAGAAAGTGATGGGAAAAACGTTAATAACACAGTACATAAGTTGTTTCTGTAGCCATTACACTGTGATTTTCACAAACACTTGAACACTTGAATAGTCTTCCATTATTTGAAAACTATTATTCAACTTATCCAAGTGAAGTATTGGCATACAAAGAAGTTGTTTCATATTTGCATTGCTCATTAATGTAAACAAAATGTCGATATGTGTGAACTATACTTGTTGATCAATTGCAACCATAGGTTGGCTGCAGATGCAAGAGCTTGGTAAACATCAACAAAAGCATTCTCTGAGAATGAATTGACTATATGGAATTTGTAGGAAAGTGTATTGTGTATTTTATTATTATTTGTAAATTGTGTATTCCACATCTTTTAGATTAGTAAAATTTATAGTAAACATACTCTCACACCTACATTATATGCATAGACTGTTTTTCAGATTGCTGGTTAGTCACCATTTACCAGCACACTGCTGCCTAAAAGGGAACTTTTCTGGGATGGTGGAAATGATATCTATGGATTGCATACTTGTATTATTCTCCACATTCACGATTTGGAGAGGCAGCTCTCTCTATAATCACTGCCTATTTGGAGCAAAAGTTACCCCCACAGTGACTAGGGGTATAAGTCTTCTTAGTAAGATTCCATTTGTCTCCACCAAAAACCCATGGGCCTGTAGTACTAACAGAATCCATGGAAAGTGATTCCCAATCAACAGTTTCAGCCAGAGGGCTAAAAGGGACAAAAACTTTCCGATGACAAAGGTCTGTCTGAAAAGTACATTTTGTTTTACTTGTCATCTCATCCGGCCCTGAAAACTTGTCAAAGGGGAAGACCAACACAGCAGTGGGTAAGGACCCACTTCGGGGGAGCATGAATTGCTCATTCTCCAGATTAGGCAGTGGGGAACAAAGTGGTCTCTTCCCGTCTGTTCCTCTGGGAGGGCTCCACGTTAAAGTGTCCATGACTACACTGGAGAGAATGAGATGGCACCCTGTGTGCACAGCTGTAGAGCTCCAGCTGGCTCCTGAAGGCAGCCGACCTTTTCACTAACACTGGTGAGACTCTCTCACCAATGTGTCCCCATCATACTCTAGAGCCTCGGGTTGCATGGGTCCTATTTTTCCTGAAGCAAAGTAATCTTTTCCCGAAGCTACACTCTGCAGACAAGCAGCTTCTTTTATTTGTATCTTTCTCCTGTCAATTGCATGACAGAAAAGAAAAACTGTGTCAAATAGTGAATTCTAACCCCTTCCTATACCTCAGAGCTCGACAGAAATAAAGACAGCTGCTCTGTGCAGCCACTTCACCTTTTTGTGTCCCCCAGGCCTCTCCCTGGGCCTCTTCTGAACTCCTGGTTCACTCTGTGTTTCTGCGATGCTTTCTCCTGTTTCCAGTTGCGGTATTACCCTTTGCTGCAATCCCTTGATCCTCAGGAGCTAGGAATATATTCAAGGTTTTATGCCTGATCCCTTCTGAATCCCCCAAAGGCCAAGTACCGAGCCGAGCCGTGGTGGTATCCAGCAGCAAAGGCTAGCCTGGCTTTACCTTCCTAAGGGCCGAATGTCTCTCCAGGAGCGTGATCAGACATCTCATTGCAGCTGTATAACATGAGGTAGCATTTTGAGGCTGTGTGGCTGCTTGGTTACATTCCCTTCTCAAAAAAATTTAAATGGGTTTCCCTAGACTAAGGATATGCACAGCCAAATGCTCCTGCCTGCATTAGAGCCATCTGGGCCAAATTATCTCCTGATCATGTTTCACTCCCAGCTGAGCCATCCTCAAGTGCAGCGTAGAGATTGTTCAGGAAGCACCAGTGAAGATGGCCCAACGACTGGGAAGCCGGAGGACAGGGGCAAACACGTTATCAAGGCTTTCTGCTCAGCGAAGTCTGACTTCGGGGCAAGACTGGGTTGTCTGACACAGATGTGGGCACTGCCGTGGTGAGCAGGACATTCTTCTGTCCCTGCTCAGAGCTGGGCTGTTTCAAACATTGTTTGGGTCCATCAAGTTTATAAACAAAAGAACTGTATTAGGTGGGCTTTCTTTGACTCTGGGGGAAACACAGCAAAAGGAAACAAGTGACCTCAAGGAGAGGTGGAGAGTGGGCAGATTGGCAAGGTTTGTAAATACATAAACAGTTTTCTGAATAGTATGTTATTTTAAAACAACATTCACAGTCTGCTTAGTCTGTGGAGCTGTAGTCCTGCTTAATTAAAGCAGGGGTCTGGAGGGATTAACCTTCATTTGAATATACGAATTTTTCTTTCTGAGACTGCATCCAGTGGTGTGCTGATAAATGTTTAACAACGGGCTCTCTGGGAGAAAAAGGAACCCTGATTTGTAGCATTAGCTGATTTTCATGGTGTAAATACTACCACTGCTGCTGGCTCCAAGCTACCAACATGGCATTACTGATCATAGAGTTGGGAGGAGTTGTTAAAGATTGGCTTTCCTGAGCCAGCATGAGCCAGCTCCTGCACATTGCTGACTCTATTCCTTGTCAGAGGTCTTACTCACTATGTATTCTGGAATGTTCCCCCACCTTGCTCCCTTCCTGCCCTGAACAGAGCAGAATCCTACAGAACCTAAGAAGTAATGGGAGTATGGGGAGCCCAAGGAGTGATAAGTCAGATTATTTTCACGGCAGTTGGAGCACCCCCACAATGGACATTGGGAGCCTGGAGCAGACACCCCGTGGACCACAGCCAAGGGCAGCCTCTTTTCAGAGAGGCCTCAGTGTGCCTGCCTGTGGGTCACAGGGAAAGGCTCTTGGTTCGATGTATTACTCTCTCTCTCTCTTTTTTTTTTTTTTAACAGATGGGGTCTCCTTTTGTTGCCCAGGCTGGTGTGCAGTGGCACCATCATAACTTAACTCACTGCAGCCTAGAACCCTTGGGCTCCTCCTGCTTCAGTTTCCTGAGTTGCTGGGACTACAGGTGCATGCCACCACACCAGGCTAATTTTTAAATTTTCTTTTTGTAGAGATGGGGTCTCGCTATGTTACCCAGGCTTGTCTCGAACTCCTGGCCTCAAGTGATCCTCCTGTCTCTGTCTCCCAAAGTGCTGGGATTACAGGCATGAGACACTGCACCCAGCCTTTTAATTATTTTTTGTATGTTTAAAAATCTTTAGCATTATAAGCCATCTGCTCTGCCTACCTGAAAAGATGGTGTGAGAATCATCTGAGACAACATGTAAAACCAGAATGTAGACTAGAAAGGGCTTTGTATCTGTAGTGGGCTATTATTCATTAACATCTATGAATATTTGGACATAGTACCTAGGTCATAATTTTAAAATATATTTTTCTTACTAAAATTTATCTTAAAATGTAGAAAGTAAGATACATAAAAAAGGGGAAATTACCCATGATCTTATGACACTTTGATGAAACTAACCCCACATATTTTATGCATACTTTAAAATTAAAAAAATACTCATATGTTTCTTCTATACTCTGTATTGCTCATTTAACATCTCATGGACATGTCTTATTTGTCATGACATATTACTAAACAATGATTTTGACGAATATCCTTATAGACAAAATCTTTGGACATATCCTTGATCATTTCCATAGGAAAAGTTCTTGGAAGTGTGTTGTCTGAGTCAAAGGCTATTCTTGCAGATTTTTTTTTTAAAGGATGAAATGAGATCACATATGTAAAGTGTTCAGTACAGTGCAGTGTCTGAGGTATGTGTGTGTGCATGAGTGTGTGTATGTGTGTTGAAGGCCCAATAAATGGTAGTCATTATTAACTTGTATTAATTTGGTTAGCACACTATTGCTGTATTGTTCTTAGTGGTGTTATAGTTTTTTTCTGGGAGTATTATGAAGAGAGTGTGATGGCAGGAATCTAGGGGATCAGTTCTCTTGTCCTGTTTTGTTTTTGTTTTTGAGACAAGGTCTTGCTCTGTCACTCAGGCTGGAATGCAGTGGCACAATCCTGGCTCTCTGCAACCTTGACCTCCTGGGCTTAAGTGATCCTCCTGCCTCAGCTTCCCAAGTAGCTAGGTGTGTAAGTCTGTTTTCACACTGCTATAAAGAACTACTTGAGACTGGGTAGTCAAAGTCAAAAGAAGTTTAATTGACTTGCAGTTTCTGCGGGCTTAACAGGAAGCATGACTGGAAGGCCTCAGGAAACTTACAATCACAGTAGAAGGTGAACAAGAAGCAAAGACCTTCTTCACATGGTGGCAGGAGAGAGAGAGAATGAGAGAGAAGTGCCATATACTTTTAAACCATCAGATCTTATGAGGACTCACTATCACGAGATCACCAAGGTTAAATCTGCCCCCATTATCCAATTACCTTCCACCATGCCCCTCCTCCAATTCTACACCAGATTTGGGTAGGGACATAAATCCAAACCACATCACTGGGACTACAGATGCACCACCATGGCCAGCTAATTCTGTGTGTGTGAGTCTGTAGAGATGATGTCTCCCTATGTTGCCCAGACTGGACTCAAACTCCTGGGCTCAGGAGATCCTCCCACCTCAGCTTCCCAAAGTGCTCGGATTACAAGTATAAGCCACCACACCCAGCCTGTCCTGCTCTTTCTGTTCCTTGCTACCATTTACTTTTGGTCACTTGCCTTGATAGGGTTATAGGAAGAATGGGATTGATGGGCATAGGAAGAAGAGACAGATGACAAAGCCATTTTTTCTTATTTATCAATAACTTTGCAAAAAGTCTGAGTGTTAAGAAAGTTGAGTTTCAGGTTAGAACAACTTGGGGGATTATATGTGGATTTTACTTACCCTTTGCAGGTCTACAGGTATCTCAGTATTGCCTGTGTGTGTCCTGAGTGCCCTCCTGTCCCCAAACAGCTCTCAGCAGCCTCCCAGAGGGCAGAGCCATCCATCAAAGCTGGGCAGGTCTCCAGCTCAGGTAACCACCGCACTTACACAATTGTCCCTTACGAAAAGGCAGCGGGGAATGTGTTCTTCCCGTTTCTGCCCTCCTGAAGGTTTTCATGTCCATGCTAACCCACTGTGGGCCTGGGCCAAGGCCAAGTTGCCCATCAAAATTTTAAAGTAGTGGTGTTATAAAATTTATGGAAGACGCACAAAGAACAATCCCCTGAAGTGACAAGCCCGCTGAGGAGGGATATTGGCTAAAAGGAGATCTCCCACTTTGAAACAGTGTGAGATCAAGTACCCGAGCTGGTGAGGCCCTTTGTATGTATAGGGCCTGGAGCTTGGTGGAAAATCTGACCTGGTTTCAAATCCCACCTACAACTGTTAATTTATTTGGTTATCTATTAACAGTCTCCTGGCAGCTTACTTTTATGTTTAAAATTAAGTGCTCGATTGATTATTTTCTAGAACAGTGATGGGATGTTGTTCTATACTTAAGCCAATCCATTAGTGGGCTCTCTCATTCCTGATCTCTTTTCCTTCCTTTCTTGGTTCATTTTGTGTGTGTGTGTGTGTGTATGTGTGTGTGTGCGTGTGTAAGCACACGTGCATGTGTGTGCACCCGAAGTTTGTGGGAGTCAGAGGATGGAGGAAGAGTCTTTATTCTGAAATCAGAGGAAAGTAGGGCTTTTATATTTCTTCCAAACTATATATTTACAAGGATTTTTCAACACCCAATGAGAGGTAGTTATTTCTTGGCATGATTCATAGGTGGAAGCAGTGTCTGACTCTATTCCTTGTCAGAGGTCTCACTATGTATTCTGGAATTTTATATTATGGGAATTTTATATTATGGGGATTTCATTTTATCAAAAATCTTGCATAAGCTGCTATTTTTGAAACCCTCTATTTTCCTTTTATCTTCTTTGGAGGCGTCTTCAAATATTTCCATATTTCCAAGATTTGCTTCTGAGGATTAAGACTTAATTACTTTTTTAAAAAATTGGGTTTATTAAATATGGGCTAGATAGAAAAAATATGACATATGTAACGCAGAGCTCCTGACTCTCGTGCTTGGGCAGGTTCCTCAGTGTGCTTGGAACTTACCAGTTTCTTCAGCCGGGAGTGTAGCCAGGTGTGGCCTGAGGTGTCCTGAGCTCCCAAGCAGGTCATCTCCGGCCACCAGAACAGTGCTGTCTGGGCTTCTGACAGCAGCATGAGCAAAGGAGGATCTGACCTCTGTTTTACTGGGAAAATATTTGAAAACACTGGAATCAAGTGTCAAGGATGACAATTAAAAACATTCATGTCCCCAGTTTACAGCCTGAGAAGTAGTCTGTGCCATTCCCTTAAAATCTGCCCCTTAGTTAGGGCAGATGCTCGTTCCAGTTTATAGATGAGAAAAGTAGGTACACACGGCTAATTATGAACAGTCAAGACTGAAGCACATGTTCCTCCATTCCCAGCCTGTAATAATGGCTACTTCCATGCGTGTTCACGCCAGTCCAGAGAACTGGCTTTTTACACATCAACTCTATTCATCTTTACAATAAAGCTGTGGGTAGATGTTGCTATTCACATCCTCAGACTGGGCTTCTAGGATACAATGATCCAGAGAAGAAGCATTCAGTCCATCAGTGCTGAAGTGATGAAGCATCCTCATCTCCTGTCTGCCTGCTGGAATGTTCTGTCTCAGAGCCAGCAAGTTTCAATAAGGAAGCCCAGCCACCTCTGTCTTTGTAGTCTTATAACCCAAGGACCCATTGGGAACAAGCAGGAAGTCTGTACTATGGAACTTGCTTTACATAAAAGTGTGTTTCTGAAAATGTCCATTGAAATGGAATGCATTAGTCTCTTTTCATACTGCTATAAAGAACTGCTTGAGACTGGGTAATTTATAAAGGAAAGAGGTTTAATTGACTCACAGTTCGACATGGCTGGGGAGACCTCAGGAAACTTACAATCAAGGCAGAAGGCGAAGTGGAAGGAAGGCACCTTCTTCACAAGATGGCAGGAAGGAGAAGTGCCAAGTGAAGGGGGAAGAGCTCCTGACTCTCGTGCTTGGGGAGTTTCCTCAGTTTGCTTGGAACTTATCAGTTTCTTCAGCCTGGAGTGTAGCCAGGTGTGGCCTGAGGTGGCCTGAGCTCCCAAGCAGGTCATCTCCGGCCATTCACGTGATAGTGAATGACAGCTCATTCACTGTCATGAGAACAGCATGGGGGAAACTGCCCCCATGATTCAATTACCTTCACCTGGTTTCTCCCTTGACACATGGGGACTGTGGGGATTATGGGGATTACAATTCAAGATGAGATTTGGGAGGGGACCAAAGCCTAACCATATCATGGAAGTTTTAAAAATCTAATTGCATTGAACATGTATTTGGGAGGGTTAGGATCTACAAGAAACCTTCACTGAAGAATCTTTCCCCAACACACACCTGACTTGGACAATTTATCAATCTAGATATTTGACTCAGGCTAGAATATGTCTTGGCTCAATTGCCAAATCTTACTAAGAGTAAGGAACTGGGTTCCACTGGGCAAAAGGCCTTCTGTTCTTAGAAGCTGTGTAATGGTAAAGAGCACAGCTGGGGCTGGGGCTGACTTGCCAGGGGCCTATTCAGTGCCCATTCTTACCAAAGTGTGGAGATTTCAGTTCTGCAGAACCTAATGCCTTGGCCTCAGAAGCCTAAGTACCCAACGACTCTCATGCTATGCGGGCCTACAAAGCTTGAACAAGAGATATTTATTCTCTCACAATGCTGGAGCCCAGAAAGCCTAAAGTCAAGGCATCAGCAGGGCCAGGAAAGAATCTTCCTTGGGTCTTCCAGCTTCTTGTGGCTCCAGGCATACTTTGGCTTGTGGCTGCATGGCTCCACCTCTGCCTCCATCTTCACATGGCCTTCTCTCCTGTGTCTGTGTCTTCTCCTCTTCTGATTTTATTTTTATTTTATTTTTAAATTTTTATCATAGCTGACTGCAGCCTTGCACTCCTGGGCTCAAGCGATCTTCCCACCTTGGCCTCTCAAGAAGCTGGGATTACAGGTGTGAGCCACTGTGCCCGGCTCCTCCTCTGTTTTTTGTAAGGATGCTTGTCATTTGGGTTAGGACTCACCTGGATAATCCCGATGATCTCTTCAAGATATACTTAAACTAATTACATCTGCAAAGTTGCCTTCTCCAAAACAGGTCCCATTCAGAGGTAGTGGGAGTTACGATGTGTTAGGATCTCTTAGGGGGGCACCATTAAACTCACTGCATGCCCCCTTCTTCCCTTCCTCTGAGACTGTTCCCACTCAGGTTCTGTGGACTCATCATCTCCTGTGTGTGAGGCTTCACGCTGTGGCATAGAGATGGGGTGTCAGGGCTGAGGTGGGTGCTTACAAGTACAGGCCTGGAATCAGACAAAGCCTGAGCCCAATCCCAGCTCCTCATGTATCAGCTGTGAGATTTAAGCAAGTAACTGAACCTCCCAGGACTCTAGCACCTCATCTCTGACATGCAATAGTAACATCTACCCACAGTTTTGTTGTAGAGATGGGTAAGAAGCCAGTGCCACGGCCCAGTGTGCACTGGGGTAGCTGTTAGTGTGTGCCGGCGCTGGAGGAGCTTGAGCTTTGGTCCTGACTGTGCCTAATTAGCCCTGTGACCTCTGGTGAGTGTCCCCTAGCCCCTGTCCAGAGCACGTGCGGAATGTGTAAAGAGGCTGAGATTAGCCAGGATGATTTCCTAGTCTTTCCAGCCACAATAGTCTTGGGCCAGAACGACTCTGAGACCCTGGTTAATCTTATTTTTGAGCAGCTTAAGCAGCAGTCATATATATTCCTTAGACTGGGCTTCCAAAATTGCATGGAGAATTTTGCAGAACATTTCAACATCATGTTTGCTGCTTAGGAATCATTTGGAAAATGGGGCTTCGTCCACTGGGTTACATTTTGCCTCTCCTAAGTAGGAAACAGGTTGTGAAATCCTCGAGTTAAAGAACGGGGGTAGAGGAGGAGCTGTTTAGTTCATTCTTTTGTGTCTAAGTAAGATGCCCCGGAAACAGAGAAGTCATGCAGTGTTAAATCCAACAGGATAGAGGTTATCCCAGCACCTGGGCAGGACCTATGCAGAGCAGGCCCTCACAAAGCACCAGGACCATTCAACTTTCAGAAATGGGAGCTCAAAGAGGTGAAGCGACTTGACCATGGTCATACAGAGTTAGTCTTCCAATTCTAAGGCCAGGATTTTTTCTTTCTAGGGTCCTTTCTAGGATTCTTATTTCATCTGAAATTGCTTTGGGGTGGCACTGTTGAAGGCACATTTTTATTAGACACAGCTGTGGTAGTGTTCAGACAGAGTTAAAAATATATTCATAGCTCCCAGAGACATTAGAATCTGGTGCAAAGTTAAAAAGAAAGGAGGAACCTGGATGAGATAGAGCAGAGATTCTTCCAGATGCAACATCCATGATGAAGATCTAGATGCACCTACACAATTTTTCAGTTTCACTGTAGAAGACACAAAGGCCGGGCACGGTGGCTCACACCTGTAATCCCAGCACTTTGGGAGGCTGAGGCAAGAGGGTCACTTCAGGCCAGGAGTTCGGGACTAGCCTGGGCAACAAAGTAAGACCTCATTGCTACAAAAAAATTAAAAAGAATAGCTGGATGTGGTGGCATGCACCTGTGGTCCCAGCTACTTGGGAGGCTGAGGCAGGAGGACTACATGAGCCCAGGAGGTCGGGGCTGCAGTGAGCCGTCATTGTGCCACTATACTCCAGCCTAAGTGACACAGTGAGATCTTGTCTTAAAAAACAAACAAACAAACAAAAAACAAAACAAAAAAAGGAAAAGAAAAGAAAGAAGACACACATTTTAATTGCAAATCCAATCTTCATTTAAAAGGGGATCTCTTTTTCATACTCCACGGTTCAGGTCTCTGAACATTTGCTACTACAGACATACTTGGCAGACTTCTCAAGATCTATTACCCAGCATCGGCATGTTATCTAGACATCTAGAAACACACTTAAATATTTCTTTTTTAAAAAACCAAAACTTCAATAGTCATGAGAAACAGGAGCACCTCCTGCTCTGCTCTCTAACTATTTGAACAGTATTTCTCATCAATTCAGAAATTAGTCTGACCTTTGCCCTGGGGACATGTGTGCCAGGTATTAAGGACTGTTGAGGGACAATCTATGTCATAGGGGAGGTGACATCTGTTCTACAGAATGTGGCCTTCTTTGTGGGGCCAGCCTTTTACCTGTATGGCAAGTCCTCATCTTCCTTATCTGGCTGCCTGCCCTATGGACTTTCTGCCTGTCTCAGAGGATGGTTCTGGTGGCCAGGGAGGAAGCTCTTGGCCTTCAGTTGCTCTCCCATGTCTGTCCATGGTAGACTTAGCACAGGGCAAACCTTTGGAAAGGAAAATGCTGGATTTCCCTGTGGTGCTGTGGTATTGACCAGCGTGTGTGAGTGTGTGTTTGTGTGTAGACTGGGTGGGAGGAGGGGAGGAAACAAATGTATAAATCACATTTTGCAAATCCTTCCATTCTTAGCCAGCTGTAAACTCATGTCTTTGCTTTTCTCAAGCTTTGATTTATGTATTGGGATCATGGGGTTTGTGTCCCTTCTTCTGGCTGTAAGTTTGGATTTAGCAGGGTGCTCCATAAAAATGTTATGTGATTTGCATGCTCTGGGCTGATTGAGTTGTATTCTTTATAGGATCATTTTTTAGATGGATGGTCTCTGTGGGCCTCCATTCTTTTGTTTTCTGGGGTTCAAAGGTCACATCAAAAACCTCCCGGCCTGCTGCCTGATGTGACCTTTGAACTCCAAAGGGCACAAGATCATGAGGCCATAAAATAAGGCACAAACACTAAAGGTGTCATTCTGATTGTCCTCAAAGGACAGGAGTTTAAGGCTTGGCCACATGATTTAGGGTAGAGGAAATACTGAGAGAGCAAAATGCAGGGAGCATCAAACAATGAAATCTCAAACCATAGCCAGGAAGGATGTAAAATCGCCTCTGGGGCTGGACACTGGGCTAATTGCTAACAATGTCAGCCACATGTTTCTACAGCGATTTCTGGTAAGACAGCCCCAGAAAGCTCAAACATGCCGACTGCCAGGTTATTTTTTTTCATTGCATCACCATCAGTGGGTCCCTGTTTCTGTACACTGCCTGCCCTGGCTTGCGTAAGGCCAGCAGGAGGGTGTTGGGAGGGCCTACATGCTGGCACAGCGGAGTTCAAACTCACAGGAAGGACATCAGGGCAAGGCTGAAATCTGAGACCTGCGACCTGGTGGCTTGGAAGGAAGAACTCTATCTTTGCTGTTGGTTTTTTAAAAGGGGAAGAAGCACTGGCTCGGAGTTAAACCTCCGAAGAGTGTGTCATTGGAAAGGGGAAGATCTCTTTGGATAATGATAAAGGTCTCCTTGTGGCCGGGTCGAATTTCAGGGCCAGCCAAAACAAACATGCAAGGGAAATGCAGCGGAGCCCTACAGGGCCCAGTTTGGAAATTGAAGGCTCAGGCTCAGGATCTTTGACACCAGATAAATTAGCCAGAATATTCTGAAACCATAAATGAACTTCTACTGATTTATGCAGAGGTTTCCAAGGTCTTTCAAAAATGCATGTGAGGAGCATTTATACTCCATAGTGGCATGGAAAATCTTTCACGGCAGCAGAAAGAAGCAAAGCGAGTGTGGCTGAAAGCCTACAGCTGCAAATAACCTGCCGTCCTGGAAAAAGCTCATACTCAGGATGGGGTGTGTGCAGAGGGTCATCCTTAGAGAGAGGGCACAGTCCACTCTCTATTGCACAGAGGGGGAAACCAAGCCCCAAGTCGGGATGATTCAGACACATCTGTCCCCAGATGTTATTCTCAAACTGAGTAGAGGGAAGGGATGTTTTAAAAGTGGATGGGTAGAAATCCGAGCTCCCCCAAAGGGCAGGAGAAAGGGACACTCCTGGCCTGAAACTCAGACCCGAGGTTGTGGGTTTGAAAGCTTAGCAGTGCCAGGTGGAAGTTCAGGAATTGCAGGCCGAATACTTGGGAGTTGATTGCAGCTGAGGAATAAGGGGTCCTGATAGGGAGATGGAGAGAGGCAGAATGGGAGGATGAAGGGATCAGCCGAGGGAAAGAAGAAGAGACTCAGAGGGAAGACGGCTCACGGGGTGGCTAGTTCCTCTAGAGCTGGGGAGGGATTTATGAATATGAAAATAGAGGAAAGACATTTGCTTTGGAATGACTGGGTTTTATTTTATTTTATTTTTAAGAGACAGGGTCTCACTCTGTTGCCCAGGCTGGAGTACAGCAGAGCTACCATGACTCGCTGCAACCTTGACCTCCTGGGCTCAAGCAATCCTCCCACCTCAGCCTCCCAAATAGCTGAGACTCCAGTTGTGCACTACCACACCTGGCTAATTTTTGAATTTTTATTTTTTGTAGAGACAGCGTTTCGCTATACTGCCCAGGCTGGTCTCGAATTCCTGGCCTCAAGCGGTCCCCTCACCTTGGTCTACCAAAGTGCTATGATTACAGGTGTGAGTCACCACGTCCAGCCATGACTAAGTTTTATTCTTAGTCCAGGCCCTCAGTATTTAGGCTTAGCTCCTGGGAAGAGTGAGCAGTGAGTGCAAAGCTCTTCTCCATCTCTGTCTCCCTAGAGCAGCTATTTTAAAGAAGGGGCACAGTTTGACTGTGAGTGGATCTGGGTTCCAGTGTTTGATGCACCTGTGTCTTTGAAAGGTAGCACCTGTGTCTTTGAAAGGTAGCATCTGTGCAGGGGTGAGTCCAGGTCTCCTGTCTCCCCTAGTTACCCAATCACCCCCTTTGTCTCCTGATACCTGCTTTCTGAGAGGTTAGAGGACCTCATCTGGGTCCGTACCTATGCTTGGACTTGGGCCACCATTATTAGTTCAAGTTTTTGAGTTTCTCTGGTTTGCTTGAGTGATAAAAAATTCACTCTGTGGGGAAGGAGGAGGACACAGCCCGAGGCTGTGGCTGAGAATGCCTTCTGATGGGGCCTGTTCTGCACACCAAGTTCAGAGGATGGCTGCCCTTCAAGCACCTACAGAGCTGGTTACCCTGGCCCATGGGCCTGTTTGAAACTCACCTTTCTTCACAAGACCAGGTTAAATGCCCCCACCTTCAGGAAGTCTTCCTGCACTAGCCCAGCCCAGAGGAATGTTTCCTTTCTGATCGTATGGAGTGCCTTTCTTCCAGTGTGTATCATGCTTGGTTTACTAATGTGAATCAAGTAGACTGCCACGTGCATTCATATTTATATGTGTACATACCTACATCAACATCTAAAGCCCTCTCCAGCTGGACTAAACGCTCCCCCAGGCCAGGAACCTTGTCTTTCCTCTTATTCATCTCTCTTCCTAAAAATATTTCTTGGTTAATTGATGTATTGACTTCTTGGGTGCACTGCACATCTTCTTTTGATGGACATTCATTTTATCAGAAGTTGAGTGGGAGACCATTGATTTAACACGCTCCCCCTGGACCAGGCACAGTGGCTCACACTTGTAATCCCAGCACTTTGGGAGGCTGATATGGTTTGGCTGTGTCCTCACCAAATCTCAACTTGAATTGTATCTCCCAGTATTCCCACATGTTGTGGGAGGGACCCAGGGGGAGGTAACTGAATCATGGGGCTGGTCTTTCCTATGCTATTCTCATGATAGTGAATACGTCTCATGAGATCTGATGGGTTTTTCAGGGGTTTCCACTTTTGCTTCCTCCTCATTTTCTCTTGCCATTGCCATATAAGAATTACCTTTTGCCTCCTGCCATGATTCTGAGGCCTCCCCAGCCATGTGAAACTGTAAGGCCAATTAAACCTCTTTTCCTTCCCAGTCTTGGGGATGTCTTTATCAGCAGTGTGAAAATGGACAAATACAGAGGATGGCTTTCAGGCCAGGAGTTTGAGACCAGCCTGGGCAACATATTGAGACCATGTCTCTACAAAAACATTTTTAAAAAAAGTTAGCTTGATATGGTGGCTTTAGCCTGTAGTCCTAGCTACTCAGGAGGCTGAGGCTGGAGCATTGCTTAGCCCCAGGAGTTGGAGGCTGCAATGAGCTAAGAAAGTGCCACTGCACTCCAGTCTGGGTAAAAAAATGCTCCCTCTGGTAGGAAGTAGAATTATAGTTATCAGAGGCTGGGAAGTGTTTGTGTGTATGTGGGGGAGGAGGGGATGAAGAGAGAGTGGTTAATGGGTACAAATGTGCAGTTAGACAGAAGGAATAATTTCTAATGTGCAATAGCAGAGTAGGGTGATTGTAATTAATAACAATGAATTGTACATTTCAAAATAGCTAAAGGAGCAGGCTTGAAATGTTCCCAATACATAGAAATGATAAGTGCTCAAGGTGATGGAGATTCTAAATATCCCGACTTGATCATTACACATTCTGCACATGCAACAAAAGATCATATGCACCCCTTGCAAATGCACGAATGTTATATGTTAATTTAAGCATGCCCCCTCCCTGTTGCTGTGCTCCATGACTCTATGTGTGTGTGGAATATCCACAACAATCATAGCACAGTCCTGTCACTTCTACACAGCAAGAAGGGACAGGGCCAGAGGTGATGCTCCTGGAGGGGGGACTCAGGCCCAGGACAGTTCACTTTTGTGGGTGTGAGGAGTGAGTCAGGCTTGGGACAGGAGCTCGGACACCTGGGCCCCATCCTCAGAGATTCTGATTGAAGTGGTCTGAATTGGGACTCTGGCCTCAGTATTTCTTAAAAACTCTCAGTGACTCCACTGTGCACCCAGGGTTGGAGATCACAGATATACATACGGTGAAGTCAGACTGTCTCCTGGCTCCTGTGTTTACCAGCTGCTGTTCCCGCCAGCACAGGTCTACCGGTCTCTGAATCGCAATCCCAAATTAGTGGGAGAGGAAATCTGATTGGCTGAGCTTGGGACCATGTGTCCATCTTGGTCCAATTAGCCACTGCCAGGGGCATGGGCCATGGACTATAAAGCTGGCCGGCCACTGAGGAGCCCACCCCTTTAGATCTGGGGTGTATTTCCCACGAATGGGAGGGTTGTGGCTGGGCAGACATCCCCAAAGGTGACTGGCACAGCTTGTGCCATATGCTATGAAACTCTTGTTTGTTTTGAAGTCTGTGAAGTCTTTAAGGGCAGACATCATTTTCTGAAACCCCATGTATTAACCACGTTTTCGTTTTCTGTATTTTAGGATGCTTTGACATCTTGGGGCCCTGCGGACCCAGGAAGGGACTATCCTTCCCAGGGTTGGCTATTTCCTACAGGTAGCAAACAACTTGCCTGCAAGATGCCTTTGATATGCAAACCAACTCATCCCAAGTCCATTCCCCAAACTGGCTCCTTTCATCAGGCTTAGGAAACCCTAGACGTTATCCTTCTGCCCAAAATCACCCTAGGGCCAGATACCATTCAACTGGGGACCACCCTGACAGCCCAGAGCCTGCTGACGTTATTCAGCCTATCCAATCCTAAACTTGCTCAGTGGCTTACCCTGCCTCGCCCGTTCCTTCCCTTGAGAACCACAAATGAAGGAAAGACTTTGCCCATGCTTTTCCCTCACTCCTGCCTCCTGACTCCACCTGGTGCCTCCCTGTGTGGCTCTGAATGGTGTGGCGTGGTGTGTCCCCTTCTCTTGGGAACCGTAAGTAACAAACTATCTTTTCAGTTGTGGTCATCTCTTAATCTGCTGGCCTTACTATATGATATTGTTTGAATATTTGTCCCCTTCAAATCTCCTGCTGAAATGTAATCCCCAGGGTTGGAGGTGGGGCCTGGTGGAGGTATTTGGTCATGAGGGCGGGTCCTTCATGAACAGCTTAGTGCCATCCCCTTGGTGACCAGTGAGTTCTGGCTCTGAATTCATGTGAGATCTGGTTGTTTAAAACAGTGTGGTACCTCCCCACTCGCTGTCTTGCTCCTGTTCTCACCCTGTGAGATGCCTGCTCTCTCTTCACCTTCTGCCATGAGTAGAAGCTTCCTGAGGCCATCACCAGAAGCAGGCAGTATGCGCCATGATTTCTGTACTGTCTGCAGAACCGTGAGCCAATGAAACCTCTTTTCTTTATAATTTACCCAGCACAGGTATTTTTTTTTATAGTAATACAAGAACAGCCTAACACACCATCCCTGAATAAGAACAACCTCCTGGGTATGTTTTTTAAAAATCTCAGCATCTGGCACAGTACCTGTTACATAGAAGGCAAGTGATAAATACTTGCTGAATTAAATATATGAATGGATAGATGGATGGATGGATGGACAGACGGACAGATGGGTGGGTGGATGGATGGATGGATGAGAAGGCCCTTGAGAGTTTAGAGGGGGCATGGTATGAAGTTATATGCCTGATCCAGCCCTGGGCGATGGATGCCTAGGCCTGTCCTCCCATGCTTCCTCCTCTGTCTTAGCAACCACAGGCAATTACAGTGGGATAACCGAATGGAGAGGCCAGGTGATTCCCTGAAAAATAGCAATCAGACCAAGACCTGCAGAAGAAAGGGTGTGGGTTCAGTGTCCCGGCTCTTGTGGGCACTGTGTTTGTAGGTAGAAATGATGAATGGATGTGCACTGACATTTATGTCACTGTGCTGAGAGTTGCTCTCTCTTCCCCTCACAGTCTCTCTCTATAGGATAAAAGATTCTGAGCACCAAAGAATTGTCCCATCTAGTCAAACTGGGGGAAACTGACAAACTCCATCTTGGTTCATTAGACCCATGGATGAATTATGGGATGTAGAGGGAAACTGTGCCGGGCACACGCTTAATGAACCTAGGGTCTCCAGTGATGGATGGATGGATGGAAGTGAACATTCGTCTACTCTCACTTGCTCCAATGATGTCATTTTAAACCAACAGTGAACTTCACCCAGAAACCAACCCGGACACAGAGCAGAGATAAGGAGGGTAAGAGTGCCTCAGGAGGAATGTTAATCAGATTCCAGAAGCCTGCCAATCAGTCCTGCTGCGAGTTCATTTAAATGCTCAGTTTAGCTCTTGAATTAAAACAAGACAGTGCTAAAACTTTAATCAATCCAGTTCAGCTGCCACACTCAGGCATGAGCAGAGAATAAAATGAAGGTCACAGGAGAAGTCTGGGAGAGAGAATTTGACAGTCTGCACAGATGAATGAGGTTATGGCAAATGGCCTTTGAGATGAAAGGGAGGCCGAGGCCGGCAGTTCATTTAGAACAGGAGTGGCCATCTGTCAATAGCTGGGACCAGATTCCTGATCCTTGCTCTTCTGGAGCATGCAGGGGTGTGTTGGTGTGCATGCGAGTGTGTGTGTGTGTGTGTGTGTGTGCGCGCGCTCACCTGCCAGAGTGGAGAAATAGGTAAGAAGCTGCTAAAAGGAAAAACTCCTCTTCCATGTTCACCTAGAGATTTATCTTGCTTAGCAACTAACTTCCATGGAGGGTTCTTTTCTTTTGTTTTCTTTCATTCCTTGCTTTTCTTTCTTTTATTTTTTTTAGAGTCAGGATCTTACTCTGTTGCCCAGGCTGGAGTGCAGTGGTACAATCATGGCTTACTGCAGCTTCAACCTTCTGGACTCAAGTGATTCTCCCACCTCAGCCTCCCCAGAAGTTGAGACCACAGGTATGTGCTACCATACCTGGCAATTTTTTTTTTTTTTTTTGAGAAGGGGTCCTGCTATATTGCCCAGGCTAGTCTCATACTCCTGGCCTCAAGTGATCCTCCTGCCTCGAACTCCTAAAGTGTTGGGATTACAAGCATTAGCCACCATGCCTGGCCTTAACTCATATTTCAATGTACATGTTACTTCTTCACATAATCAGTTGACTTCAGCCTGAATTCCTGAGCTCAAGGAAGGCGTGGGGATTTTGAAACTGGTACATATACATGATGGTGGGCCAAGCCAGCAGTAGTGTGGCCTTAAGTAGGAGCAAGGATGCTGCATTACTCAGGGTTCTTTTGAGGGACAGAACTAATAGGATATATGCATATATGAAAGGGAGTTTATTAAGGAGAATCAACTCATGGGATCACATGGTAAAGTCCTATGAAAGGCTGTCTGCAAGGTGAGGAGCAAGGAAGCCAGCGGTGGATCAGTCTGAGTCCTAAAACCTCAAAGGTAGGGAAGCTGATGGTGCAGCCTTCAGTCAAGCTGATGGTGCAGCCTTCAGTCTGTGGCCAAAGGCCCGAGAGCCCCTGGCAAACCACTGGCGTAAGTCCAATAATCCAAAAGCTGAAGAACTTGGAGTCTGATGTTTGGGGGCAAGAAGCATCCGGCACAGGAGAAAGATGAAGGCTGGAAGACTCAGCAAATCTGCTCTTCCATCTTCTCCTGCCTGTTTTATTCTGGCCTTGCTGGCAGCTGATTAGATGGTGCCCACCCAGACTGAGGGTGGGTTTGCCTTTCCCATCCCACTGACTCAAATGTTAATCTCCTTTGGCAACACCCTCACTGACATACCCAGGAACAGTACTTTGCATCTCTCAATCCAATCAAGTTGACAATATTAACCATCACAGATGCAAAGCAGGGGAAAAAGGGATGCCAGGGTCCAGGAACCAACTTCTCCTCCGAACTTTGCTCAGCAACCTGCAAACAAACGTACGGGGAAAGCCAACTGTCTGCTGTAGCTTAGAAAAGGCCCAGAGGTAGGGAGTGGAAAGTGGACACAGAGGCTAGTGGTGCGGAGCCAGGAGGATGCGGTGGAGGCCTCGAGGACCATCAACCACATCCAAACACTGTCCCCCTGGGCACACTACTCTAATTGCCTTGACCCCTCAGTGCCTTCTGGGACTTAGACACCATGCTGGGAAAGGAGGAGAGAGGCCCTGTGTTAACCAAGACTGCCTCCATCCTGTCTGTCCAGACAGCCCATCCACTGTGCCTTGGCCTATCTGCTGTCTCTCTGACTTTCTCCCTTCCACCGTCTTCTTCCCTCTGTCTCACATGCTCCAGCCACACTGGTCTTCTTATAGGTCTGGCAATGCCAAGACACATTTCTGTCTCGGCCTTTGCACTCGCTGTTCTTACTTCTTGGAATGCTCTATGCCCAAATATGCTCAGGGCTCCCTTCCCACTTCAACTGCTCACATATCATGTTTTTAGAAAGGCCTTCTCTGACCACCTTATTTAAAATAATTCCACCATCCACCAGTCTCTGTCCTGTTTTATTTGTCTTCAGAGCGCTTATCACCACTGACATCATATACATATATGCATACACCATACACACACACATATATATATATATCACACACAGGCACACACACACACACACACACACATATATATATGTGTGTGTATATATATATGTGTGTGTGTATATATATATATGCATGTCTCAGAGATATTGTGGGTTTAGTTCTAGACCTCCACAATAAAGCAAATATTATGATAAAGTGACTTGCACACATTGCCCAGATCCATCAGAGGAATCACTATGGCACCTATATAGCCTTATAAAATGTATTTCTTAAATAATACAACTTGAAGGTCAAAATTACTCCTTGATCCATGAGCCCCAGAATAGATTTTGTGTTAGCAGGCATGAAAACGACATTAATCTTCTTGTATATCTCCATCAGAGCTCTTGGGTGCTTAGATGCATGGTCAATGAGCAGTAATATTTCGAAAGAGTTTCTTGTTTGTTTGTTTGTTTCTGAGCAGTAGGTCTCAACAGTGGGATTAAAATGTTCAGTAAACCATCTATAAGCAGATGTGCTATTAGCCAGGCTTTGTTGCTTCATTTACAGAGCACACGGAGAGTAGATTTAGCATCATTCTTAAGGGGCCTAGGATTTTCAGAATGGAAAATGAGCATTGACTTCAACTTAAAGTCACCAGCTGCATTAGACCCTAACAAGAGAGTCAGTCTGTCCTTTGAAGCCTTGAAGCCAGGCATTGACTTATCCTCTCTAGCTATGAAAGTCCTAGATGGCATCTTCTTCCAATGTAAGGGTGTTTCATCTACATTGAAAATCTTGTTAGTGTGGCTGCCTTCATCAATAATCTTATTTAGATCTTCTGGATAACTTGCCGCAGCTTCTCCATCAGCACTTGCTGCTTTACCTCAAGTGCTGATGTTTGTGGAAACGGCTCCTTTCCTTAAACCTCCCTAACCAAACTTTGCTAGCTTCCAACTGCTCTTCTCTTCCTCTTTTCTTCTTCCTTCTTCTTGCTTCTTTCTTTACTCCTCCTCCTCCTTCTTCCTCTTCCTCTCCTCTTCCTCCTCCTCCTCCTTCTTCTTCTCCTCCTCCTCCTCCTCCACTCCTCTCCTCTCCTCTCCTGTCCTCTCCTCTCAGTGTTTATAGAATTGAAGAGACTTAGGGCCTTGTTCTGGATTAGGCTTTGGTTTAAGGGAATGCTGTGGTTGGTTGGATCTTCTATCCAGACCAACTACAACTTTCTCTACATCAGTAATAAGGCTGTTTCGCTTTCTTATCATCTGTGTGTTCACTGGAGTGGCACATTTAATTTTCTTCAAGAACTTTTTCTTCGCATTTTCAACTTGACTAACTGGCACAAGAAGCTTTGCTTTCAGCCTGTCTTGGCTTTCACTGTGTCTTCCTCACTGTTTAATTACTTACAGCTTTTGATTTAAAGTGAGAGTTGTGTGACTTTTACTTTCACTTGAACACTTAGATCCCATTGTAGGGCTATTCATTGGCCTAATTTCAATATTTGTGTGTCTCAGGGCATAGGGAGTCCGAACAGTCAGAACACATAACATTCATCTGTTAAGTTCGCCATCTTGTATGGGTGCAGTTGGTGGTACCCAAAAACAATTATAATAGTAACAGCAAAGATCACTGATCACAGATCACTGTAACAGACACAATAATAATAATGAAAAAGCTCAAAGTATTACGAGAATTACCAAAAGATGACACAGAATCATGAAGTGAGCTCATGCTGTCAGAAAGATGTCCCGGACAGACGTGATCCATGCAGGGTTGCCACAAACCTTCAATTTGTAAAATACACAATGTCTGTGAGGCGCACTGTAGCGAGGTCTGCCTGCGTATTTGCTTATTTGTTTGTTGACGTCTATTTCCCCCATTAGAACATCATTCCGCAGAAGCAAGGACTTGGTCTTTTTCATTCACTGCCATATCCACAGTGCTCAAGACAGCATCTGTGCAGGAACCCCTCCTGAATGAGTGGCATTTGCATACAGCCTTCTCCACTGTACCACGTGGACATGAGCAGTGTAGGGGATGCAGCGTCCATCTGCCTCTTGCTGCTCCTGTCGCAGCCTTCTGCCTTCAGGACCCACCATTTAAGCCTCTTCTTCCTTCTCTACCTCTCCACTGCCTCAGTCCAGGGAAACTTTATCCAGCGTGGGGCAGGGCTGTCTGGCTCTGACTGATCACATATTCTTCCAAATCTATTATTTATGCCTGAACCGTATGCCTTGAGTCTTTCAGGCCTGAGGCTTCTTATGCTCAAAAGCCAGGCTTTGAAATACAGAAAGCTTCTTCCCCCCTTAAAACTATGGTCTCTGCTGTGAGTTTCCAGAAGCCTATTTTGTAATGCAGAAGTGAAAGCTTGATTCCTTTTACTGTATTTTGCAATGTCATCACTTCACTAATGCGAGGCGTGTGAATGTCCCTGTGGCTGCCTATATCAGAGGGCAGGCCAAAGGGTGAGTAAGTAGGGTGAGGTTCATAGATCAAAACATTATCTGCCACATACTCTATAGTATAGGAACTCTCACTAAGTATTGCAAGTGTAAATGACCTTGGAAGCACTTTCTAGTTGGTGCCACAGCATTGGCAAACAAAGCTAAAAATAATAAAACCCAGTGTTGCTGGAGATGTGGGAAACAGCATGTATTGGTGATGCTGCACTCATTTGCTCCAATATTTCTTGAAAGCAGTCTGGTAGTACTGTAACAAGAACTATGAACATTATCCTCCAATAATGCATTGGTAATGCCACTTTGTGAAATATACTCCATAAGCATAAGCCAAAAGGAGCAAATGAAAAACCATAATTTTTTTTCAAAGATAATCATGGCATTATTTAGAAACAATGAAAATATCCAAGAAGGGAAAGTGGTTAAGCACTATGATCTGTCAAGACAATGGGATAGTAGCTAAGTCTTTGGGCTTAGGGTAGGACAACTACTTTAACAAATAACCACAAACCTCGGTGGCTTAGCACAATAAAAGTTTATTTCTTACACACAACCCAGTGTGGGTCTGTTGGGGAGAGAGGTTTCTGCATGCCATCACTCAGGGACCTAGGCTTCTGTGTTTAGTGGCTCCACCATTTCCTCCCTGTATCTGATAGATCCATGAGGGAAGAGAGGGAGAACAGAGGATTGCAAGGGAAGTTTCATGAGCCAGATTCAGAGGTCTGGAGGCAACATTACTTCTACCCACATTCTAGGAGTCAGAACCCAGTCACATGGCCACATCTAACTACAAGGGAGGCTGGGAAATGTAGTCTTGCTATAAGCCCAGGGTGGAAGGGGAATTGTTTGGTGAACACATAGCAGTGATTGCCACACTGTCAACAAGTTACACATGTTGACTATGCTGACACATGAGCACTTAAATATTAAATCATATTAAATAGACAAAGCAAAACACAGAAACACTAATTAGGATTGATTACTAATAACTATATACTTGCAATTATGTATATTGACCAACTCAGAAGTGATTTTAAAGTATTGTGGGCTTCATACTTGTATGTTTTGTCCTTACTGTAAAATGAAAAATTCACAGGGCAGAAAAAACTGTGGTTATGGATTTATGTGACCAGATGTGGAGTTCCATTATGATGTTTACCTTTTTGAAACTTTTTCATTGAAAACAGAGAAGCTTGTTTGCAGCAACATGGATGAACCCGGAGGTCACTGTGCTAAGTGAAATAAGCCAGATATGGAAGGACAAATACTGTATGATCTCATGCATTTGTGGAACCTAAAATAGTTGAACTCATTGAGGCAGAGAGTAGAATAGCAGTTGCCAGGGGGTGGGGGCTGGAGAAAACAGGGAGACAGGGTCAAAGGGTTCAACCTTAGTTATAAGATGACCAAGTGCTGAAAATCTAATGGACAGCATGGATGGTAATTGATGTATTAATTAATTCGATTGTGGTTATCATTATACAATGTCTACGTATATCAAATCATCACATTGTACACCTTGAATATATTCAATCTTTGTTAGTTAAATATTTTAAAATAAAAAATTTAAAAACATAAATGGAACATCAGTATTAAAAAATAAAAAGAGGGTTTTCTCAGTTCTATTTTTCTGATTATAAAATAAATACCTGTTATTGTAAAAAATTAGAAAAGCGTTTTTTAAAGTATGTACTATTCTTCAACTCACTGGTAAACACTGTTGATACTACTTTACAGTTCTTTCTCCTAAGCATATATTTATATATTTGAGATACTATAGACTATTTTGCAGGCAGCATTTGTCATTTAACACTATTGCATGGGTATTTTTCCTTGCCACTAAAATTATTTTTCGATTTTAATGTCTTTACGATATTTCATTATATAGATGCACTATAATTTAAGCCACTCTCTGGGTGAGGGACATTGTTCACATATTTTGCTGGTATAACTCACTCTCTAAGGATTATCTTTTACAAACAGCTTAGCCCACATTTCTAATTACTTTTTAGGATGAAGTCCTTAAAAAGGAATTACCAGGTCAGAAAACACGAGTGTTTTCAAGGTTCTTGATAGATATTGCCCAAACTGCCTTCCAGAAAGGTCATATAATTTATATTCTTCTCTCACTTCACTTTTGTAGCATCCGGTACTATTAATATTTCTATTTTTTTCTGATTTGATAAGCAGGAAGCTATCTCTGGTGACTTTATTTTTAATTTTTTGGATTCCTTTTGTGGCTGAATAGCTTTCTTATGTGTATTAGCCAAACATTTGTATTTTCTCTTTTGTAAATTATCTATTTGTAATCTTTACCCATTTTTCTGTTTTTTTTCCTTATTGATTTGTATGAATGCCTTGTACAGTAAGAATATTAACCTTTTGCCTGTCATGTATGTGGCTAATATTTTTTCAGTTTATTGTTTGCTTTTAATTTTTTGACGTCTAGATGTTTACAATATTTGTGTAATCTGTTAGTCCTTTCCCTTGTGACTTCCTTCATTATTTTATACTTAGAAACTTCTTTCAATGCAACGATTAAATAAATACTTATCTACATTTTCTTATGGTTTTCCATGTTTTTCAGGTATTATAATTTTAATATGTCGGTTTATTTTATTTTATGATGTGAGATAAGGATTTAGATGTTTACACCACCAAGAGAGCCAATTTTTTCCAAATCACATTCAAAGAATTCATTCATTTCTCACTGACTTATAATATACCTCCTTCATTAGCTATGAGGCTCTTATGAAAGTGCAGATTTTAGAATCTGTAAAGCGAAAAATAACAATCTGTCACTGACCACCCAGCGTTGTCATGAAAATATACTATTTATTTTTAGATAAATCTATAAGTCACATGTATAAATCTATGTGAATAGAATGAGATAAATAGGTTGGGCATGGTGGCTCGTGCCTGTAATCCTAGCATTTTGGGAGGCTGATGGGGGTGGATAGTTTGAGCTCAGAAGTTCAAGACCAGCCTAGGCAACATGGCAAAAGCCTGTCTCAACCAAAAACACAAAAAATTAGCCGGGCGTGATGGTGCACGCCTATAGTCCCAGCTACTCAGGAGGCTGAGGTTGGAAGATTGCTTGAATCTGGAAGGTGGAGGTTGCAGTGAGTCAAGATTACACCACTACACTCCAGCCTGGGCGACACAGTAAGACTCCCTCTCAAAACAAAAATGAAAACAAACAAACAAGAAAAACCCCAAACAACAACAAAAAACAATAAATAGATGCCACTTTTGGGGTAGGGGATCAGTTGAAAAAAGCAGATGAAAAAATGACAGCAGTAGGTAAGTTCAGATTAAAAATGAGGAGGATGACCTCAATTCAGGTTTAGGTCTGTTTTCCTGGGGAGCTGACCTGACCTGAACGAAGTTCTCCCAAGAAACCTTTGCCCTGGGGGCAAAGGCAGCAGTGAGCCAGGCACTGAGGCTGGCATGGAGAATGTGAGTCATGGGCAGATTTGTTTTTCAATTCCTAGAAAGCTCTTTCCCATGAGCCAAAACATAGGGATGGAAATGGGCTTGGGTTGGGTAGGGAAGGAAATGGGGAGGAGACATGGAAAAATGGCTGCACATTTTTGTGGCATTTTCTTTCAGCATACAGACTATTAAATGACAGCCGAGTGTGGTGGCTCACTTCTGTAATCCCAGCACTTTGGGATGCTAAGTAAATGGGTAGAATGCTTGAGTCCAGGAGTTCAAGACCAGTCTGGACAACATGGTGAGAACCTGTCTCTATAAAAAATACAAAAAACAATTAGCAGGGCGTGATGTTCTGCGCCTGTAGTCCCAGCTACTTGGGAGGCTGAGGTGGGAGGATTGCTTGAGCCCAGGAGGCAGAGGATGCAGTGAGCCAAGATTCTGCCACTGCACTCCAGGTGGGAAACAGAGTGAGACCCTGTCTGAAAAAATAAATAAAATAAAATAAAATAAATGAATAAATAAAGAAATAAAGTGTTTTTCAGAAGTTGACATGTTCCAAATGTTTAATCAGATCTGGGGTGGTATACTCTTGCCTAACGCGATCTGAGGTTTTTCTGGAATTTTGGTCTGACTTTGGTTTGGACAGTGCCTCATAAATGGAAGATCCTTTACACTCCAGTTTCCTATGGATTTGACCACATCTATAGGCTGTAAAATAAACCCCAGAGTTCCACTGCTCACAGCCTTCTGTTTTCTCAGCTTTCCTTTTTCCATTTGAAAACAAAACTAAGTCATATTGCTCAGTATTCAAAAAGCTATGAGTCTAGACGGGGGATTATTAAGTGGTTTTTTTTCTTTCATGGAGGACAATGGTAAAAGATCTAATATCCATGCCACATAGCCCTGGGTAATTTTTTTTCTGTCATCTTTAAGAATGATGCACAATGTGTGAATATGGCCCACAGTTGGGACCTAATTATGATTCTCCAGCAAGTGCGCTGCATTTTGGAGGAAGTCTTAAACGAGCACTTAAGCAGTAATGCCTCTGAGTACACCACTGTGGATCTGGAAGAGGGCTTTGATTCCTGCACCCGGAGCCGCCGACGCCCACGCTGCTCCCACAAGCACTTTTATCACCAAGTTATTGGACCATTATGGTCTACGATTGTCTTTTACCGCCTTTGATTTTTTTCTGTTGTCAGACGTGAGGAAAGTGATGTGTAATACGATCCAAAATGCTCTTGTTTGTTTTAATCTGCTGTTTTAATATATTATGGCTTCCTGCCATTACCCTTCTCTACCAGGGCCCTAGGGTCCCTTGGAGACAGTGGGAGCCTGGAATGTGCTGGGCACTTTGGGGATTTGGTGCAAAGCTGTGGCATGTGTGCTCCTGCCAGGGGGGACCTCGGAGCCGGGAGTGGAGCTGGCAGCTGGGTCCAGAGGCTTTGGAGGTCACTGTAAAAAAGAGTGGCCTGGGGACTGGGCAAGTGGAACTTGCTCTCCAAGAGATCTCTTCCAACTGTGAGTTCCAGCAGGTGTTTGTATGGATTTGGGGTCAAAGCCTTCTTGGGCCTGAGGTGGGTTTAGGGCGGTTTCCCAAAACCCAGCTTCGCAATGGTAAGAAGAGATACCTACTCCAGGAAGTGCTTCAAAATGGAGCTTTAGGGTGAGGTGTTGTCTTGGGTGATGGCATCTGTGATGAGTACACACAAGTACAAAACACTCTAGTCTTGGCTCTGTCACTAACTGAGCACATCCTGTCCCTCTCAGAGCCACTTGGTCCCCCGTGTCTACATGAAGAGTATGAGATTAGGCCCTTCATAATCCCCAGCCTCCCATCGGCTCCCTGGGCTTCCTGGTGTATTAACATGGGCAGCTGTTCCTGTTTCTCTTCCATCGTATAAGAAACCATTGGCTTCTCAAGGCCAGTGGCCAGCAAGCTGGGGAAGGCCATGAAGAGGGCTATCTTTGCTCTAAAAAAAGTTTTAATTGACACATAATAATTATACATATTTATGGGATACCTAGTGATGGTGTCATATATATAATGTACAGTGGTCAGATCAGGGTGATTAGTATATCTTTGCTTTTGCAGTGACCACCAAAATCATCCTGGAAAGACCTCTGGGAGAGATGGCAGAGCTTGATCCACTCTGCATGCCAAGCTGGCTGCTGCCAAGGAGGTTGATCGTCTCTGATGGCCTTCAGCCACAGAGCAGCCACAGCCTTAATAAGAGACCCCTGCCTTGAACCCTTCGTTTAATCAATGAACGAATACTCAGTGAGTACTGAGTATGTGTCAGCACATCAGCTCTTTTCCTCTTCATATCAGCCCTGTGAGACATGCAAGAAGAATGTTTATGCCCTCTTTACAGATGAGGCGACTGAGGCACAGCATTGGGGGCCATCACCAGAACTGAGAGTGACTATGCAGATACTGGAATCCACTTCCCTTCACCATTAGACCAGTGTTTTCCCACTCTATTGTAGATGGAACATTACAGAAAAACCCTCACTTCTCAATTCTATGAAACCACTGATTATTAAGGGAGAAGACAAGAGTTGGCCATATCTCTACACATCTCATTAAAAAATGTTTCAATTTAAGAACTCTGGGCTGGGCACGGTGGCTCATGCCTGTAATCCCAGCATTTTGGGAGGCCAAGGTGGGTGAATCATTTGAGGTCAGGAGTTCGAGACCAGCCTGGCCAATATGGTGAAATCCCGTCTCTACTAAAAATACAAAAATTAGTCAGGTGTGGTGATGAGCACCTGTAATTCCAGCTACTCAGGAGGCTGAGGCAGGAGAATTGCTTGAACCTGGAAGGTGGAGGTTATAGTGAGTCGAGATTACACCACTGCACTCCAGCATGGGCGACAAAGTGAGACCCCCGTCTCAAAAAAAAAAAAAAAAAAGAACTCTGGAGAGGAAAATTGGAACATACCCATGTACCTGGGCTCTGTTTAAATTTCTGTTGAGATGGATCACTATTTGTCAGTGTAAAACACTGTGCTTTGGACAAAAGTAGCAATAGAAATTCCAGCATGAAAATAAAATTCAAAAGTCAAAACCTTGTTCATTATCTTATAGGTAACCATGGCTTTAGGGGAGGAAGAATAGTTCCCTTAAAGGTAATTGATCCTTTAGTGCAAGATGGCAGATGAACACAAAATCCCAGTGAAAGGACAGTAAAGACATCTAAAAATGAAAAATCCATAACGGCACTAAGAATGAAAGTAGGGACAGCATCAACAGCCCAGAGATTCTAGTTTCTGTAAGAGATTCAATTAATAAATCACAATGGAGCTGTATCTAAGAATGAATTGAGCTGCCTAGAGAAGGCTAGAGCTCCCTGTGTGGATGCTGGTGCCCTACTGATATGGTTTGGCTCTGTTTCCCCATCCAAATCTCATCTTGAATTGTAATCCCCGTAATCCCCATGTGTCGATGGGGGGACGTGGTGGGAGGTGACTGGATCATGGGGGCAGTCTCCTCCACGCTGTTCTCATGGAAGTGAGTGATTTCTTATGAGATCTAATGTTTTTATAAGTGTTTGACAGTTCCTCCTTCAAACGATATCTCTCCTGCCACCTTGTGAAGAAGGCGCTTGCTTCCTCTTTGCCTTCTACCATGATTGTAAGTTTCGTGAGGCCTCCTCAGCCATGTGGAACTGTGAGTTAATTAAACCTTTTTCCTTTATAAATTACCCAGTCATGGGTATTTCTTTATAGCAGTGTGAAAATTGACTAATACACCTACTATAAAGCCTTTTTAAATTTGTGGCCTTGGGTTGGGGAAAAGGGTGTAAGGAGGTACCAGCTCTCAAGAGCTGAGTTGACTGTCAGCCACCACAACCATCCCAATTCAGATAAGAGGTGAGGTCATGTATGGAAATGTATACCTTCTTGGAGGAAGCCCACCATGGCTTCCCATATTAGTCAACTTAGTGTTTCATTCATGCAGATGAATGCATAGTAGACAATGTTGCCAACCCAAGGACAACAGACAATGAACGAAGCAAGTTGCACACAAGAGAAGACTAACATTAACATGAACAACAAAACCCAATGAAAAAATGTATTTCAGGAATGGAGAGAATTTTAAAAATCTTACTAGACTCCTCAGAGAGATCCAGGATCTTGCATCCATAAAACAAGAACAGGCTACTATGATATTGGATATTCCCAACACAAAAATGTTAAGTGTTTTAGATGATGGATATGCTAATTATTCTAACTTGATCACTGTATTGCAACATCACTATGTACCCCATAAATACATACAATTATTATGTGTAAATTGAAAAATATTTTTTTGGCCAGGTGCAGTGACTCATACACGTAATCCCGGAACTTCGGGAGACTGAGGCAGGACAATGACTTGAATCCAGGAGTTTGAGACATGCCTAGGCAACACAGTGAGACCCCATCTCTAAAAAAAAAAAAATTTCTTGGGCATTCCTGTAGTCCCAGCTACAAGGGAGGCTGAAATTGGAAGATTACTTGAGCCTAGGTGGTCAAAACTGCCGTGAGCTGTGATCATGCCACTGCACTCCAGCCTGGGTGACACAGGGAGACCTTGTCTCAAAAAATTTTTTGTTTAAGAAGGAACCAGAAGTAGAAGAAAAAAAAGGAGCAGGCTACTATGAAAAAGAATCTCCAGAAGACAAAAAAGAATAATTGGAAATTAAAGATATAATTGCCAAAATTAAAAAATATAATAAAATGACTGAAGATGAATTTGATAAAATCTCTTAGACTACAGAGCAAAATGGTGAAAAGATGAAAAGCATGAAGTTAAAATTAAGAGACAAAATATTATTCCAAGAGATCCAGCATTCAAGTGATGAGAGAAAGAACAGGAGGAAAGAGGAAATGAACACATAAATTGAAGTAGTGTGAGCTTAACAATTAAAGAAAAACACAAGCTTACAAATTCAAAAGGTGCACTGATTTCTGAGCAGGAAAATGAAAACAGACCCATATCTGTAGGTGAAGCAACGCACCACAGAGATAAAGAGACGATTCTGGACTGGACCTGTCCAACAGAGTAGCCAGGTGTCACGTGTGGATACCGAGTGCTTGAATGCAGCTGGTCCACATTGAGATGTGACGCGAGTAAAACATCCACGGATCTCAAAGCCTTAGGATGAGAAAAGTAATGTGAAATATCTAAATAATAGCTTTAAAAATAGTGATTACAAGTTGAAATACTATTTTGGATATACAGAAATGAGTTAAATAAAAATACACTATAAAATTAATTTCACCTGTTTCTTTTTACTTTTTTAATGTGACTACTAGAAAATTTTAAATTACTTATGTTGCTCACGTTATGTTTCTATTGCACATTGCCATTATAGCAGCATCCAGAGAGAGAGAAAGACAGGAAAAGAGAGAGATAGAGAGATAGAGAGAGAGAGATTATCCATAAAAAAGAATGAGGGTATGATCGTTTTCAGATTTCCCATCAAAACACAGGACAGAAAATTATAGAATTTATTTATTTATTAATTTTTTTAAATTGTAGAGTGATATTGTTTGGCTCTGTGTCCCCACCCAAATCTCATCTTGTAGTTTCTATAATTTCCACATGTTGTGGGAGGGACCTGGCGGGTCTTTCCCAAACTCTTCTTCTTGTGACAGTGTATGGGTCTCACGAGGTCTGATGGTTTTAAAACTGGGAGTTTCTCTGCGCAAACCCTCTCTTTTCCTGCTGTTGTCCACATAAGATGTGACTTGCTCCTCCTTGCCTTCCACCATGATTGTGAGGCCTTCCCAGCCATGTGCAACCGTAAGTCCAATAAACCTCTTTCTTTGGTAAATTGCCCAGTCTTGGGTATGTCTTTATCTGCAGCATGAAAACCAACTAATACATAGAGACCCAGGCTATGTTGCACAGGCTGGTCTGGAACTCCTGGCCTCAAGCAATCCTCCTGCCTCAGCCTCCCAAAGCACTGGGATTACAGGCATGAGCTGTAGTGCCTGGTCAAAAGATTATAGTCTAAATTTATTGGAGGAAGAAAAGATCTTAAATCTAAAATTTGATATCCAGCCAACCTGTTAATCAAATATGAAAGTGAAATAAACACTTTTCCAGCCATGCTGGATTCTGAATGAATTCAGGATCTTTATTGACCAATCATCTAGATGTAGGAGAGAAAGAAGCAGCCATGTTCCAAGAAACAGTGCCATGCTTGTAGGTGTGAAACAGAAAGGAATCTCGGGGGACACTTCCACAGCAGGTCTAAAAACACGGCTCGAATCAGAATATGAAGTCAGAAGACTCTGAATGAAACTTCAAGCATAGAATGGGGATCAGTTAACAGGCAGAACAATGAAGAAGCTGGAAAATCTCATCCCAGTGGGAAAGAAACAGGTGTATTTTTTCCCCCTTTATTCAGGAAAGAAGAAGCACAATTTGAAACGCCAAGGAAAAAAATGGAAAAACCAGAGAGAAAAAAATAATGGAAAAACCAGAGAAGAAAGGTTTGGTTCAAATATAAAACCACCAAAAATGTGGCCTGGTTTTGAGCAATTGATGGAATGTAAGAAAAGAGAATCCATTTGACCTTCTCCTGGGAACATTCTTCGAGAGAGAGTCAGCTAGCGACATATATGATCATATTTCCTTTTCAGTGGGTCTGATCATACTCTTTCTATAGTGATCAATAATTACGTAATCACATTTACATAGTTATAACTAAATGCTTGCTAGTTTCAATTTTTATAATCAAAACAGAAGGCAATTATAGACTAGAATGTGCGTCTAACAATTGACACTGTGTAGGTGATGCTCAAGCTAGGGGAATTCAAGTTGTGAGCAGGAAGGGGAAGGGCAAGTGTAGGTGCAACTTTCTTCATTTGACTTTGGGATGAGACGAGATATTGTGGAAAGAAGATGGGACAAAAATAAAGGATTATGTATATTATTTAAAAATAAAAAAGCCACTACTCGAAGAACCAAATACAATAATATAATGAAACTCAAAATCGAGAGAGATGATTGAAAATATTGCAAGTGAACTAAATTCCTCCTCTATTAAATAGTGCAAATGACTTGATATTATCTAATCACGATAAGCCAAAAAATTGAAATCTATGCATATTGTTTAGAATTATGGTGGTAACTTATCAGAAGAACTAAAAAAAAAAAAGCTTAAAAGAGTTTCCTAAAGGACTTGTGTGGGAGACAGCAGATGGGAGTTTGCTTTTTATTTCATACCAGTGTGTACAGTTTAAATGTTTTAACCTTTTGCATATATAATGTTATATTATTTTTGAAAATACACTTATAAAAATTGGTGTTAACAGTAGGTATAAAGAAGCCCTAATTAAGGACTTGTTTGTCTCTGCTGATGACATTTGCTAGCTTGGGTCTTTAGCTAATGATATATCTCCTTGTCCTTTGTGGGTCCCTGGTCTGTGGCTGAGTTCCTGTTCTGTGCGCTGACACACTCCATCATTCTAAATCAACATGTGCACTTAACAGTGCTATTTAAGCCTTAATAAATATTGTATTATCATTCATGGGAGGTGGTGCGGAGAGAGATGGCAGCTTATATACAAGAGAGGGACTTTTCTTGTCAGGGCCATTGTGTATATACATGTCAAAGAGATGGACACAGAGAGGAAGCAAATTTTCACTGAGGCTTTTGAAAATGGAATAAGGAGATTTATAGCATCCTTACTCATTTCTTCAGGGAAGGGAGGAAATTCAAGGGCTCTCTAGGCTGTCCAGGACTCATGCTTCTGGTCCGAAGCAAATCCACCTTAATGTGCTGGTTCGTGGGCTCTGCATATTCTCAGCAGCATGAGCACTCGGGGGCCACGGTGTCTGGGCATGTCTCAGAGCTTTCCCATGAGAAGGGGCATCCTTGCTCCTCCACCTCACTCATCATCAGGCCTTGCCCTCTGCAGGGAATGGTAGGCCCCAGAAAGCTAGGTCTCCAAGACTCAAAACAGAGGATCAGGTCCCCACTTCTCAAGAGTCCTTGGACAATGAGCTGGCTGCTAGCGCTTGGCTAGTTCCAGACCTCATTGCTCTTTGTGGGATGGTCCCCGGATCCCCTCTCCCTGGGATTGACCCTTCCCATTCTCATGTTTCCACCTGCCTCTAAACCTCATGCTCCTTCTAATTTGGGGGCCTTTTCCATAGAAACTCTTGCCCTTTCACTTAGTTCTTCTCAAATGGCTGGAATAAATATTTGGTTTCCCAAGGTAGCTACTATGAAAGAATCAATACACATTTGGATGCATGAATTCTTTTTTTTAATTATTATTATCCTTTAAGTTCTAGGGTACATGTGCACAATGTGTAGGTTAGTTACAAATGTATACATGTGCCATGCTGGTGTGCTGCACCCATTAACTCATCATTTAGCATTAGGTATATCTCCTAATGCTATCCCTCCCCCCTCCCCACACCCCACAACAGTCCCCAGAGTGTGATGTTCCCCTTCCTGTGTCCATGTGTTCTCATTGTTCAATTCCCACCTATGAGTGAGAACATGGATGCATGAATTCTAATCTGTTGGCTAAAAAATCAGAGTTACTGAGTTTTTATGTTCCTTACAGTCAGATCTATCAGTGTTCCAGTGTCTTCTGATCATCTATACCTTGTTGCCGATCCCAATACAAGTTAGTGCAAGAGCCTTCATATGTAGAATTTCTCATAGAAGTCTCTTGTATTTGTCAGGACTCTTTTTTGTTCCAAGCCACAGAAACACAAATCAAATTAGCTTAAGCAACAGAAGGAGTTTATCGGCTATTAGCCAAGGAAGTCAAGGTGGATATGTGTTCAGTCATAGCTGAATCCAGGGGTTCAATGTTTTCAGGGATTTGTCTCTCTCACCAGCTCTGGTTCTGTTTTGCTTTGTGCACTGCCCCACTTTCATGTGACTTTCACCATGTGGGATGGAAGATGGTTTCTGGAATCACCAAGCTTATACTTGTATAGTGTGTGATACAAAAGGGAATCTAATTATCTCTTATTTTCTTTGTATATTAAATCTTTTTTTTTTTTTTTTGAGATGGAGTTTTGCTCTTGTTGCCCAGGCTGGAGTGCAATAGCATGATCTCAGCTCACTGCAATCTCCACCTCCCAGGTTCAACTGATTCTCCTGCCTCAGCCTCCCAAGTAGCTGGGATTACACGCGTGTGTTACCATGCCCAGCTAATTTTGTATTTTTAGCAGAGATGGGGTTTCACCATGTTGGCCAGGCTGGTCTCGAACTCCTGATCTCAGGTGATCCGCCTGCCTCGGCCTCCCAAAGTGCTGGGATTACAGGTGTGAGCCACCGTGACTGGTCTGTATATTAATTCTTTTTTTTTTTTGAGATGGGGTCTCGCTCCTGTTGCCCAGGCTGGAGTGCAGTGGCGCGATCTCAGCTCACCGCAACCTCTGCCTCCCGGGTTCAAGCAATTCTCCTGCCTCAGCCTCCCAAGTAGCTGGGATTACAGGCATGTGCCACCATGCCTGGCTAATTTTGTATTTAGTAGAGACAGGGTTTCTACACGTTGGTCAGGCTGGTCTCGAACTTCTGACCTCAGGTGATCTGCCAGCCTCGGCCTCCCAAAGTGCTGGGATTACAGGCGTAAGCCACAGTGCCCAGCCTAATTCTTATGGAAGATTAGCACCACTTGGGTCATAAGCCTTTGTATTAATACTCTATATGGGGAATAAGTAACGTGATAGCCTCCTTGAGCCATGTGCTCCGCTCTGCAGGCAGGAACAATCACTGACAGCTCCACCAGCATCACACCTCAGTATTCTTTTAGTTAGTTCAGTTCAACTAAATTTACCTCAGTATGTATTTGTTGAATGTGTATTGTGAGCCAAGCCCTGTTCTATGCATTGAAGATACAAAGATGAATAAGCAGAACACCTTCTTTCAAGGTGTGCAAAATACAACTGGGAAAGTAAACACTTGAACAATTAATTACAGCACAATGGGATAAACGGTATGGTAGAAATCAAAATAAAGTATAAAGAGAGCACTGGATTGGCGGGAGGAGATAAGGGATTGTTAGGGAAAAAGAGGATATCTGAGCTGCACCTTGAATGATGAATAGCTCTTCAATTTGTGCCCCCTGCTCTGTGTTCCCTTTTTTTTTTCCTTTCTTGCCTTCTTTTGGGTTTATTAATACTATTGTTCCATTTTTTTTCCTTATTAGTTAAGAAGTATTCCATTCTTATTTTCTATTCATGAGAAGCTACTCTATATGCACCCTTGAGTTATCAAAGACTAATATTAGTTTCTGGTTTTGCCCCACTCCTGGAGAAGCTTGGTTATTTTGACTGTGTGCTGAGCATTGTGTTTGAAAGACTGTTTATAGAAATATTTATGACCCCATATGATGTTATCTTCCCCCGAGAGATGTTTGTTTGTTTGTTTCTGCCACAATCCTTGGGGATGCTAGCAGTTTTGGGCAGCAAACTTGATGCACATTCAAGTTTTGACACTTTCTTGGCTGAACAGATGACCGCATGTGGACTGATTTACTTCCAGGTATCTAAATGCCTGCGGTTCAGTCCTTAAGCATCCTAGCCATTGGTAGGCCACCAGTCTATCTTTTGTCCCCTTAACTTTTGAGAGACTGCCAAAAGCACATCCCAGCATCTCAACTCTTCTGCGTCAGTACAGGCTTCCAGGTGAAAGCTTCCCCAAGCAATGTTTATCTCTCTAGGTGCCTGGCCCCTCCCACACTTTGGTTAGCAGTTTTTCACCATCTTATTAGGTCATTGATGCTTTTAATACAGTATTTCTGTATTTCATCCAGATTTCCTCATTATTTCCTGAGGAAGGATTTATCTGAACTACCTAGTCTTCGTTTACTGATAGTGAGTACCTCAACAGGCAGATGGGATAGAGAAGGATATTCCTAGGCATTTTCCAACATGGAATTGGGAAAGTGCATGGGAGTTCTTGGGGAGAAGTAAGTGGTGACACATGGCTGGAGCAAGAAAGAGGGAAGTGGGATAGGAGCCTGGGAAGCAGGAAAGATGACAACTTACGGTGTTTACACTACTCTGTAGCCAACTGAAGAGACTTCAGGTTTTCAGAGCAAGGGAACACCATAATCAGACCCGTGCTTTGTCATTTTAATTTTAGCTGTAGTATGGATAATGTCTTAGGGGAAGGGAGGGAAGATGAGAAAGGAACAAGACCAGCTAGAAGATGAATGCCCTAAAGTCTGATGAGGAGGGAGGGGAAATGAGGTCAGAAGGCAGTAGACAGAGTCAGGAAAAATCTTGGGGCAGAAGCCGTGAGACCTGTTGACGTTCATAAAATTCCTTGTTGAACTTTATACATTGACATACAGTCACCGTCGAGTCCTGTTACAGACATAGAGCAGGAGGATGAATTTATCAACTTACCTGTAAGTAAATCATCCTGGCATCTTGAATGGTCAGAAAATCAGTTCTCTGGAGCTCTAAGATCTGCAGAAAATCAAATAACCATAGGAGAGTGAGAAGGTAGGTGGCACACATATACTCATCCTTTGTCTCATGTTGATCTTCTCTGGCAAGGGTGGAAGGTTCCCTACTGTGACAAAGCCTTTCCTACCCCCCCATCCTCAGGCTGAGGAAGCCTGAGCAAAGTAAGTTTAGGGTTCTGTGATGAGGCAATCATCCAGCTCATATAGCAAAAGGCAAGAATCAATTGGAAAATAGCCTGTCATGAACTGGGGCTTAGTCACCTTGACTCTAGAAAGAATCATCTTTACCCGACTCTCAACTTTCCTTGCTGCTTTTGTTTTCTCAAACGGAGGTCCTGGGAAGCATCATTCAGCAAAAGTAATTTTAGATGATAACTTCAGTGCTCTTGAGGGGCTGTTTGTACCTGATGGCAAGAGCTGCAAATAGCGTGACATCATCAGTAACCAATAATGCAGTCATTGGTGCAGTCTCTTACCAGGGAGAGAAGGCGGTCCTGGGAATTCTTCTCTTGGAATTGCCTTTTGAAAGCTTGCAACCCACTATGACTTGGGGCAGGCTACTTAAACTCTTTGTGAGCCATCTGTGAAATGGAGGATAACAATAGTTCCTCTCTCAGAGTTTCCTTTAATAATTAAAATGAGATACGGCTGGGCACAGTGGCTCACACCTGTAATCCCAGCACTTTGGGAGGCTGAGAAGGGCAGATCACTTGAGGTCAGGAATTTGAGACCAGCCTAGCCAACATGGTGAAATCTCATCTCTACTAAAAATACAAAAATTAGCCGGGCATGGCGGCACATGCCTGTTATCCCAGTTAGTTAGGAGGCTGAGGCAGGAGAATTGCTTGAACTTGGGAGGTGCAGGTTGCAGTGAGCTATAATTACACCATTGCACTCCAGCCTGGGTGACAGAGCGAGACTCCATCTCAAACAGAAAAAAAAAAAAGAAGATATACTACACATAAAGTGCCTGGGACAGTGCCTAGTGCACAGTGAGTTCTCTACAAGTATTAGCTATTATTTTCCTTTTGAATGTCCTCGTGGCATCAAATCTTTTACTTATGCAGCAAACACTTTTGAGTACAGTTATGTGGAAGACATAATGCTAGATTCTGGGGATATGAAAAGGAGTAAAATTCAGCACTTACTTCAGAGCAACTCACAGTGCAATGAGGACGATAGCAAGTCAAGCGGTAGATCCCCAACTGGAAGGATCATGGAAGGGCATAGGAGAGACCTTCAATCCAGACATAGGCCTTAAAAGGTGAGTAGGAGTTCATCAGCCAATGAAAAGTATTCCAGAAAGAAGGAAGAGGGTATATAAAGGGCTAGGGGCAAACAAGTGGATGGAGCCTGTAGTACCTGCCAGTGGCTCTAGGGTGGGAGGCTGGATGGTAATAGGTGAGGCTGATGGACAGATTTCAGATCAAGAAAAGCCATGAGAGACACACTAAGACTTTGGACTTTATCCTAAAATGTTTATTGGAGAACTATTGGAATTGTTTTAGGAAGTGACAAAATCAGATTAATGATTTAGAAAAAGTGATCTGACTGCAGTGTCGACACTGATTTGGAGAGAGACCATCCTGTAGGCAAAAAGATCAGTCAAGACACTTTTTAAAGATCCAATATTGAAATGATGGATGAGGGTCCTTGAGCCGGGGCAGTGGCAGAGGGACAGAAAAAGAGGCAGATCTGAGAGATATTGAGCAAGTGAAATTGTCACCAATCATGTAAAGGATGAGGGACAGAGAGAAGCCAAGGAGAACTCCCAGTTTCTGAGGACCTGGGTGTAAAGCCAAGGAGGTAGAAAGTGGAATGAATCCTAGGCTGGGGTGTTTCCATGTGTGTGGAATGGAAGCCCACAGAAGCAAAGGAGTTAAGAGCTTGGGCAGAGTGTCACTAGAGATTAAATTCCATGCTCTAGACTGGATAGAAATCAAGATGGCAGGAGGCTGGTGGATTGAGAATGAAACAGGTTGAAAAATACTCCTTTGAGAATGGATATTATTTTGACTATAGTTTAAAGTCATTTCTAGTCAAAGCTTTAGAAAGTGGGTGATCAAATAGGAAGCTATAATATTAAAAGCAACCACAAAACCAAGCTCTAACATTGAAATAGACAAGCTGGTTTTCTTTTGTGATTGTTAAACGAGCACTGGAGTTAACCCTATGAAAGGTCCATTGATCGGATCTTTCATTAATTGTAATTGGATGGTTCATTAATTGTAACAAATGTACACATTTTGAGCCATGGCAGTACTGTTGGAATGAGGGCTTGTCCCATAAGTTGACTACTGTAGATATGTAAGTCCTAGAGTACTTATTTCAGACATATTCACACTACTTTAGAATGTTATTTAACCATATTATGTGTGTACCTTGACTCCCAATTGGATTATGAGCTTCTGAAGGAAAGTGGATTATCTTAAACTTTTTGTGTATTTTTGGCTGTTAACATAAATGTTGGGCCCAAATGAGAGTGCTCATAATTATCTGTGAAAAGAATAAGACGACAGAGTACTTATCTTGAGAATAAATAGACAGTAAATGCTGTGCTGTCTGGACTTTTCTCAACAGGAAAGCTTTGGAAGTGGGCATTTTTGATGGTCTCTACTGCAAATCATTGAATGCAGTCATTGAAATTCAACTGCAGTGCCAGCACATTTGAAAGAGGCCTGATAAAATGCAGTCTATGTTGTCTCCAATGACTTCAGCCAAGTAAAATAAGCCTAGAGGGGAAAATAAACCTTTTTCTAAAACTTCACACAGGGAAAAAGTTGCCTAAGTTTTTGAGAAATGACTAGTATTTCCAAAATGGAGTTGGACTGGGAATGTGAGAAGCCAAAGGTAACCACTATGAAAAATAACGGGGCAGTTGGGAAGCACAGGTTACCTTAATCAGGCTTGGAAAGGGAGTGATAGAAATGTAAATCTAAAGCTGCCTCTAGATCCCCTGGCTAAATAGAAACTCCTAGAAGCAGAATCAATTTTTCACTATTCAATGATGACTGCGTTTTCTATAGGTTGAAAGCACAGAAGTAGGAAAGTTTCAAAGTTCTCAAGAAATAACAGGTGAATGAATAAAAAATCATTGCTTTTGCCAACCCACACTCCCTGGCCTCTTTCTTGCCCTAGAGAGAGTTTGGTGTCTCCATCCCACTCTGCCTGTCCTGGACACAGTTTGCAATTCCAGCTACTAATTAGCTTGTTATTGTTTCCCAGTTTAGGAAGGAGGAGAGGCAAAGAGATCCAGGGCTACTGGAGAACAGGCCAGGATGGGGGCTTTCATGGGGGACCTCTAGGGAGAGCCTGAAAAGGCAAGAGAGAGGACATCAAAGATAAATTCCTTCTGCTTCAGAATTTTGCGGAGGGTCTACTCTACATCACACTTTGCGTGTGTGTGTGTGTGTGTGTGTGTGTGTGTGTGCATGCACATTAATGATCTGATGAACTTTTTCTTTTTCTTCCTGAGTTGAGGATTGAAGCATATTTAGGGAATGCTGGACCAAACTGCTGAGATTGGGACTTTTGTAGGAACTCTGACACTATTGTCTCCATCGCAACGGGAGATATAGAGACAGGTAACTTTTCTCAAAGATGGGGCTGCTCCTCCTGAGTCCAAGCTTGGCAAGGCCAAAGAGAGGAACGGAAGCAGCTTGCAGCTCTGTGTCACTGCAAATGAACCCTTCGCCCCTGTCTAGGATTGAGCTGAGCTGAAGATTTTGAAAAGATGGGAAACGTGGGACAGAAAGTGGAAAAGAAGAAAGACAGCCCACTCTTTAAGTGTGGGCTGCACATAGTGACTTCCCTCCAAAAAGGACAGTATGGAAGGGGGGTGGGGAAAGAGTAACTTCACAGTGGAGGAAATGGACAAGCACTACCTCAGCCAGGTGACTAGGTCAACATCAACAATGGTAAGTCATGTCAATAGTGTATGCCCCTGATATGATGTGATAAGAATGGGACTTTACTTCCATGGTTGCCCCCAAACCCATAGCCTTAGTCTAATCATGAGAAAAACATCAGATAAATCCCAATAGGAGTACAGTCTATGAAATACCTGACTGGTACTCCTCAAAACTGCCCAGAGTGTCACAAATAAGGCAAGTCTGAAAAACTGTCTCAGCCTAGAGGGGCCTAAGGAGATAGGATGCCTAAACATAACATGGAATGAATGGGAAAGGACATTAAGTAAAAACAAAGGAAATCTGTCTGAAAAAAAAGGACTTTAATTAATAATAATCTGCCATTATTGGTTCGTTAATTGTAACAAATGTACTGTCTTAATGTGGGATGCTAATTATAGCAGAAAGTGGTTATGGGGTATGTGTGAACTCTCAGTACTATCTTTGCAATTTTTCTGTAAACCTAAAACTGTTTTTTTTTGTTTGTTTGTTTGTTTGTTTTGACAGAGTCTCACTCTGTTGCCCAGGCTGGAGTGCAATTGTGGGATCTCGACTCACTGCAACCTCTGCCTCCCAGGTTCAAGCAATTCTCCTGCCTCAGCCTCCTGAGTAGCTGGGATTAAAGGTGTGTGCCACCATGCCCAACTAATTATTTTGTACTTTTAGTAGAAACGAGGTTTCACCATGCTGGCCAGGCTGGTCTTGAACTTCTGACCTCAAGTGATCCACCTGCCTTGGCCTCCCAAAGTGCTGGGATTACAGGCGTGAGCCACCGCACCTGGCCAAACCTGAAACTGTTCTAAAACATAAAAGTTTATTTTAAAAATAATGTCCACATGAAAATATGCTCAACATTATCAGTCACTAGGAAAGTGCAAATGAAAATGAGAATGAGATATGGCTTCACACCCATTTAGGATGGCTATAATCAGAAAGACAGACAATATCAAATGTTGGCAAAGATGTGGAGAAATTGGAATCCTCCAGTGTTACTGGTGGGAATGTAAAACAGTGCAGCTACCAAGACAATGCATGGGGAAAGAACAGTCTTTTCAACAAATGGTGCTGGGAAAATATGCAACAGCTAGACCTCTACCTCATAACATGTACAAAAACTGAAGTGGATCAAACATGTACATGTGAGTGCTAAACCTATAAAACTCTTCGAAGAAAACACAGGTGTAAATCTTCATGATCTTGGATTAGGGGATGTTAGGTGTGGCAGCAAAAGGACAAGCAATCTAAGAATGTGAACTGGGGGGAAGAAAAATGAGTGGGAACTCCGCGGATGAGCTGGAATCCACATCTGTCCCTCACTGCCTCCTGACAGTCAACTTTCACGATGCTGGTGCTGCAGAAAAAGCTGGCACCCTTCATGGAGCTGCTGTCACCAGCCCAGGATTTGGAGCAGCTAAAGGAGGAGCAAGGGCAGGAGCTGCGGGGTGGACTGCTGCCCTGCACCAACAAGGGGATCGGGGACAGCACATGTAATTTGTGACAGCACCAGTCACCGGTGCCCTGCACTGTGCTTCCTAGGATAAAAAAAAAAAAAAAAAAGCCCGTTGATTTACTTTTGATTTCTGGTTTCTTGTGCAAAATGTCTCTTATGTTCATATGAACCCCCAACTAATCAGGGAAGAAAATTCTGGGAACTCAAGATCTAAGCGGACAGAGCCCAAAGCTACCACAGGCCATAGCATTTCCTCATTTCTTCTTCTTTTATTTATTTACTTTTTTCGAGACAGTGTCTCACTCTGTCACGCAGGCTAGAGTGCAGTGGTGTGATCACAGCTCACTGAAGTCTTGACCTACTGGACTCAAGCAATCCTCCCACCTCATCCTCCCAAGTAGCTTGGACTACAGGCATGTGCCATCATGCCCAGCCAATTTTTGTATTATTTATAGAGATGGGGTCTCACTATGCTGCCTAGGCTAGTCTGGAGTTCCTTGGCTTAAGTGATCTGCTTGCCTTGGCCTCCCAAAGTGTTGAGATTACAGGTGTAAGCCACGGGACCCAGCTTTTCCCCTTCCCTCCCCCTCTCCTTCCCTCCTCTCCTTTCCCATTTCCTTTTCTTTACTTCTTTTCTTTTTTCTTTTCTTTGCTTTGCTTTGCTTACAGGATCTCACTCTGTAACCTTGAACTCCTGGGTTGAAGTGATCCTCCTGCCTTGGCAGCTTAAAGTGCTGGGATTACAGGCATAAGCCACTGTGCCCAGCAGCATTTCCTCTTTTTTACAGCTTAATCCCATTTACAATTCCCTGCGTCATCCCAATTCTCTCTTCCAGGCCTTTGTTTCTTCCACTGCCCTTATTGTAACTTTCAATTATTATTCTACATGCTTATTTTTTTAATGGTTTCTTATATGTCTCTGCACTACTTACCTACAAACTCCCTGAAAGAAAGGACTTTGTCTTACATACATTTGAATCCTCAGAATCTAATAATCATGATGACAATTATGATGATCAGCAATAAGAATAGCAATCACTTGTAGAGCTCACACCGTGTGTGAGGCCCAGTTGTAGTAGTTTATATATATTACCTTTTGCCTGATTGAACATCAAGTCCAATACCTCGCAGAGAGCAGGTGTTCTGCCGCTGGCCTGAAACTCCCAGGGGGGTGGTGCTCATTGGGAGCCCCAGGGCTCAGCTCAGTTGCCTAATGACCCATGGGAGTGGATAAAAAGGGAATTCCTACTAGCTACTCCTTGTTCTGAGGTGAAAAATGTATTAGAGGCCAGGCGCGATGGCTCACACCTGAAATCCCAGCACTTTGGGAGGCTGAAGCAGGTGGATCACTTGAGATCAGGAGTTCGAGACCATCCTGGCCAACATGGTGAAACCCTGTCTCTACTAAAAATACAAAAATTAGCCGGCGTCGTGGCACATGTCTATAGTCCAAGCTATTTGGAAGGCTGAGTCAGGGGAACTACTTGAACCCAGAAGGTGGAGGTTGCAGTGAGCTGAGATCGTGCCACTGCACTGCAGCCTGGACAACAGAGTGACACTATGTCTCAAAAAAAAAAAAAGTATTAGAAAGTAATGGGGTTTTGCAAAATCCCTTTTCTTACCTGAAGGAGCTGTTTATTCTAGAGAAGATTTCGTCCTGACCCACCTCTGAGGACATTTGGCCCTCAAAAGCACTGCCATCGAGAGCATAAGACCCTCCCAGGGGGCTCCCTGTTGTCGGTCCAACCCGTCTGGCATCCCCAAATGGCCTTCCCAGCAGTCCAGGCCCATCTGTCTGACAGTCAGGCTCGTTGTCCATCATTTGCTAACTCGGTAGGAATGAACTTGAGCTTCAGGACATTGGAGTTGGCCAACTTTGGAGTCGAATGTTATTGAATCTTCTTTAAAAGTTGCTTTTAAACACTCTTTGCTAATATATTGCTGATAGGCCTGTGTTATTTGTGGTTCTATCGCTTTATTGATCGCTTTATTGATCCCGCGGGCGAGCTGAATGACTGAGGAAGCAGGAGCAGTGCTGCGATGAGCATGAACGCCTCTCAGAAGTCTGAACCCTGCGTGCTTCTGTTTCTCTAGGTTGTTCCCCTTGATTTAGGCTGAGACTGCTTATGGAAAAAGAAAACACCCTTCAAGTTGAAGTTATAAAAGTTAAAAAGAAAGTTTAATAATGGAAGACACAAACAATCCATTAAAACGGATGGCAGCGAATTCAGGAGGGAAGAAAATTTTCCCGGAGGGCAGAAGAGGGTCTGTCTTTGGGTCCTCCCACTTTTCTTTCTACTTATAACCCCTACCTGAAGCCTTTCTAGCCTAGGCACCCAGGCCACTGAAGCTACTTCCTGTGAGGAAGATGGTCTGATGGATTCATCTGGAAGGTAATAATGATTTAATATGCTAATCTTATCATAAGTTATGTGCATTTTCAAGAAGAGTACCTTTTAAATGAGGGACCTACAAAGCGTCATGGCCTGCTGGTTTCAGTATGGACTGGGAGAGTCTTTCTGGAGAGATGTCTGTCAATATCTGGTCAAGTTTACAATACACCTACCTGATATCCAGCAATTCCACTCCTGGTATTTACCCCACAGATGTTCTCATGCAGGGCCACACTGGAACATGCACAAGGATGTTCTCTGTAGCAAAGTTTATGATGGTAGAGAGTAGGAGGCAACCTGGGGATCCCTTTCTGGAGGTGATGGATGGGAACAATGTGGTGATGCATTCTGTGGATTTCTATGTAGAACCCAGAAGCAATGCATTAGAGTGCACACAGTAATATAAACAGACCTCAAAAACAGTATAAACCATAAGGTCGAGTGAGATAATCTAATATAATACTAGTTACATAAATTAAAAATGCATGCACCCTACAATGCAGATTTTATGTGAACACATACAAACGAAATGATAACACTGCTATGAGAGAAGGAAATGGGTATGGAGCAGAGTGTCTCATTCTTGGACTACTGACACTCAGGGTTGGAGAATCTTTGTAGCGGGTAGCCATCCTGTGCATTATAGGATGTTTAGCAGCATCCCTGGCCTCTACCCTCTAGATGCCAGCAACACTTCTTCAGCTGTGACAACAAAAAATGTTGCATATATATATATGTAAAAGATGTACTTTAAAGGAAAGATAAACAAAAGTGAATACCCAAAGAGGACAATGCCCCCTCCCCCCAGTACTCTGTGTTGGTGGGGTTTTAGACACAATGTCAGAGCAGGTAGCACTTTTATCTCATATTCCATAAAGGCTACTGTCCATTCTCTGTGTGTGTAAGGTTTTCCACGGTGCGTGCAGGAGGTACAAACTCATTCTTTGTTCTTAGACTTGTGGTTTTTGAAAGCTGTCCCTGAAAGAAATGCCTGAGCGTAGCTCAATCCTGAGTAGCTAGATGGCCAGATTGGGTTTGGAAGGTGCAACTGCTTCTCTGAAGGGATACTAGTTGCCTCATTGGTACAGTGGACCATGAACATCCTTCTTCAGCCCATCAAGGAACAAGGACCTCCTGTCTCCTGTTCTGCTCTTCCCTGTGGGTAGAGGAGAGCCTGGGCGGCTGCTCTAGAGTGCTATGCAAGAAGAGGCCCAGCCAGAGGGAGGCAGCTGAGGAGCAGTGGGCAGACATTAAGCATGGGAAGGAGGATGGTTTTGGAGGCTGTCCATTGTTCTGATTTGACCTCCTCACAGCAGATCTTAGAGAACGTTGATATTTTATATTGCACATTTTTCCTTAGGAAAGGAATGTCTCTAATTGTAGAATAGGCCAGTTCTGGGAAGAGGTGGAGTAAAGGGAGGCATGTAAATGGGTGTCTTAGGTTAGGTTCCCTGGGAAACGGACTCTGGGAAGCCAAAATTTACATGTGGAGGTTTATTGGAAGTGCTCTTTGGAGTAACTCCTTCCCGCCTCCCTGTGACGGGTGAAGAAAGAATTGGACTGTAGATTTAGTGGGGGAAGCTCAACTTGGGGGGAATCAGCTTTACCAGTAAGGTTGATTTTTAAAAAGACTCTCATTTTTGTGTCTTATTTCTATTCAATCTAAACTCAGAAAGAGAAAGCAGGAGTGTTATTTACTGGTCTCCTAAAAATTCAGCCAGGGTGGTGAAGGTGAAGATGATGATGACAACAATGGCAATGATGATTTTTGAGACCATTTAAAGCTCAAGTGAGGTTACCCAAAGTGCCCCAGTTTGGAGATGTATTTGTAGCCACTAGTTCATGCCAATACCAGGCTCTTTCTATCTGGTTTCAATGTGGCCGCTCTTGCAATCCTGTGAATATGCACAGCCAACAGTGATATCTTACCTGCACTTCTGTATGCTTCTGTGTGGTTTGGGACATCCCAAATCATTGGTTGTAAGCTCCATGGAGTTCTACACACATGTCCTGAATGGAATTCTCCAAGGGTAAAATGAAGACTTGGAAATGTGAGCAAGTTCTGAGCAGCCATAAACCACAGCATCACAGCTGTGAATGCATTTATATTGGAGATGCTGGGAGAGCGTTAGCACTAGTTACCTTCACTTCTACCCATCTCAGCTGCTTAGCAATCAGAATTCTGTTGAAAGAACACGAGTCAGAGTCCTAAGCAGTGAATACGAGGATAAGCTCTGCCATTGGCTGAAGGAAAACTCGACGCTAATAATAGCTTAGGCTTGGAGTCAGCCTGTCTAGTGTTTGACCTGAAGCAAGTTACTTTATTTCTCTAAAGAGCAGTTCCTTCATATGTATTGTGGGGATAATTACAGTACTTGCCTCACAAGATAGAACAAGATGAGATAAATCGTGAAAAGTTTAGCACAATACCTAGCACATAGTAAATATCTACACATGTAAGCTGTCATTATTACATGAGGCAGTGGAAGATGATTTAAACTTTTACCATTTAATTATTCAATGGGAATAATAATAATAATACCTGCACTATAGGCTGCAGGAAAAAATGAGATGAATAAATGCACACATAAAGTGTCATTATATTGAAATTAACATATGGTCTTCAACAGGATGGGACTACGTTTCTTCTTTGTTGCAATGACTGTGACTTATTTTAATAAACTTTGGCACAGACAGCTTGGTGTTACTCATGTGTCTGTTCAAGCTTCAATATGGGGGCAGTAAATCATCCTAACCAAGAACAGGGAGTTGGTGAACATTATTTCAGAGTGTTCTCACTGCAGACTGGTCACTAACAGTGCTTCAGCCATCCACATCTCAGTCTACTACAAGACAGTCGCCTATCACTGTATCATGGAAAATGTTATAAATGGATTCTGGTGACTGGTAAAATTAAAGGTATTTGAGATAGGTGGGTTGGGGAAGCCCTAACTCTGTTCTGTTGCATGGACAGAGTATAAGACTTCAGTGAAACCTTTAGCCTGCTTTAGGGAATAGAGGAGAGGTTTGATCCCTAAAAGTTCCTGTGTTCAGTCCTCAGTCTAGAATATTACCTGCTGTCTGATGCTGCCCAAGGACTAATGAAAGCCTGCCTCCAAAATGTTCCTAGGTCTATCTGGAGTATGCTTAGGACTCCCAATAATACAGAGATCTCACACTTCACAGAACTCCCACCGTGAGTGGTATGTGTGGTTCTGTGCCTGATTTTCTAAATAAAACATGTTAAGTAAATACCTATATGTGGCAACATTTGGTTTCAGACTCACTTTCTTTAAAATCTGGCAGAAGTTGTGGGGAAGTAGTTGACTCTTGCCCGTCTCAAAACCTTTGGGTGGCTACCATTAGCTACCACAAGAACCTAAATGTTGTGTATAACCAAATTGGCTTAGTCAGCTCATGGCAATTTTTATGAATAGTCATTTCAGGGCAAAACAAGCAAGTTTATAAATTTTTTTTTAAATTTATTATTATTATACTTTAAGTTTTAGGGTACATGTGCACAATGTGCAGGTTAGTTACATATGTATACATGTGCCATGCTAGTGCGCTGCCCCCACTAACTCATCATCTAGCATTAGGTATATCTCCCAGTGCTATCCCTCCCCCCTCCCCCCACCCCACAACAGTCCCCAGAGTGTGATGTTCCCCTTCCTGTGTCCATGTGTTCTCATTGTTCAATTCCCACCTATAAGTGAGAATATGCGGTGTTTGGTTTTTTGTTTTTGTGATAGTTTACTGAGAATGATGATTTCCAATTTCATCCATGTCCCTACAAAGGACTTGAACTCGTCATTTTTTATGGCTGCATAGTATTCCATGGTTTATATGTGCCACATTTCTTAATCCAGTCTATCATTGTTGGACATTTGGGTTGGTTCCAAGTCTTTGCTATTGTGAATAATGCCGCAATAAACATACATGTGCATGTGTCTTTATAGCAGCATGATTTATAGTCCTTTGGGCATATACCCAGTAATGGGATGGCTGGGTCAAATGGTATTTCTAGTTCTAGATCCCTGAGGAATCGCCACATTGACTTCCACAATGGTTGAACTAGTTTACAGTCCCACCAACAGTGTAAAAGTGTTCCTATTTCTCTACATCCTCTCCAGCACCTGTTGTTTCCTGACTTTTTAATGATCGCCATTCTAACTGGTGTGAGATGGTATCTCATTGTGGTTTTGATTTGCATTTCTCTGATGGCCAGTGATGGTGAGCATTTTTTCATGTGTTTTTTGGCTGCATAAATGTCTTCTTTTGAGAAGTGTCTGTTCATGTCCTTCGCCCACTTTTTGATGGGGTTGTTTTTTTCTTGTAAATTTGTTTGAGTTCATTGTAGATTCTGGATATTAGCCCTTTGTCAGATGAGTAGGTTGCGAAAATTTTCTCCCATTTTGTAGGTTGCCTGTTCACTCTGATGGTAGTTTCTTTTGCTGTGCAGGTCTTTAGTTTAATTAGATCCCATTTGTCAATTTTGGCTTTTGTTGCCATTGCTTTTGGTGTTTTAGACATGAAGTCCTTGCCCATGCCTATGTCCTGAATGGTAATGCCTAGGTTTTCTTCTAGGGTTTTTACGGTTTTAGGTCTAACGTTTAAGTCTTTAATCCATCTTGAATTGATTTTTGTATAAGGTGTAAGGAAGAGATCCAGTTTCAGCTTTCTACATACGGCTAGCCAGTTTTCCCAGCACCATTTATTAAATAGGGAATCCTTTCCCCATTGCTTGTTTTTCTCAGGTTTGTCAAAGATCAGATAGTTGTAGATATGCGGCATTATTTCTGAGGAAGTTTATAAATTCTTCTACTAGTTGCACTTCCATTGTCAAAGCTAATTGTTAAGAAATAGCTTACGTCTTGTGGCATGCTTAGCTACAGTGCCATGATGCAGCTCTCTCCTGTCACTAGGGGAATTCATGTTAGTTGACACTTTCAGGTGGGCTTTGAAGCTGATGATCCTGGGCTCAAATTCTGGCTCCACTACTGTGTTACCTAGGCCAAGTATCCTAACCTCTCTGAGCCTCAGATTTCTCTTTTATAAAATGTTGGTTGTCTTTAATAGAGATATATTCATATATACACACAACTTTGTGAACCAGGCATGACAGTGATACAATTTATATTCTTATCCCCAATTTATAGATGGGAATTTAAATGACTTTCCCAGAGCCACATATCAGTAAGAGGTAGGCCTAGGACATGAATTAACATCTTCTGACTCAAACCGCTGGTTTCTCTCTCAAATCAGAGCTAGAAGTACTACTGGAGGCATGAGCCAGACATTTACATATTGATAATCTGAGGAAAATACTACCTGGGGTAGTTAGGTTAGTTACCTGGGAGCAGCTACCTGGGGGCAGAAATGTAATCTACTCCCACAAACCGAGATCACTTGGCCATGCATTGAGTTATGCTCAATTAGATTTAGTAATAAAACCGTAGTACTTGGAAATCTTATGAAATGAGAGAGCCCTTTTTGAACTAGCCCCGTTTGGCATGATCCCCATTTCTTCTGAACTCCTGGCATTTTTTTTTTGTCTGTGTGACTTATTTGGAATACAGCTGATATGGCTCCATAGCAGGAATGACTTGGTAATATATGCTCTATCACTGCAACCCAAGGAAGCATGCCTTACTAACTTCCAGGTCTCCATGGTGCAGCACTGAGTGAGCAGTTGCACGGGGTCAACTCTGACATCTGAGTTTGAATGCTAATTCTGCCTCTTGGTCCTGACATTGTTGCACCCTGCCCTAGCCTATGTCCCCTAAATGATTGTTGTGCAGATCAAGGAAGGAGGATTCTGGAGGTGACAGCATAGTGGCTGCCTCTAAGGTTGGCAACCACCATCATTAATTCTAGAAATAATTGTGCTCAGTGAACCATTGTGGACTGACCAATGCTTCCTCATGCTTAATGGGTCCACATGGATTTATTCTTCCTTTTAATTTTATTTTTGCAAGTGATTTCCCCCCTTCTAGCCCCACTTAAGGAGGGAAGAATCCAGGGAGAAGACAAAAGTGAGAGAATAGATTTGCAAGGGCAATTACCAATAACTTAAAGCATTTTGACTAAAGGATACTTCACACCATCAAATGCCCTTAACCAGAGGCTAAAAAAATGGGCTCATGCCAATGAGCTCCCAAAGTGTGGAAGTATTTTCCTTCAATGAGCCTAATCTCTCATTCAAAGGCCCCACCTAGACTTTTACATTTCCCTTAGTTTGGCTATCCTGATGTGGCTAAACTGAGACCAGAGATTCTTAGCATTGAAATTTGCCAGCTTTAGCTACTGTTTCCTTCTCTGAGTAAGAATGATGGATCATTAGAAACAGGAAATAGCAGAGGTGGAAGAGGTTTTGGTGATTATCTAGTTTAGCATTGGCATAAGCTGAGACTATTTATGCAACTGTTCTCTTAAGATGCTCCTTTCTGTCCAAAGGTCTGCAAATAAATAAGGACATGACATTTGAGGAAGAATGGTGCAAAAGCACATTATGATAATAGGGATTTCATCCTAGAACCAAAGGCCATGCTGCTTTGTAATCAAGATCTCCATGATGGACCCCAAGGTGGTGCCTAGGCCCAGTAATATTCTCAGCATGTGCCTGAGACAGCCCAAGATTCCTCCAACAGAAAGAACTCCATGTGTGGCTCCTGCCTTCCCAGGGCTTCCCACCAGCCCCGGACATGGGATGGCTTAGTGAGTGGTTGCAGCCACCAGCAGCTGAGGCTGCGAGTTCACCTGCCAATAAAACCAGTGTCTAAATCCCTCTGGTTTGTGGAAGACTTTTTCATCTGTATAAATTCAGCCTGTAATGATACCTACTCTACAAGTTTGAAAGTTGTAAATTGTTTTTTCATACGAGTTCAAGCAACACGATAAAGGCATTTGAGGGAGTTAACACAGATAAGTGTTGAATTGTGAGAAAAAAATAGAAAAACACTAGGCTTTGAAATAATGCTTTGCAAATTTGGCTGCACATTAGAATCTCTGGGAGAGCTTTTAAAAATATAGATTGTGGTAGATTGTAAAAAATGGCTACAGTCTTTCACTTCTCAGTTGGTAATGTGCTTTTTCAGCTTTTCCCATCAACAAGTGGAATCTCTTTTCACTCCTACCCCTGTGAGGCTGGACCTATGGTGTCCTTCAGTGAGGAGGATGCAGCAGAAGTGATCATACCAGTTCCATGCTTCGGTCTTAAGGGGCCTTGTGTGATTCACTTGATCTCCTGGAACCCTACCCAGGCCAGTCTGCTGGATGATAAAGGAGAGCAGAGCTCAGTTGATTAAACTAAGGCCATCCTAGACTGGACAGCCCCCAGCCAACTGGGGAGCTGACTACAGATGCATGAGTGAGCCCAGCCCAATCAGAAGAACTAACCAGCTGAGACCAACCCAAATTGACAACCAACAGAATTATGAGTTAAAAATAGTTGCTTTTTAAGCCACTATGTTTTAGGGTGGTTTGTTCCCACTAACAAACTAACTCTAGCGAAAGCTAATGGCTACACCAATGTTTGAGGCCCACACTTGTGGAATTGGATGAATTGGTCTGGGATGGACTTTAGGTACAGTATATTTTAAAAGCTCTCTGGGTGATTCTTATGTGCACCCAGGGTTGAAAACCACCAGTCTAGATGAAGGCAATCAGTGCTTCATGGGCTGGGCTATAGGTGAGTTAGACCAAGGGTTAACCCAATGGGACTCCTTTGAAGCTTGTGGATATCTAAATTTTTTTCCCATAAGTTATTGGGGTACAGGTGGTATTTGGTTACATGAGTAAGTTCTTTAGTGGTGATTTGGGAGATTTTGGTGCACCCATCACCTGAGGAGCATACACTGCACCATATTCGTAGTCTTTTATCCCTTGCCCCCCGCCGACTCTTCCCCTCAAGTCCCCAAAGTCTATTGTATCATTCTTATGCCTTTGTATCCTCGTAGCTTAGCTCCCACCTATCAGTGAGAACATACGATATTTGGTTTTTCATTCCTGAGGTACATCACTTAGAATAATAGTCTCCAATCTCAGATACCTAAATTTAAAATGAATAGATGGGCTGGGTGAGGTGGCTCATGCCTGTAATCCCAGCACTTTAGGAGGCCGAGGTGGGCAGATCACTTGAGGTCAGGAGTTAGAGACCAGCCTGGCCAACATGGTGAAACTCCGTTTGTACTAAAATTAAAAAAAAAAAAATTAAGCTGGGTGCATGCCTGTAATTCTAGCTACTTGGAGACAGAGGTGGTGGGAGGATTGCTTGAACCCAGGAGGCAGAGGTTGTAGTGAGCCATTGTGCCACTGCACTCCAGCCTGGGTGACAGAGTGAGACTCCATCTCAGAAAACAAAATAAAATAATAAAATAAAATAAAACGAATAAACAAACTCATTAGCTCATTAACTTAGAGAAAATAATAAGCCAAGATAAAATCTGTATAAAAATGTTAATATTTTCAAAAATCTGGGTCAAATGCAAAGATGGAAGGGACTTTTGATAAAACCAGGTTTAATCTTGACCTTGTACAGGTGGAGAAACTGAAGCCCAGATGATTTAAATGACTTGCTCAAAGCCATACAACTAATTTGTGTCAGGGTTTAGGTTTCATATGAGGCCTTATTTTTTTTTTTGTCTATTTTTCTTGATTCTTCCATAGGGTGACAATAACATGATCCTTCTTTTGACTCACCACATGTGACCTCATACAAAATCTGTGCAAAGATAAGTCTAGGACAGGCTATCTCTAAAGTGTTAACAGGTTAAGAAAAAAGGTAGTTTTTATGGAGCATCTCTCATCTTTTGTGATTTATAACAAGGATAACAGGTTTGTTGATTATAAGATGTGTCTTGCATACTGTCAGAGATAGAAATTGTAGTCTCACTAAGAACAAATTTACTGTTTTTTTATGAAACCACAATGGGATGCTGTAGGGGGAAGAGTGCTTAATTCCTTCCATGAAAAGAGAAAGAAGGCAACTGAGCCATGGTCAATGAATTAAAGCAGTTTATTTAACATTAATTGCAGAATTTACAGCACTACCATTTAATGATAGGAATAAAAATAGAAAGAATCCAGTGTAAGCGATGTTGCAGACAAAACATTGGGGTGGGAAATGAGCAAAACTGAAAATGCAATTAACATTCAAAGAAATCTTCCAAAAGGACTGGGAGCTTATCAGGGGATGGGCATCCCCTTGATGATGAAGCGTGATCCTCATCCCCACCAGGATTTCAGGGCAGCCACCGAACATATACCCTGTTGACCGTCCCTGGAAAGTCTTTCAGCACAGTCTGACTTAACATGTTTGAGATGGGGCAAAATCTGGATTATAATACACTTTGGAAATATAGCGCAGGGTGAAAGACGGTAATAGTGTGCATTTGTGTGTGGGTTTTCTTTTTCAAAATGGAAGAGAGTGCAAATTTTAGGGGTGTGTTTTCCTGATTTTAAACATGAGAGGTGATGTCAAAGGGATCAACTGAAAAGAAAAGTTTAAAGTTTTTCCCTATGATTTTCTTCGCGATAATACCTGTGAAAGCAAGAAAATAAAACAAGAGGCATATATGTGACTCTCTGATCTCTTGTCCTTTTGGAATCTGGAAAGAGACTTTTAAAAGGTAGTTGGGTTTCTACTAAAGGACTAAGTTTCTAGAATAGCTACCTAGAAGGCAGGTGGCAGAGTATGGTCTTTGAGCACATGGTCAACGGAGGCTCACACTCTATAGCCATTTTCCCATAATTTAATGGGTCCCTTTTTAAATTTTGAAACTTTAAACAGATCTGGGACAAATTCTTCTCTCTTTACCTCCTCCTTTCTTCCCTCATTATAGTCACCTTTCAATACCATCAAGCAGTCAACAGTATAGAACAAAGGATGCAAGTTCTGCAGGCCAGCATGTGAAATTTAAAGGTATTTTTAAATAGCAAGAATAAACACATCTGAGGCCAGGGTCTAAAGTGAGAAAAGACCCAGGACTGACTTGGATTCTGGGAAAAAAACTGGATGGAAGAAAAGATACTGGAACTTGTTTTCACTCACTTTGGTGGAAGGATAGTTCCTCTTGTAATAATTCACTGACCAAGGAAGGATCTACAGTATCTGTGTTAATAAAGTATTGTCTGGGTGGAAAAATTTGAATTAGAAAAATGAAAAAAAATGGACCAGCTCTTTCTCTCTGGTCCAGGAGAACACTTTTGAGAAATGCAAAGGATGAAGAAGAGAACTAATTGAAATGCTGGTCAATCCCTAATTATCTTTTCCTATGATGCTCTTTGTCATCGTAGACTTGGGGAGAAAAGACTGAACTGCTCTTGGATTGAGAAAGGTTAGGTGATTGAAGATACAAATTAAAAGAGAAACCAACACCAAGATTTTGCCTGTATCATCTCAGTCCCTGCATCTAAACTTTAGTGGTTATTTATCAAGTTATCAATGTGGAGCTTGTGTTTTTGTTTCAGAAATTTCAGTATGCCAGGTGTTTTACAACATTTCACGGTAAGAAGTTTGCTGGCACCACTAGGACTTGTGTAACACAAAACTGCAAAGAAAGGAAATAATATTATACCTTCAAGGAAGTATCTGTTAATGGTATGACTACCTATCCGATTGCTAGATAGTCTTTGGACTCTTTTCTTCCCAGGTGGCAGGTTCCTTGTCATAATCTGAAAAAACTTTCCTAGAGATAAAGCTGACTCTTATGCTAAAGGCCAAATTGGACCAAAGCAAAGGATATGGGGGGGAAAAAACCTCAAACTCTACAACTTTTTGAATAGGATTTTCAAGCAGAGATAAAGTAGGCATTGATGGGCCATGTTTTTGGCTGGGGCAATAGCTGTGATTCAGCCTGTCCCCCAAGACAGATCAACAGCATAGGCAATGTGCACTGCCCCTGTCCCCTGAGATGGGAGCAAAGCACAGGGAGACAGTGGGGTCTCCTTTTCCCTCTTGTATTTTTCCAGATCAAAGAATTGAGAATTGCTAAAATATAACCTAGCAAACAATAGGAAACCCCATTCCATACCTTTCTTTGTTTTCTAAATAATCATCTCCAAAAGGTATAAATGGGATAGCTAAACAGGATGCAGAGGATGGTGGGAAGGGGACTTCTGATGTGGAAGAGCCCCACTGGATGGAGAGGACCTGGATCCTTTGCAACCCCAGGATGGAGGAAGAAGCCTTTGGTAATGTCCCATGTAAAGCCACCACCAGATGGGCTGCAACAGCCTTGACTGGATAGAGTGCAAGGTGGGGAAAGGTGAGTGCCTGGTGGCCCACAGAAGATTCAAGGTTACTATTTTCTTTTTCTCGCCTTTCATGTATGAACTGGAGTCTACCTTCATGCTGGCACATGCTCAAGACCAAAGGATTGCAGGGAAGTGTTGGAGTCCAGAGAGAGTGAGGTTAGAGATTTTTGGCCCAGTTCTCTTTAAAGCTGACAGATACAGAGATTTCTTCCTAGTACCAAAACCTACCTTCCAGCCCATGACCTGCCTTTTCCCAGGCCAGGCCCATGTTTCCCCAAGAGGGCAGGAGAGAAAACCAGGCCAAGCTGAGGTAATTTTGTAGTTACGTGTCTCCAAGGAAAAGGACATCCATTGGCACAAAGCATTGAGTAAAAACCCTTTAATAACAAAATAACATTCATGATGTAGCTACTTCAGTTGTCTGGAAAACTCAGCTTACACTTGATTCAACATACCACTTTCCACAATGTTAAAAAAAAAAAGGACACAAAATGGCATAACAAAATATACCTTGGGTTTCATAAGACAAGTCTTCTTGGCAAAGTGTAACCAGCCAGACCCATGCATTGCCTGTGATTAAAAAAAAGGGCTGGGTACACTCATGTCTCAAATACCCCTCTATTTTCTTTGGATCAAAAATGGATTTGAACTTTGTAGATTCTACAATATCTGCATTAAGAGGAACAGTTTGTGGGTTTGTGAGTGTCAGGAAAACTTTGCTGAAACAAATATCAATTTTATTGTGGAACAACATATAAAGCTTTCTGGAAGATTAGACATTATTACCATCATCAACTGTCTTACAAAAGCCAATTTGAAAAATTCTTGTATCTGTTCCCAACTTTGGCAGATTAATAAGGGAAAAATAAAAAGACTATATATCAAAGTTTACATTACCACAACCTAATTTATGAGACCAAATAAAAATATGTTGCTTTTTATTATTCACGAGAGCATGTTCCCAATATACCCTCATTGACAGATAATATGAATGCTACACTGTCAGTGATTTCCAATATTTTGCATAGCAGACTGCTGCTTTTCAACCAAGGTTCCCTAGGCTGCATACTCCTATGCAAAATAAAGTGTGCTTGGCAGTTGATTTGGCTTTATGTCAAGCATTTTGGTTTGGGAAATATGAAACTGGAGAATGGGTCTTTGAACCCAAGTATAAGAAAGAACAAGTTTGCCCAATCCCCTGCAACTGAAAAATAGTTTTGACATATAGAGGCCTCAGATAATTGAAGGATTTAAAGAAGATGGTTTTCCTAAAGTGGGTTTCAAAACTACTTCTTATATTCCCTTTTAGACGGTAGATGGAACATTGTTGGGCAGGTAAAAATTAAGTGAGAGTCACCTCCAAGTCTAGGGAGGGACAGCCATGATAGCTGCACATGTGAAGTTTTGGGAAATGGCTGCATATTTTTGCCCACATCACTGGAACAGTTGGTGGGAATGTCTAGGAGAGTGGACAAAAGAGAAGTGGGCAGAGAAGAATTAGTAATATTGATGCCATTTGAGTTTCTACTGGGAGCTGACTTGATCACAAAATACTAGAAGAAACCACGCATAGTCAAAAATAGCCATTCCCAAGCAGAGATCAAAGAGGGCCACAGCTAGATGAATTTGCATCTACATATACATGGCCAGTTAGGTCTAAGTTCATGAGCATAAAGCCAAAATAACTCCTTTTGGTGGAAATTAAATACTCAAAGGTGAGTTTTTCAATACTCGCTTTCAAATCCCTCTCACATATGGTGATATATTTGGGTTATGAGGATCCCAATTTGTGGAATGCAAATTGGCTAACTCAAAAATTAGGAATAACGTTTCTCATTATAAAGCTGGAACCCAACTCAATGTGACTCATTTTCAGATCCCAACAGATGTAAAGGGTATTTTCGAGGTGACACATCTCCCAATAAAACCAATATTACCACCGTCTGAGGCTGAACTGTGTACATTTTCACAGTTTAATGTATACACAACTGTTCCACAACTGCTAACAAACAATAGGCGCCCATGCATAAATAAAGTCCATTGAACCAAAGGGGAAGATCTAGTTCAAAATGAAAAATGTTGCTATTAAGACCACAATGCATCACACTGCTAAATTTTTAGCCTCATGCATAAAATTATAGCACTGATTGGCAGTTGCTAATCATAATACTACACTGTTAACACAGAACAATTAATTGTTCAGACCAAGTAGCACAAATGTAGAAAATAATTATTCTTTTCAACAGAGCAAATGAACACAGATTGTTTCTTCAGCAAAATATGAAACTGTAAACTTTGGGCTCATTCTGCAACTTTCCCCAATCCAGCATAAATAAAATCCAAAGGGGGAAAAAAAACATACATTTTCTTTTTAAGCGCACCTTTTTTCATCTATTACAAAAGCACAACCTAAAACGTATAAAGCTTTTTTTTCTTTTTTCTTTTTTTAAATCACAGTTACCAAAAGAAACAGTGAATAATTTATTACATACGCTATAATAACATTACTCTAAACACTATTGTCTATGAGGTATATCTGAGAAAATTCGGTAAGGAATTGCGCGGTCTGCATTGCCAACATGCCCGGGTTCATAGTAAAGCTTTGGAACCGTGAAGAACTAGAAAAAAGGGAAGAACGAGGGAGGCAGAGGAGGAGACATAGAGAAAGAACCTTTGGTATTAGTACAAATCTTGTTCTTTGCAGGGTTGCATTGCAAAGCACCACAGTACAATAAGCCCACCAACTGACTGTATGGAGGCCCAGTTGAAGCTGAGGTATTCACAGGAAGAATTAAAAAAAGCACAGAGAGGTCCAGACTGGCTAAATCGTTGCTTTGGTTCAAGCAAGGCACTCGTCCCGTGGTTATGTCACACTTTGCAAGTGAAGCATGAGGCTGGGGGGATTGCTGAGGAGGGGTCTGCCAAGTGGGGATGTTTTCTGTGTTCAGGCTGCCATCGCTCTTTCTAGATCCTCTCTCGTATGGGTGTGGCAGTAGGAAAAATGGGGAAGGTGATGTTCGCTTATAGGGAGCTCTGCTGCTCAATGAATTAAGTCATCTTTGTTCTGTCTCCCAGGGATTCTGAGAGTTCTAATTCCAATAGGAATTTAGGAAGAAAACCAAAGCAATGTGCTCTTTGGAAGGAAGGCCTTACAGGTTTGCCTTGTATAGGGAGAAGATGGGCCTTGAGCTTGTTTGGACAGGAGGGAACTTTCACATAGGATGGTGCTTGAAAACTTCAGAAAGAGAGTAACAGTGTTTCCTACAGTTTGTCAATCTGTCATTTATATTCCTCTACTAGCTATGCTTTGTTGATGCATGGAACTGATGAGTTGATTGGTCTCTTCCTCTCTTTGCTTCTTTGTCTAAATGCTCTCTTTAAAAGCTCAAAATAACTACATTATGTGAAACGCAAAATACTAGCACTCAAAAAGAGCCATATGGACTAGAGGCAGATCTTTGCATTTGTCTAAAACCCATTTGGTCAAAAGCTGAGACAGATTCATTGGCTAACACACAAATTACGTTGATGAATGGCTCTTAATAGTGATTTAATCATTTAATGGAATCTAAAGAAACTTGAAGAAGACCAATTAATTTCATGAGTAAGAAGGAAAGAGAGAAGCAACTTTAAGTAGCCATTTCTTAAACTGGCATATTCCTCTGTAATTTTGCGGTCATTTTTCATCTACCACGAATAACCCTTTAGTATCAAATGATGTAAGGCTTAAACTTCTCTCATAAATACAGAGTTGGCTTAGAAGTGGAATGTAAACACCTACAACTAAAAAGGAAAAGGCCGAAGAGCTTAAATGTCACATGTGCCAACGGTGGTGAAGTTCCCTTTCTTGATAAATACTGACTTTAAAGTACCCATAATAATCAAAGCCAACAGGCAAAGAATGAACTTTCTCCTCCTACTGAATTAAAAAGTTATCTATACAATGCTTTGTAATGGAAAGGTTCAAAAGTGATCACACCGTTGGGATCAACATGTTTTTCCTAGGGCAAAAATCCCGTATGAACCCTAGTATTTCAAGACAGGCCACCTTCACGAAGCAACCGACCATATGTGACTATGTACTAACGGGACACTGAAAATGCTTGTGACTAATTTTACAGCTGAAAATGTTAAGAGATAAACCCCAGTCCCTGCTCATTGCTAAAGGATTGCCACCATCCTATTTGTCAATGTGGGACCACTCTCATGCAGAGGTAGCACTGTACAATAAGCGGAGCACTGGGGCAGGAACCAGGAGGCATGTGTGGGCTTTTACTCTCAAGAGTTATTTGATTTGGATAACTATTTCATTCCTCCGGGCCACCGGGGCTTGGACTAAATGATTCCTAAGGTCTCTTCCAACTCAACTACTCAATGGTCAGAGCTTCTGTGGTTCAGTAATTGTCAGTCTTTACTGTGATAGGTCCCAGCGGGGATAGAGGCCATGGCTAGGACTGAAGGCCATTTCCAACCAGTTTCCTTCCTCAATTTGTAATCAGAATTTAAGGAATCCAATTACAGCAGCATCTGAACTCGCATCTGGAACATGTGGAGCAGACAGCAAACATATAAGAGAAACACAGAAAATATCCCTTTCCAAATTAGCAGCCGCCGTCGCATAGATAATTATTTCTTTGGGGTATCTGAGCTGTGGCTGTACATACCATATGTCAGAGAAAATCGTTCAAATTATAAAAGAGCACAAGCAAAATGCAGACCGCACAGAGAAAGAAATCTTTGGTATCTTTGGTGTCATCAACACGATTAAAATTACAAATGGAAAAAGTCAGTGAGGTAGCCTTCTTTGGTTCTCACTAGAAATAGAAAGTTTTTCCTTTTTTTTTTCTTTTTTCTGCTTTGTGTTTTTTTCCTTTTTTGTTTTGTTGCTTTACATACACACAGAGTTCATTCTTGGAAGCAGCTAGTGTAAGGGTTTCTCTCTTTTTGTTTACGATTTTTTTAAAATTTATTTTTCCAGTTTCTGTATAGAAGCCCCGAAATCCAGGCTGGTGAAGCAGGGTCTCAGCTTATGTTTTCTGAATGCACAGGTTCAGGCTGAATAGTCATTGCTTGTCCACAAAATTTGCTCTGTTGTTCTGACAGCAAACAAACTGCAGTGCTCTCTGTTGTTTTAAATTAAAAATATAAACTATACAGTGCACCTTTCACAGATGCTGAATAAGTTAAATAAATAAGTTACAATATGAAGGCTCCGAGGGCCACAATAATTAAGAGATGAAGTTCGCCTGGTACCAGGTGGGGCTGCGAACTTAAGCTAAATAATTTAAAAATTGTTACTTAGACTATTTTAAAAGTTAATTTAAGAGGGAAGAATATCCCAAATTCTCTTTTTGTAACCTGTATTTCTTCCCTGTCTGTAACAGAATTTCACTGCTTTATAAAGCAAACTAAACTTCAAGAGTATTCCAAGTAGAATTTTGCATCTCTGATGCACCATTGGTCTAGGTTTTGATAAATAAGTACAAGGAGTAGAATCAAACTAAGGAAGGATGATTAAATAATTACCCAAATCCTATACATTTATGTACTAGAAACTAATTTAAATAAGTTAATTACATTAATGGTACTTAGCTTGTTGGGTCATAACCCAAAGAGACAAGATAAAAAGCATTCTGTGGGGCGGGGCAGAGGGTGTCTTCATTTTTTGACTGAAAACATGTATAACTTCTTTTGATAGTCTAAATAAAAACAAAGCAGGAAATTATAACCTCTAAAACTTTCTCATGTTAAAGACCATCTAGATGTGACAAGCATGAAAAAAATCACCACTCCCCACTAGCTAACGCAGTCTCCCCAAGACCGCAGTACCATTGTCTCAATCCTGGAAACCAGAGCCCACTGTCTCCCCATCGGTTTGCGCTTGACTTTATTATTTTTTCTTCTTTTTCTTTTTTTTTTCTTTTTGTCCTTTTTCAGGTCTTTGGATTTAGCTTTAGTTATGAAAAATCCAGAATAAAGCTATTCAACCGAAGTCATCAAGCATAGGTGTCATCCTAACACAGATGATTAAATAATATACAAGATTTCTTGAAAGTTGAGTTTATCTTGGATATGCCCAAATGAAATTAATTCCAAGTGTACAGGATGAAGATGCTGGGATACTTTTGTTTTCCCTGCACTGTGGTTTTCAATGTTACAATAAATAATGAAAACAATGTACACTGTAGAAGTACCACATACATGTTAAACGATGATTTAAAATTTATTTGTTGTAACGGATTACAGTATATACATATGAAGCTTGTCTGTACACACTTGTATGTACACAGTCTAGACACCTATAGGTAATGTGTGTTGTTATAAAGTCATCTATGAGAACACATGTTAAAATATGTATCTAAATTTGTATACATCCAAGCGGACAGACTGTATAAACCTTAGGCACACTTACTGCCAAGGTTTATGCTACATGAAATGCTTGCTGCTAAAAATGGAGCAGAGTGGAAGACTTCTATGGGATGAACAAGCTGGTAGCAATGTGTTTTTCTCCACTAGAAAAGGTATTAGCTGGTTACTTCCAATCAACCTAACTCCAAAACCTCTAAGGAAAGCTTGGGCTCTAGCAATAACTGCTTCAGGCTGTCAGAGTCATTTTGGTGTGTGAGAATAAGGAGCCTCATTTAAGGTCCTGTGTGATTCACACAACAGCCCATCAGCCTCAATGGTAAGTTCTGTATCTACCTATGTGAGGTCCTATATATTTTAATAACTACTTCTGTATTTTATAAGTATTCTGAGACTTTCTAAAACAGATAAACCCTCCCCTCTTTCCCTCCCCGACCTTGGAAACAAACAAATCATTGATAGAAAACAGGCATTGAGACATCCATATTTAAAATCAACATCATTATCTTATGAGACTTATACAACCAACTTGGGTGCCATTCTTCATTCTGTAAGGATTTTTGTGGCCTTATTTTAAAACTAGAATCTCCTGTTGTTTCAGGGGTGACTTGATCTTAGCTAAAGATAAAAAAAATACTAATATATCAAGTTTGGCAGACAAATATCAGAAAGTTATAGATACACCAGCTCTACCCCTTCTTCATCTACCATTTCCACTTACTCTTCCTGGTTAGGCTGAGAAGTCTGAATCACACAGCATCAGCAACAACAAAAACAAAAAGTCAGCTCTAACCTGTTACGAATCTAGAAGATTATCGCCAAGGTAGTTGTGTCTGGGCCTTGTGGTCAACCTTGACCACATGTATTATCTTTTTCTCCACTTTTTAATAGAGTCCATTATTCTTCAACAACATTGGAAACAGGCCTTTTCTTCTTAGATTTTAAAATATCCAACTATTCAAACTCCTGAAAATCCGAGTTCACTACAAAGGCATACTGTCATGACACTTTGGTAATGATAATCAAGCAGACATTCCTATAATTCTACCAACATTTTCAAAAGTGGGGAAGTTTCCCCCATACCCAGATAACAGTGATTTTAAAAATCTGTTCAACTTGAATTTACTGGCACTAGTAGGTGGGTGCCCAGTATAGACAAAGAAAATAACTGATTATCTAAAAGGTATTTATTTTTGGTTTTGAAATATGTTGTTTGACTTAGAAAAGTGTGTGTGTGTGTGTTTCAGATTTACATTCCAAATGTTGATTTTATTTTAGCTTGAATTGAAAATTATTTTGGATTTGCTAAAGCCTACAATTGCCAAGAGCCTGCAGGGGGAAAAGGGAGCTTAGAAGCAACTCTTTCTGGATTTCTCCAGAGGAAGTGCCATGCTTCCTGGTTCAACTAGCCTGCACCTTTATGCATGGTGCAAGCTAAACACTTCTTTTACATTTTGGAAAAGCTTTTAAATATTGGTGTTGAGTTTTTATTGTTGTTGCTGTTTCCTTTAAAAAAAGAAATGTATTGGCTTTGTTTGTTTTTTTTTTATTATTTCCTGGAATGAAATAATTATATCCCTAGTACCAAAATCACATTAAAACAAAAACAATGCAAGCCTATTTGTGTAAAGGAATAAAGGAAATTGTTTTTCCACTCAATGGCTCTGAGTGTTTTGATTTCTGATGCCTCAAGAATGTGAAATTTGGCTGAGAACTGTTCCTTCACACTGTACCTTTTCCTGATGGTTGAGGAATGCCTGGAATTTTCCTTGGATTGAGGTAATGGATACTAAACTATAACCAGACCCAAATGGTTATTTTCTCTGAAATTATTAACTTAAATTTAAAAATCCTTGAGTAAACTCACTGGGTTAAATTCTATTACCTTTCAAAATATAAATTTTTTTCTGTTAGATTTCTAACAAATTGATATTCTGCAGGGCTTAAAATTTTGATACATAACTGTATAGATACACATATATATTTATATATGTATGTAAATAATTTTCTAAAAGCAAGCACTTTTCTCTCGTATGACATTATCTGGAATGAGACATTTATTAAAGCTCCTTGGAGAGAAATTCTTGCCTTTTTTTTTTTTTTTTAACAATTATGACATGTTCTTCTGATTATCACAGGACTGGTTTGACCAATGTTGTAATGTCAGGTCACAAAGGCAGCCTCTACTAGTCTAGACATCTTCAGAGGATGCTGGAGACCCAAATGCTGAGATTAGTATGTCAAAGAATCACTAACCAAATCAAACAGGCTCCTTTCCTCAATCCAGTCTGGAAAAGAGCAACCATTTCCACTGGACACATGTCAAAAGGACTGTTTTATACCCAAGTTGAAATCAACCCACATGGGAACACTCCTCTGCTGAAATATGCTCTTTTCTTAGTCCTTTGACAAAGGAAACATGGAGTATGAGCAAGGGACAAAGGGACACAAGGGAAAAGCCAATGAACAATCTCCTAGGAAGGATGAATTATAAAAATTGTGGAGAGTCACATTCTCTCACAGCTCCTGCATAGGGAGACCCACATAGGGGGAATGAGGAGGGGGCACAAAGAACAACAATGGGGCTCTCTAGGGGCAGGACTCCAGAAGTCTCCCCAAAACCTGCTTTATATTTTCTCTTCAGGATTGAGACACTCTCCCCCATCCCACCCAACACCACTGCCCACCCCAGTGCCAGCTGTGGTTGCACATAGGCTTGTCAAAATACGAATTGGTAATTACCACCCTGAGGAAATCTATCAACCCATTGCAACAGGAGTTGGGCTTCCCCTGTGAGAAGTCCCTTTGGTGGACCTGCTCACTGAGGGGGTCTGGCACACCCAGATGGGACAGGGCAGCTCCTGGAGAACAGATTTCTGGACTGGCCTCATATTCTTTAACTGGTGAAAATGGACCACCGAGCCTTCCCAACAGTTACAGAGGATGAGCACCCCACTGTCAGGACCCAGTTCTGGGCCGAGTCTGTTGGATGTACTTCACTCACCACCTTAATCGAGGCTGAGGGATAGAATATAGATGACTCCAAATACAAATAAAACTCATTTACACCATGGATCCATTTATCAACAGGTTAAATGCTAAAATGCTTGATCTTGACTTTAAACCTTTCCCAGAAACTTCCATAGAGATCTGAATACTTCAAATCATCCACAGTGGCAAATTAACTCTGGAATGGCATGAGAAATGAGAAAAATTCTGAACCGAATACTTAACAAATGAAGCACTGGACCAAAACAAGACATGAATTTGGACAGCAATAATTTTGGTTATCACCAATGTCAAGTTGATCTATATATGTATTTTATATATTATATATATCTTTCTTTAGAAATGCAACTTTACAGCTGATTTTTAAAAAGCTAATAGAAAAGTAGAAACTGGCAATTATTTTTACATGTTTCCCCCCACCCCCAAATGAAGCCCTGTTAGGATGTAGCAATCACATGAAAACGAGGCTGTAAATTCCTCTATAAACTCTTTGGTTCTGTGGCTCGGGAGAGGATGCATCACCAAGACCCCTATCCCTGACCCTCACTCCCTTTCCCTCCCCTGATGATGAGACTCTGAACATAGAAGGAACCAAGTCTAAGGGTTAAGCAAAGAACATTCAAGTGATAACGTTATTCCCTACCCTCTGCTGAGCAGAGAGAACTGTTCAATATCCCAACATCTTAAACTTGGAGTCCATGGAAACTTTTGAGAGATTCCATGTTGGGGCAAAAAACCATAAAACAAAATTAAAATGAAACAATAAAATCAAATAAATGGCCCTTTCCTTTTGTTGCTCAGAGAAACATAATTGATTACCTTTATACAGATCAATGGCGCTATTAGTATTTTAGCCAGGCAAGAGGAGATAATGAACTGAAACAAAAGGTGTGAGAAATCCTCATCTTTGGTATTGTAGCTGTTGAGGTTTCTGTTGCTCTGTTCCGTGTTCTTTTGAAAAACTGCATAGGCACAAATTAAAGACAATCTTCAACTTTAAGATTACCGTGTGAGTTGTCAAATGAAGCAGCAGCCACTGAGGCTCTTCCTTATTTCTATCTTTGTCTCAACCCTTTCTTTAAAATCTGCTTCCAAAAAATGTCCCAAGAGGTCTGTTTGAACACAGTGTGTCTCGCTATTTTTGTTTTCGTTTATTTTCTGGCGTGCTTCCTTCTTATTGGTGGTGATTTCCATTGATTTACGGATTTATTTATTCATTTTAATGGGACAGTTTTGTTTGTTGCAGAAGTAGGTGCAGAAAAAGTTTCTTTGGTTTCGATTAAGTAATTCATAAAAAAGTCAGTCTCAAGTGTCTGTAAAGAATCATTGCAGCGTTTGGCTTGCTTTGAACACCCCCATGTGGCCCCACCCGGGGCCATTCACTGGTAAATATGCACATTGTGACCTTTGCAATCTCCCAGAGTTCTGTGGGCGCTCTTCCACTTGCTATGGGAAGGTGACAATTGGTGTGGCAAAGCCATCCCTCTGGGTGGCTTGGCTAATGTCCTTGGTGTAGCTGGTCCGCTCAGCCCGATGATGCGCCAAATGCAAGAGCTGAATGCCATTCGGAGTTGCAGAGGTTTTCTGATTTCTAAAAGTAATCACAGTATTTTTAGGCTAGAAAATGACAAGTCATAAATGTCTTTGGTTTGCAGTATTCTGCTTCTTTGGTGTGCTGTGTTTTCTCCAGATTTATTCAGCTGTTTTGCAAGGATGATTCAACAACAGAAGAGATTTAGGACTAGATGACAGTCATGAGTAACATGTATGCAGGTTTGATTGATTGATTTTTTTTTTCTTGCTAGAAAACACAGAAAACATCCCTACTAATGGGATGGATGAGGAAAAACCCCAAATCAGAAAGAGTGAGAATGGATTACGTGGTGGTCATAACACACAGTAGGAGGGACCAGATGACTGATCAACCAAGGACACATTAATGATCTAAAAAAACCTAGATCTTTTAAAATGCTGCATTCGCTCCATGCACCGTTAACAGTTAAATTGGCCTCCTGAGTGTGCGTCTGCATTATGTACAACAGAATTTGTAGCAAACTGCAAAATGTGCTTGAAGCCATATTCTCATCAATTCCCTAATGACTTCACAATATGTGTCTTGAAAATCCAGATGTGGTGAACCCAGAACCTTCCTTACTTCTGTTTATCTTTGTTGTGCTTGATACTTTGAGCGCAAGTGAACTGACTGGTTTTTTTGACGGATCCAAGACCATATGAGATTTCCAGGAGGTAAAGAAAAAAAAATTGTAAGCTGGATCAACTTAAAGCTTTCTAAATCATTCAATGAAAAGATGTCTGGGTTGGAAAAACAGGTCCTTGGATTTTTTTTTTTTAATGTCCATATTTAAAACTTGTGCTCAGTAATTACCATTCTGATGTTTTTTATGTTATGGCTGTGAACTTGGACATAACATGGTATAATGAGGCTAAGCATGTGGAAAGCAAATGAGGTCATTCTCGTTGCTAGATTCTTCTCTTATTGTTGTATCTTGGAAGCCTAAACTCAGAGTCCTTACATAGGCCAAACTCCTATTGTTACTCATAGGAACTCTGACTGCAAGAAGCTGACAGGACCTGAAGTGGGATGGATGATATTTTAAGCAATCCCGAGCTTGGTTGACACCATACTGGAATTAACTCGCTCCAGGAAGGCCCCATTTGGGTTTTTGGGATGCTTAGCATGCTCAGAGAACAGTGTCTGGTTCTAACAGATTAATTTTTCAGCTTGCACTTGGACTCCATAGCCATTAAAAACAAAAAAAAGAACACCTGGCCTATGATTACAGCTAGAATATAAGTTTCTTTGCAAGAGAATTGTGCTTTCAAATCACCAGTGAAGGGCCCCAGCTAGGAATCCGGTGTCTTTTTCCTTTGTTTTCTTTTGGTATCTGTTGTCCTCATTTGGAGGTGACTTGTGCCCAAGTGAGAGTCCTTCCATCATGCTTTGGTACACGTGCTGGAGGTGGACGAGGAGCCCCCTGTGCTCAGATCGTCTTGCCACTTCTCCAGGCTGCGGCGCCGGGCGTTCATGAAGAAGTTGCTGACGGTTGTGAGCTCCAGGCCCAGCTGCTGGGAAATGGTGATCTGCATCTCCTTCGACGGGCGTTTGTTCTCCTTGAAGATGGCGAAGAGTGTTCGGCGTTGGAGGTCAGTGAACACCAGGCGGGACTTCTTCTGGGAATTGTTCCTGTCTTTGTTTGGTTCTTGCTCTTTGCGTTTGCACGCTTGAAGGGAAAGAGAAGAAGGAGAGGAGTCAGTGGGTTCACCTGAGAAGGTGATCCATGGAAAACATTGACAAAGTTGTACAAAGAGATGTAAACCGTTAAACTTTATTGTGCAAACTGCCCAGCTGTCAATAACCAGCCTTCCCTGTAATCTCCGGGTGATGGAAGGCATCAGTGAGTGAGTGGGGGATGGGAGAAAGGAGAAAGCAGCAGCGCTGTTTCACACAGTCTGGTTTTGAACTAACTGCAGTTGTCTTTCCCTTTTACATCCTCCCTGCTCTAGCATATCCTTGAAATTCTTTATCTCTGAAATCAGGTGCCACGAAGGCAGGGAGGACTCCAGACGCCAGGTGGGGGGAAGCCTGGTGAGGCAGTTCCTCTTTCATATTCACCCTCTCGAATTGTTTACAGCTGAGTTAAAATTACCTTCTGGAGTCAAAACCTAAAAATGCATAGTTTTTCAAAATCAAAGCTTCTACCCATATGACTAAAAATTGTTAACAGAATGAATTTAGAAGTGACAGAATGATGGTATCATCCCAACCCAAATTCCTTTCATCCAGACTTTTGAAAAATCAGAACAAAACAAACAGAAGACCAAGGGAGAGAAAGACTAGAAAAATTGGTTTAGCCAATTCTCATTTGGCTAGTTTGAAATTGGAAGCTAGTACAAGACAGGGGATGAGGGTGGGGGAAGAAGCCCAACGTTACAATAGGACTTCAGGCTTGTAGACATGTTAGTATATGCAGAGTCTCTTTGATTTAGCAGAAGTGTGTATCCATGCCTGGGCTGACATATGCAGTCAAGGACATTATGTGTCACGACCTCTCCCTTAGCCTACAAGTTCCTAGAAGGCAGCAACCAGGCCTCTGTAGTATTCCTGACTGATTCTTTTTGGAGCCATGGATACAATGAATATTTGGGACAATGAGGACAAATGGCTTCTTGACGCTTTCAGGGAATCTGTACACTTCACAGACAGTTTCGGTGTCTCAGAAAAGTGACCTGTAAAGGTTAAATACAGTATTACAAATCATAATGCTAAAACATGAGAACGTGTGTTACAATCACTTGAAATGGCCAGGTGCGGTGGCTCACACCTGTAATCCCAGCACTTTGGGAGGCCAAGGCAGGCGTATCATGAGGTCAGGAGTTTGAGACCAGCCTGGCCAACATGGTGAAACCCTGTCTTCACTAAAGATACAAAAAAATAGCTGGGCGTGGTGGTGGGCATCTGTAATCCCAGCTACTCGGGATGCTGAGGCAGGAGAATCGCTTGAACCCAGGAGGTGGAGGTTGCAGTGAGTCGAGATCATGCCATTGCACTCCCGCCTGGGCGACAGGGTGAGAGTCCATCTCAAAAAAAAAAAAAAAAAAAAAAAAAGAAAAAATCACTTGAAATAAGTCCCAGCTCCCCTAGGGGTGTGGTGACAGTGTGGCCTCAACAGGAAAAACTGGGGAAAGGCCAGGAAGGAGCAGAGGCCCAGATGGGGCAGTCGCCCTCAGAATCCATCCTACTGGATATTCTGGCCAGAGGTTGAGAATCCCTTTGCAGTGGACTGACATTCCCCCAAGACTGGCACCCAGGGTGCTGCTCAGATGCTTTCCTATGTTTCTCAAAGCACTGGCTTGTATATTTTGTTTCCTGGCCTTTGGGCACAGCATTTCCTATTCATTGTGTTCTGCAGGCAGCATCTTATGTGGAGGGTCTGCTATGGTGTCTGAATGTTTATGTCCCCCCCAAAATTCATATGTTACAATCCTAACATCCAAGGTGACGGTACTAAGAAGTGGGGCCTTTGGGAGGTGATTGGGCCATAAAGTTGGAGCCCTCAGGAATAGGGTTAGTGCCCTTATAAAATAAGCCTGAGAGAGACCTCTTGCCCCTTCTACCACGGGAGGACACAGTGAGAAAGTCTTCTCTGTGAACCAGGACACAGACTATCGCCTGACGCTGAATCCGCTGGCACCTTAATCTTAGATTTCCCAGCCTCCAGAACTGTCAGAAATAAACTTCTGTTGTTTATAAGCACTAAGTCACGGTATTTTGTTGTTGTGGTTGTTATTGGAGCCTTAACAGACTAAGACAGGATTTAACCTGAAGACAAACACTTACGGGAAAGATACTTGGAAGCTGAATTTCCTTCTACCTAACTGGCTGCCCTCCCTGCTGGATGCTGTGTGCTATAAAGTAATATAAATGAATCATTCCTGAAATAATCAAAATGCACTGATACTCTCAAAGGGCAGGAAGAGGAGAGCCCCTGAATGGGAAAGCTGCTAGGCTGTAACAGCTTGGCTAAACTTTCTTCCTGATTTTTCCTTCTCTCATTTCTAAAAGTATTCATATTGTCTTCAAAATTAAACACACACAACACATCCACATAAAAACAATTTGTTTTCATCTTAAAACTCATTCTTTTGGGGCCTTTTGGCTTTCTTGGATGAGGAGCGCTTCCCCTGCAGTGGGAGCTCAGACAGAAAGGGCTAAGACTGCTCACTGCCATCCTTCCAACAACTTACTGGTAATGATTTCTTCTTTGCTCATTCCTGTGAAGACTGCATATTTTTGTTGGATTCTGATGATTCCTGTGTGGTGGTAACACACAGAAATAGCCTTTGCAGGGGAACCTTGTTTTGAGGTCTACTCTCTCTTGCTCAATCTGAAGTCCTCTACAGCAGTGCTGCTAAACTTTAAGGTGCATAGGAATCATCTGGAGGGCTCATCAAAATGCAGATTCTCATGCAGTTCAGCTTGGACAGGGCCTGGGATTCTGCATTTCTCATGAGCACCCAGGCGATGGTGATGCTGCTGGTCCACATGCTTCGGTTTGAGTTGCAAGGGTCTGCCTGATTTCTACAGTCTCAGAGGACCATGTTATGCAATGGAAAGCTCTGGATTCAAACCTGGGCTTCCCCACCTCCAAGACCTGGGGCCTTGCAAATTACTTAGCCTCTTGGTGCCTGTCTTCCTCATCTAAATAAGGAAATAAAAATGTTCAATTCTAGAGAGGCTTAAGTGAGATAACAGGTACATCTTCACTTCATACTTTCCTTCTCATTGTATTACCCCAGTAACTCTGAGCTAGGCAAATCAGGAAAAATGATTTTCATTTTAAAAGGAAATACATAGAGACCTTGGAGTATATGTGATGACACTGACGCCACATCCCAGGTTTGCTGCAGACCCAGGGAAAGAAAGAATAAACACTTCTCTTGTAGGGAATGGCACCCATACCCAACTGCACATCAGAGGGGACCTCTTTGCAGGGCAGCCTCTGGGTCTCCACCCCCAGAAATTCTGATTTTCACCATGTGGGGCAAGGTTCTGGAATCTGTGCTTCTATAAACCTCTGCAGCCCCTTTTAAGATGTAGAAACCACTACGCTTGCCCCTACTGCCACTTCAGGTCCCTGGACAACCGTCCCTGACCCTACCCCTGGGACAACTGGTGCCAAGCCTTCATCTGGAGGATTCTGAATAAATAGTGATGCGTGATAATCTCCTGATAACAAAATCCAGGCAAATATCTTCTGCAAACATTGGCTGAGGTCCTCTGTCAATTCACGCTCCTTTGGATTAACCACATAGCTCTCAATTTTCATACCAATATTGATTTTTCTTCAGATAATGCTGTATTTGTGCTTTTAATAGGGTGATTAGACAGTTTGGATACAGGTCCACATTGGCTTGTCGGATTATATTTTGTGTGAGATACATATATTTAAAATTATATATATATATACACACACATATTTAATATAAGATAAAAATATTAAAGACTTAACGTGAAGCAAACTGCACAGAGAGAACAGATCAATACATCCTGCCTATGCCTTCCCAACAGCCTTTGGAAGCCACCAGATGCCACAGCAACAAATGCAAAGCTGTAGCTTGCAGTCTAGAAGTGTACAGCAAGCCCAAATGCCCCAAATAATGAGGCAGTATGTCCATATGTTGCCCAGGGTTTTTATAGCTAGCAATTGCCAGCCATTGATTTTGACAAAAGCAGTTGGTTAGGAGCTAAAGGAAAATAAAAACAGGAGGGAGAACACCTGCCTTGAAAGTCTAAGAAAAAGGAGACAGATCCAATGACGTCTGGGAGCTGGTGTGAGGCTGTGACCTCAGCATCCTCAGACCCGGGCTGTGGAGCCAGGTGTGCCTGCAGGCACAAACAGAGTGCAAACGGCTTTGGTGCTGTTCAATTACTACACTCTATAGTCCACATGTGCCCATTTTTGAACAGCCAGGAAAGTGTCAATAGCTCCCTCCAACCCAAGGATGTGACAGAAACCCAATGAAACAGCAGGTGTTCCAGTGGCATTGATGGATTCAGTCTTGACACAGTCACATGCTGGTCAGGGTCTCCTGAACTCGAACTGCTCAAAGCCAGTTCTGCCACGGAAGGTGCAAGGTTAGCCCAGCCCTGTCTAGACCATTTGGATCTGTTTCTTCTCCTCTCTCTTTTAGGAGGAAAGCAGGGAGGGCATGCCAGGAGCTGATGTGTCACTGCCTGATGGGGAGGTGGGTGTAGATCCCAAAAGCCCTCAGACATTCTTGGGCTCCCTCCCTCTCACAGGGAAGCAGGTCCTATGTAGGACCACATGGAAGGCCAAGCACTCGCTTCCATTTCAAAGACTTGAAGAGAAGTCATTTGTTTACCTACAATAAGGCTACCTTTCCCCACTTTTTGAAATAAATAATATTGACTCAGATTGGTCATGCTGGTTGTGTCCTGTGGCCCAGGACCTGGTACTGGCAGGCATGTGCACATCTGTGTATAATCTGTGATTAACAAGGATGGCAGACAGCTACTGCCTAAAAATATAGATTCCTTGGTAGATAAATTTTTCAAAACACTGGGTTCCCAGGGTAAAATAAGGGAAGCCCTGACCTCGGGCACAAGCCCTCTCTGAGATCTTGAGACACCAACTTGCTTTCTCCCTGGTGGCCACTGGATTTTTGCCCCTCAGGAGGTCAGAAATAGGACAAAGTGCATTTCCAAGAATGTGCTGCTCCCCATAGCTGATCTTCCCCAGCTCTAACCTGGAGAGAGAGAATGTCTCTCCACAACTGACCCTTTCTCCATGCCTTCCACATCCCAACCCAACTCCATGTGGGCCAGGTCTACTTTGCCTCCAGAGTTGGCAAAGTGGCAAAGTTGCTCCTGGGTGTTCTAGGAGCTCAGCTGCCTTCTGACACCCAGACTAACCGGCCCTGGCCCTGTCCATCGCCTACCCATGGGCAGCACAAAGGTGTGTGGTCAGAGTCGTGCAGCAACGCTCATCAAGCCAGGGATGATTCCCATCCAGAGGGGATGCAAAGGGAGGCGGGACAGGGTGAGGGATTGTGTGAGACCGGAGAACATCATGCAGGACAGAAAAGGCCCCGTGGTGTCCTCTGCTCTCCCTTCTCTCTCAGCTTGGGGAGGGACCTTGCCACCGACTGCATGGTCAGTAACAGAGTAGCTTCCCTGGCCAGAAAGGCTGCTTGTCACGCATCATGCATTTTCCTTCTAGTAACAAAGGTCTTTGGATATTTGGATGCTGAGCAGTAATGGGGTGTTGGAAGCCAGGGCCTTTGTGCTGGTGGGGAGGGGAAGCAAGGAGAGAGATGGGGGAGGGCCCATTCCCGAACACAGGGTAGACTGACCTCGGTTGTGTGTGTGTGTGTGTGTGTGTGGTTGTGTGTGTGTGTGGTGTGGAGGGTAAGGTAAGGGGGACAGTATCTGGTTAGTTCAGGGAGGCAGATACAGGTCGGGGAATTACCCTGGAACTGCATGTCACCTTGATACCCGGTTCTGCAGGTGCAGTGGTGTTAGCTCTTCAAGGCACCTGAACATCTTTTATCTCCCTTAGCTTGGTCCTCCTCACAGAGCCATAGAACCTCAGTGTTTTGTCCAGTCCAGGGTTGTCAGTTTCACATAGGGAACTGAAGGCACAGTGAGGTGAGTCCCAGCGGAAGCCAAAGTCTGGATCCCCCATTGGGAATTTCTTTTCACAACATCTTTGAAAGGAAGGTGGGGCAGAGGTATGGATTCCCATTTTACTCTTGGAGAAGGAAACACGTTTGTTTAGGGTGACCCAATTAGCACTGGATCCTGGATTTGATCTTGGAAAACCCCTTCCCAGCCTCCACAGTTTCTGGGAAGCCTGTGAAGTAAGAGCAACTCAACACCGGGTCAGAATCTTCCAGTCCTCGCTGCCCCAGAACTGAAACTCCCCACTCAACTTGGATGGGCTGTCCTGGCCCAGGCCATCTTGGACGGGACAGCCCCAGCTGATCCAGCAGCTGACTAAAGATGCACACTTGAGTCCAGCTGAGATCAGCCAAGCACGGCCTATATCAGCAGACACACCCAGCCAACAAACAGGCTTCTGGGCAAAAATAGATGTTTATTGTTTTATATCACCCATGCTGTGGTTCTGTGTTTTGCAGCATTATTGTGGTGACAGATAACTGATACAGAAGCCAAGAATGACCTTTGCCTTACTGCCCAGGGGTGAGTCAAATGTACTGTAAGAAGCTCAGATGGAAGCCAAGACCCTGTTTCCTACTCCCTGTCAGCCACTTATCAGCTGCAGGACTGTGAGCCTTAGTTTCCTGATCCTATAGAGTAGGGATGCTAATGTCCAGCACTCCAGGACATCAAAAGGCTTGCTGTAACACTTGGCACAGAGTAGACACTCAGGAAATGTGAACATTCTTTCTTCCTTCCTTAGAGAAAGCAGAAAGAAGGTGTGTAAGGAGAGGTTAAGAGTTCATGATTCCAAGTCTTACTTGATAGTAGATGAACTGCCCAGAGGGCTAATGGCAAATAAAAGGTTAAAGATGTTTGTCTTCTTTGTGAGGTTGTCTCATAGCCAATTCCCAGCCTCATATAAGAGGTAAGACTACGACGTGTTTTTACATACATGTCAGAGATCCTAAAAGGTTTTGGACCACTGGAGTTTCCTAACATCACTAATTTATGTCCAAATACATTGATGAGTATCAATATCATCTACGTATGATGGGTATTGTTAGCCCCTAATAAATAATGCAGAAGTGCTCTATTCTCCTTGCATTCAGTAAATACTTTCCCTGAATAGTTCAATGTGATCTTGTCAGGGCAAGGGTGGGGAGTGGGGAGAGAGACCATCCAGGGTGTGCATTTGTCAGCAGACACTTAGCCTCCAAGGACACAGGTTTGAAAAGTACACCTGCAGAAGAGGCCTTTTCACTTTTCAGCTGAAGAGCTCGCAGCTTCCCTCCTAGGAAGGCTTGTGCAAAGTGGGGAGCGTGACCCTTTCCACTAAGGAGGGCACTATCCCGGGAGGACATAGGGGCTGCAGTTCTGTTGGAAAGATTAACTAAGGCAGTCAATTGGGGTTATGTTGGAAAAATCAATTACAAAAATAGGTTCACATTTGTACCTCTGGCCTTGTTCCCTGAGAAACCTACAGGCGTTTGAGGTAAGAAGAATGGAAATAACCCCCCTTCACTTCCCTGCTCTGAACTGGTGGCCCTTCAGTACTGATAGAATGACAAGACTATGGGAGAGGTGATGGTGTCCGGTAGAGAACCCTTCCTTTGGAACTAATCTACATGATCAAGAGCCTTTAAAGTAAAAATAATAAGATTCCTTGAATTCAAACAAGGAAGAAAGAAAATAGAACTGTACACTCTGCTAATAAATATTTGATATTCAGTAAGCCATAAATGCTGGTAAATCTCAGCAATGCATGCTTCTCAGGGTCAGCAAATAATTAGGTGCCAGCACATTGCCACAGAGACCCTGGGAGCAGGGGCCTAACACACAAGACTTGGGGCTCAGGCTCTAAGCAGCTCCCCTGGCCACTCAGGGCCAGCTGGTGCCAGAAGCACTGATCACCCACCTGGGAGGAGCCAGGCCTTGATGGATGGGGAGGGTCTGTCTTAAAATCATTATTGGATTATTTTGTCCTCCCTAAATTTTGGAAACTATAAATAGTTCCCAGTTAGATGCCTTGCAGGTTTCCTTGCTTCATTGTGATTTCTGACGCATCACCAAAGGCCACTTAGGTTCAGATGACCATGGAGCCAGTACCATGAACCTGCCCTCCACCCCCAACCACCTCTAGAACTAAACTCTAACTTGGCCCTCATTTCTCCAAACGTGCCTGATCTGAGTCAGATGAGAAACTTAATGGCTTTGTTTCAAGGTTGAGAGCTGGCTTTCCTCAGAAACTTGGTCTTCATGTACCAGATGCCAATACAGACAGGCAGTGGAGCCAGTGACGTCCAGACCAACATCCATTTGGGAGGCCAAGGGCAGAGACAGGGTGGACACTGTGCAAATGGATGTGGAGCCATTCTTGGTTGTTAGGTTCCCCTCCTCCTTTCACTCCCTTCTAATTGTGGGTTTATGCGCAGGCCTTGCAAGACAGACCTCTAACCCATTTGGCAAATTATCCTGCACAAGGTACTCCAGCGTGAACCACCTATGGGCTAGTTGGAGCACTGCCGCCTGGCTTATTAGAGCAGATATTGTGGGCGGGAGAATGGCGGAGCAAGAGGAAAAAGGAGACAGGAGGGAGAAGGAACAAGAAGGCAGGAGGGGCCATGCACGATGCACATGTACACACTCCCCTCATTCTGGAGATGCTGGAGGGTGGGGGCAAAGTCCCCAAGTTCCGAGCTGCCCGGAGCCCCGGGAGGCTTGGCACTGCCCTGGAATGTCGGTGTGAGCTGTGTCTTGGGTTTCACCTCTGACACAGGACAAATCTCTGATCCTGGGGAGATTTCCTGTAGTACATTCTTCCTCTCATCTAGAAAATGTGGATGATAGGCCAGGAGAGGTGGCTCATGCCTGTAATCCCAGCACTTCGGGAGGCTGAGGCGGGTGGATCACGAGGTCAGGAGATTGAGGCTATCCTGGATAACATGGTGAAACCCTGTCTCTACTAAAAATAAAAAAAATTAGCCAAGTGTGGTGACGTGTGCCTGTAATCCCAGATACTCGGGAGGCCGAGGCAGGAGAATCACTTCAACCCGGGAGGCAGAGATTGCAGTGAGCCAAGATCACGCCATTGCGCTCCCGCCTGGGTGACAGAGCAAGGCTCTGTCTAAGGAAAAAAAAAAACAACAAAACAAAACAAAACAAAAAAAACAAAGGAAATGTGGATGATAAATGGCAAATCTCTGCTCTTTCTCCACACCGCCGCCTCTGCTTTCACTTGGATGTTGAAGCTGGTCTTGACAAGCGTTAGAGCAACTCCCCAGTGTCCACTTACTGTCGGATGGAGGCAGACCGCACAGCGACCATTCTGTGTTCCCAAGCTTCAAAGACATTCTCTGAAAAAAACAAGTTTTATTTCCTGTCTCTATTTTTACTTTCAATACAAAGTCACTGAAGGGGACTCAGGAAATGAGGGCTCTTGGATGTCTCACAACTTTCTTATATGGAGGCACGGCCCGACAAAGGCCCAGAGTGCCCCTGGTGGGCAAATCTCCCAGGGGAAGGTTCAGGCCCCTGTAGCTGCCTGCAGGTGCTGCCTGTAGGAAGCACACTGGAGCCTGTACACCGAATGAAGATGTACCTCTTACCTCTGCTTCTCTCCAGCAGAGGCTCTAAGAAACATGAGTAGCCTCAAAGAACAGGCTTCTAATAGCAGATGGTCTAGGTCAGCTGCTAAAACCACAGACTCCTAGAAAGGCAGGATTTTAGAGAGCACTTGGTCTAACCTTGTTTTTAGAAATAAGAGATCAGAACTCCCAGGTAGGGTCACCTATGCAGTGACACAGCCCTGAGAACCCATATTCCCTCCTGTCTAGTCCAGTGGGGCTTTTATTTCCCACCTTCCTATTAGAATAAATAGTTTGGGGCACTCAGCCTTTGAAATCACAATTCCCGGTCATCTCTTCTGCCTATGCAGAAGCCTGGCAAAGAGGGATCTTTAGCTCTGCTGCCAAGCTGCATTCCTGTAAGCCATCCAGGAAGTCGTGAGTTGCTAAAACAAATATTTAATTCCAGATACAAACATCTGGCTTAAAATGGCTAGGAGAGCATGGGGCAGCTTCTTCAACTTTCTGCTAAAATCATCTCGAAGTCCTGTAATGAAACACAAAACTTAGCACACCAAAAACCAGGACTGCAGTCAGTCTGTTTTGGGGAATCTGGAGATTTTTTACCTAAACACAAGGCCAAGGCCAATGGAACTGGGTTGAAATGGGACATCAGGATTGAAAAAATAACATCTGAGTCCTCCAACTGTTGAGAAATTTAAATTCAGCAACCATCCATCTACTTGGTAGGTGCTGCCTTTTGAAAGAGCCAGAGTACTCCCCACTCCCTTCCACCTGCCAATTAAGAACTGCAACTCTCAGAAAACAACTAGGCAAAAAACAAAACAAAACAGAACAAAACTGCGGGGTGGAGGAGGGACACCAAGGCTGGTACATCACTCCCTTGGAGAAGTAGTTTCCAGAGCACTCAGGGTGAGCACAGGTACAAGAGGAGCCCTCGATGTGCAGTATACCGGGGGTTGTCGTGTGTATTCCATTTGATCAGCTTCTCAGCATCCCAGGATCAGATGCAGGAGATGAGTGCACATCAGTTCAGCAGGGCCACACAACAAGGAAGCTGATTAGATGGAAGCTTGGTTAGGTGTATCAACTGGCGATTTAGTATAGGGCTTAGAGAATGAGTGCACTAACGTCCAGAAAAGAGGTCATGAGCAAAACATACACCCTTTCTATTGACCATGGCAAGCCAGAATGGGTCTCTTCTCATTTGAGAATGAATAAACAGGAAAAAGAGACAATTGAAAAAACAGTAGAAGACAAAAAGGGACCCTCATCTGAAAATCAGAGAAAATTTACCAGATAATATCTTCCAGAAACTTAAAGAACCTTTTAGAGAATCATTTGATATAACAATATGATGCAAAAAGAGATGGCTTTTATGAAACAGGAACAGAAAATTATTAAGAAGAAAACAGCAATTTGTAAGTAACCATATGTAATGAAAAAGTAGTAAGACAAAAGATGGGCTGGATGAGGTGGCTCATGCCTGTAATCCCAGCACTTTGGGAGGCCAAGGCAGGCGGATTGCTTAAGCCCAGGAATTTGTGACCAGCCTGGGCAACATGGCAAAACCCTGTCTCTACAAAAACTACAAAAATTAGCCAGGCATGGGTGGTGCGCACCTGTGGTCCCAGCTACTCAGGAGACTGAAGCAGGGAGAACAATTGAGCCCAGAGGGTTGAGACTGTGGTGAGCCACAATCATGCCACTGCACTCCAGCCTGGGTGACAGCATGAGACCTTGTCTCAAAACAAACAAACAACCCCCACCCCCCGCAAAAAAAGAGGAGTAAGATTTTTAAAATTTGCAGGAAAATGAGAAATACAGTAGTGGCACTGGAGGAAATTAAGAGCAGAACTGACACTCTGGCGGTAATGCTAGAATTTTATGCGGTTCAGGTGGTCTTTCCTGTAGAAAGGCATTCTTAGTTATTTAATGACTCAAAAATTCTAACTATAGGCTTTCTATGAAAATAACTTCTATGAAAATTTTCTATGAAAATATTTTCTATGAAAATAACTTGAAGACATACTCTAGCTTACTAAGAATTTAATCAAACTTAAAAGCTCAAGAATGTGATATTGTCTTAAAAAAGAATTGGCCAACAGCCCTATGTGGCTACGAATATCCCTGAGCTCCTTCCAAACATCCTAAAAAGTTTTATTACATGAATGAAGAGCACCTCTTTGTTAAGACTACACTAATGAATCTGCAGGAAGGAAAAAGGGTTGGTGTCTCCATTCACAACCAAATCTCAATGTTTAAAAACAAATTGTTTCGTTATTACTTTTCATCTTTATGTGAATAATATAGTTTGAACAAAAGACATTCCTTTGGAAAAGTATCTCTGTCTTGCACAGTTTACCACCAGATTTGGAAGTCCAGTCAAAGACAATTTCACATACGTCAAACATGAAAAGCAAAAAAAAAACAACATGCCTATATAAAAAAACAAAAACAAAAACAAAAAAACAAAAAAAAAAACAAAAAAAAATACTAGAAAGAAATGTTTCAAAGTGTTGAAATTTCAGATGAGGTGTGTAAGCACCACTATGATTCAATGTTATATCGGAAAAGGAGCCAATACAATAAAATAAGAAAAAATAAATAAGAAGTGAAAATTTAGAAAGAAAATTTATAAAGGAATTTAGGAAACTGATGAAATGGCAAAAGCTTACATAAGTTGAGTGCTCATTATTTGACAGGCAGAATTCTAAGTGTATAAACTCATTTAATTATTACAACCACCCTATGAGGCAGCTTATAATTAATGATACCAAGGTACAGAGGATTAAGCAAATTACTTAAAGTTACATAGTAAATAACAGGCTGGGAGTCAAATTCAGGTAGTGTGACTCCATACTTCTTTTACTTAACAGCGTCTTCAGCCAGAAACAGAATCCTCGTAATTATAAGTTAATATGAGGGCTTTTTTTTTTTTGGTTTTGTAACCTAGAAAACTCAAGATTTTGAAAGGCAAATTACTAGAACTAATAAAAAAGTTCAGTAAGGTGGCCAGTTTCAAGATGAACATAGAAAATCAATATTGATTGTGTGTACTTAAAAATCCAAGAGAATACACAATGAACCGTTAGAATTAGTATGAGAATTTAGTAAGATTCTAAGACTCAAGTCAGTAGACAAAATCAATTGTATTTCTCTATAACACATCAAACAGTAAATGAAAATGATACCATTTACAATAGGATCAAAACATCAGGATTGTACATAGAATAGATCTAGCAATAGGTATACAAGACACTGACAGGGAAAACTACAAAACTTTGTTAGAGAAATTAAAGAATACCTAAATAAATTGATTGGAAAACTCAATATTGTAAAGAGTTTTAATTCTTTCCATATTGATCTACAGGTACAATGCAATCTCTAATCAGAATCCCAGCAGATTTCTCTCCCTCTCTTCCTTCCTTCTTTCCTTCCTTTCAAGAGGAAAGGAAAGAAAGTTTGAGTTTGACAAGCTGACTCTGAAATTTAACTGGGAATGCAAAAAAATCGAAGAACAGTTAAGCTATTCTAGATGAAGAAGAACAACGTAGGACAACTTTCTGTTTCAACTACCAAGATCTTTAATGAGGCTACAATAGATGGTGTAATACTGCAACAAGGACATACAACTCCAGACCAGTGGAAAAGGACAGAAACCCAGAAATAGATCCATACACATATGGACAATGGATTCAATGACAAGGTTGGATATGCAGAACATGAGGAACATGTGTTCTCTCCTGTAATGGAGTTGGAATAACTGGATAGGCATTGTGTCACAATGTAATTCTTGACCCCTACCTCATGTCATACACAAAAAATAAGTTCTGCATGAATTACAGACCTTAGTATGGATGGCAAAACAATAAAGTTTTTAGAAAATAACATAGGGTAGGCCGAGCACGGTGGCTTATGCCTGTAATCCCAGTACTTTGGGAGGCCGAGGTGGGCAGATCACTTGAGGTCAGGAGTTCGAGACCAGCCTGGCCAACATGGTAAAACTCCGTGTCTACTAAAAATACAAAAATTAGCCAGGCGTGGTGGCAGATGCCTGTTGTCCCAGCTACTCGGGAGGCTGAGGCAGGAGAATCGCTTGAACCTGGGAGGCAGAGGTTCCAGTGAGCCGAGATTGCGCCATTGCACTTCAGCCTGGGCAACAAGAGCAAAACTCTGTCTCAAAAAAAAAAAAAAAAAAGAAAGAAAGAAAGAAAATAACATAGGGTAATTCTTCATAATCACAGGAAAGATTTCTTAGTACTCAAAAAGTACTAGCCCAAAGGAAAAATATTTATATATTGGGGCCCGTTAAAATTAAGAACTTCTCCTGTGCAACAAAGTGAGACCCTGTCTCTACAAAAAACAATTTTAAGAAGTTAGCCAGCAGTGGTGGTGCATGCCTATAGTAGTCCCAGCTACTTGGAAGGTTGAGGCAGGAGGACGGCCTGAGCCCAGGAGGTGAAAGCTGCAGTGAGCTATGATCGTACCACTATACTCCAGCCTGGGTAACAGAGCGAGACCCTGTCTCTTAAAAAAATTTAAGAACTTCTGTTTTTCAAAAGACAGGAATGAGAGTAAAAAGGAGAGCCACAGATATTTTCAACACATATGTCTGCCACAGGGCCTGAATCCAGAATATATAAAATCTTCTGGAAATCAATAAGGAAATGCCAAACATTCCGATAGAAAAACAGGCAAGAGACTTGAACAGGCACTTCACAGAAGAAATCCAAATTTTCAAAAATTACATGAAAAGATGCTCAAAATTATCAGTAATCCAGGAATTGCAAATTAGACAACGTTAAACACCTATCAAAATGGCTTAAATGTAAAAGTCAATACCAAGAGCTGGCAAGGACACAGCCCTGCGGGAGTTCTCCTAGGCTGCTGGTGGGAGGGCAAACTGGGACAACAGATTGGAAGACTGTTTGGCAGTATCTGCAATGGTTGAATATATATGTGCCCTATGACCCAGAAATTCTGCTCATGGAAAGACTCTCTTGTAGCAGACTCTGTCATGTGCTGCCACACTCTCTTGGCCTTCACCACTGCGGGGCACGACAGTCCAACTTCTAACTGCCAGTACCTTCAGCTCTTTGCCTGAGGGCTTTCTCTGGCTGCCAGAGCCTGCCCTGCCCACATGCAGTGCAGGCCAGAAGGGCTGGGGAAGGGTCCAGGAGATTTCCTCAATTAGGGAATAGTTGGAGCTGCCAGATAAATGCCCCAGCACCCTTGTTCTTCAGCTGGAACAACTCTAAGGCATGTTTTCTCTGGAGTTTCACAGAGTTACTCAGCAGGATTAAGCTCCATTTGCCCACTCTAGTAATGTGCTTCATGAAGTGACTCTTATTGGGCTTCTTCCCTTCCCTGTCTTGCTTCTCCACTCTTTTACTAGTGTTTTCTGGAATCACCTTTCAAATAAACTATCCATACTTGAATTCTTGTTTTAGGGTTTGCTTCTGAAGAAACTCAAATTAAGAAAACCCCACAGAAATGTATGGTTAAGTACATTAGGATGCATGTACATGTACAAGAATGTTCAGAGCAGCTCTGTAGTAAAACTGGAAACAATCCAAATGCTCATTGACAGGAGAATTGATTAACTGTGGCACATGAGTTTAGTGGAATATTATAGAGTTATGAAAAAGAAGGAATGACTGCTACTACATGCAGCAACACATAACAGCATGAAGATAATGTTGGAAAAAAGAAATCAGACACAAAGGAATACACATATAGTGAGTCTGTTTATATGAAGTTAAAAAAAAACAGCAACACTAAACTATAGTGGTTAGGATACTTGAGTATAAAGAACTATGAAACCAAAATGCAACAGAAAAAAACCTTCATAACAGTAACAAGTAGCTAGAAATAACTCTAACCAAAAGATCAAAAGGCCAAAACTAAAACTTATTTTTACTTGCCGAGGACATAAATAAAGATTTGGGGTCCAGGCGTGGTGGCTTATGCCATAATGCCAGGGAGGCTGAGGTGGGAGGATCACTTGAACTCAGGCATTTGAGACCAGCCTGGGCAAGAGAGTGACACCCTGTCTCTACAAAAAATACAAAAAAATTAGCCAGGTGTGGTGGGTGTGCCTGTAGTCCCAGTTATTCAGGAGGCTGAGGTAGGAGGATCACCCGAGCTAGGGAGGTCAAGGCTGCAGTGAGCTGTGATTGTGCCACTGCACTCAGGCCTGAGCAACAGAGTGAGACCCCATCTCAAAAAAAAAAAAAAAAAGATTTGAATAAATAGAACTCTGTGCCCTATGTATAATTGAGAAGATCAAAATAATATATAAATTCAAGCTGATTCTATAATTCCTATGGAAAAGTGAAAGTACAAGGAAGGCTAAGAAGATGTAGAAACAGAAGATGAGGAGAGAAAATATATCCTATCAGAGCTCAAGATATATCATAAAGCAAAAATAATTTAAATAGTATGACGTTGACACAGAATTTAATAGATCCATGGAACAGAATGGAGTGCAGAAACTGACCCAAGTACATAAGGGAATATAATATATTATAAAGAAAGTATTGCATTTCAAATAGTGAGAAGAGATGAATTGTTCAGAAACTGCTGGATTAGTTGGCTATCCATTTGAGATTTAAAAAAAATAGATTCCAATTTCACATAATTTATAAAAAGCAACTTCAGAAAAATTAAAGAATAAAGATTCAAATGTTTAAAAATGACCCAAGGCCAAGCATGGTGGCTCACGCCTATAACCCCAGCACACAGGCTGAGGTGGGGGGATTGCTTGAGCTCAGGAGTTTGAGACTAGCCTGGGTAACATAGCAAGACTCCATCTGTATGAAAAAAAATAACAAAATTAGCTGGATGGGGTGGCAGGCACCTGTAGTCCTAGCTGCTTGGGAAGCTTTTGTAGGAGGATCGCTTGAGCCCAAGAGTTCGAGGTGGCAGTGAGCTATGATTGGGCCTCTGCATCTCAGCCTAGGCAACAGAGTGAGATCCTGCCTCTAAAAAATAAATAAAATAAATAAAAATGGCCCAAGAAGCAAAACACATAAAGTAAAAGAACAGCAACAAAAATATTTATTTGGGCCGGGCATGGTGGCTCACGCCTATAATCCCAGCACTTTGGGAGGCTGAGGCGGGTGGATCATCTGAGGTCAGAAATTTGAGACCAGCCTGACCAACATAGAGAAACTCCATCTCTACTAAAAATACAAAAATTAGGCAGGCATGGTGGAGAGCACCTGTAATCCCAGCTACTCAGGAGGCTGAGGCAGGAGAATTGCTTGAACCCAGAGGCAGAGGTTGCAGTGAGCCAAGATTGCACCACCAATGGACTCAGCCTGGGCGACAAGAGTGAAACTCTGTCTCATAAAAAATAAATAATAAAAAAAGATGAATTTGATACATCAAAGTTAAAAGAAGCCTTATTAAGTTTCAAAATAATACCACGGAATAAAATGTTTTCAATATATTATAGTCTATCCCTCCCTTTAGATCTATTAATGTTTGCTTTATATACCTGGGAGCTCTAGTGTTGGGTGCATAGATATTTATAATTGTTATATCCCCTTGCTGTATTGACCCTTTTCTCATTACATAGTGACCCTCCTCATCTTTGTTCACAGTCTTTGATTTGTAGTCTATTTTATCTGATATAAGTATAGTTACTCCCGCTCTTCTTTGGTTTCCAATTGCATGAAATAATTTTTCTACTCCTTCACTTTCAGTCGATGTGTGTCTTTATGGGTGAAGTGGGTTTCCTGAAGGCAACATATAGATGGGTCTTGTTTCTTTAACCATTCAATCACTTTATGCCTTTTAACTGGAGAACTGAGACCACATTTGTAATTTGTAAAGCAAAAATTTGCATCCAGAATATATAAAAAACAATGCCAAACAAGGATATGAACAGGACATTCTCAGAAAAGGAAATATATATGACCAGCAAGTATATGACTATATCAAGGTTCATTAGAAATCATAAAAATATAACAAAATAAAGCAACCACAAAATGTTATTTTTAAATCCAGCAACTATGCGAAAAAAAGTAAAATGGCTAATATATTAACTTCTGGCAAGTGTCAGGGAAATAGGAGCTCTCTCCTCCACTGCTGATGGGGAGCCAGTTTCGAAGACAGTGTGGTAGTGTCTATCAAAATTACAGTATGTGCATCTCTATGACCTCTCACTTTGCTTCTCAGTGTCCACCCTAGGAAACATTCCCATGGGTACACAGGGAGGTGTGTACAAGGAAGTTCACTCATCACTGCTTAGGAAATAATGCAAACAACCAAAAATGGTAAACAGCCTAATTTCCCACCAAACAGAAATGGCTAAATAAAATAGTCATGCCATGGGACACTATGCAATAAATGTGGGTTGCAAGAACCTCATTTATATATAGAAGCTGGGTAGGCATACTATCGAAGGAAAGAAGGAGTTTTGGAATGATGCATGCAGTGTGATGCCACTTATGTGAACACAATACGCAAACCTATGATATCTATCTATCTATCTATCTATCTATCTATCTATCTATCTATCTATCTGTCTTTCTACCTATCTATTTATACAATTTATATGAGTACATATGTAGGTAAATAAATGCACTGGAAGTGCCTGGATTGGCAGACCCACTGTTTGTAGCCAGAAGAGTGGTTACTGCTGGGAAGTAATGAAGAAGACTGGTATTAAAGGAGATAAGTAAAGAGGACTTTATTCTGATCATTAATGTTTTGATTTTTATAAGTAGAATGTTTTAATGCATTGCTTAAATAATTAAAAATAATTTTAATAAAAGCAAAATATTAATGTGGTTCTCTTTGAGTGGCAGAACTTTTATTATTATACTTTAAATTCTAGGGTACATGTGCACAACGTGCAGGTTTGTTGCATACGTATACATGTGCCATGTTGGTTTGCTGCACCCATCAACTCGTCTTTTACATTAGGTATTTCTTCTAATGCTATCCCTCCCCCAGCCCCCTACCCCACAACAGGCCCCAGTGTGTGATGTTCCCCGCCCTGTGTCCATGTGTTCTCATTGTTCAACTCCCACCTATGAGTGAGAACATGCAGCATTTGCTTTTCTGTCCTTGTGATAGTTGGCTGAGAATGATGGTTTTCAGCTTCATCCATGTCACTGCAAAGGATATGAACTCATCCTTTTTTATGGCTGCATAGTATTCCATGGTGTATATGTGTCACATTTTCTTAATCCAGTCTATCACTGATGGACATTTGGGTTGGTTCCAAGTCTTTGCTATTGTGAATAGTGGAGTGGCAGAACTTTTGATAAAAAATGTTTTTAAGAAATGAAGTTTTAAGCTGCTGGAGTACAGTGGCTATTCACAGGCAGTATCCCGCTACTGAACAAACACAACTGACCTTTGGATGCAGGGAGAAAGGGAAGCCTGCAGTGAGGACTGGTCCTCCGGAGGGGACTAGGGAAGCAGAGGGGAGGGACGTCTTAGGGAAAAGGAAGTAGGGGCAGGGGAGGGAGTTCAGGGATTTGAACATCACTTTAACATCTTCTAGAACCTGGGGTAAGGGCAGGATAGAGTAAAATCTGCCTTGAGAACTTGCACATAGAGTAGGGAAGGTGGTTTCTCTTCAGTTTCAGCAGACTTGTGGCCAGGCACTGAGCTGGAGTTTGGAAACCTGGTTCCCCCTCAGAGCTCTGACATCCAGTTCTTCCAGTTGAAAGTTTATTTGACCTCATTCCCATTAGGATGGCTGCTGTCAAAACAAAATGAAAACAAAAAATAACAAATGTTGGTGAGGATGTGGAAAAATTGGAACCTTGTGTGCTGTTGGTGGGACTGTAAGATGATGTATGGAAATAGTATGGCAGTTCCTCGGAAATTTAAAGTGTGAATTACCACATGACCCAGAAATACCACTTCTGAGTATACACTCCAAAAGAACTGAAAGCAACATGGCAGGAGTTGTTTTTTCCCTCACCAACCTGGTGATACCCCACTCCCAGGAAGTCACCGTATTGATGGTGAACTTAGTGAGGACATTGATGGGCGTGGGGCACTACAGTCCAGAACTCAGGCTCAAGCAATCCTCCCACCTCAGCTTCCCCAGTAGCTGGGACTGCAGGTACATGCCACTGCACCTGGCTTTTTGTTTTTCTATTTTTAATTTTTTAAAAAATTGAGCAAGCAATATAATATAAATAATAAACAATCTTTCTTTGAAATTGTGGTAAAATATACACAACAAAATTTACCATCTTAACTACTTTTAAGGTTATAGCTCCATAGTGTTAAGTAGATTCACATTCTTGTACAATCTCCAGAACTTTTATATCTTGCAGAACTAAAACTCCATACTCATTAAACAAGTTTCCATTTCCCTCTCTCAGGCACCTGGCAAGCACCATTGTATTTTCCGTTTCTATGAGTTTGACTATTCTAGATACTTCATATAAGTGAAATCATATAGTATTTGTCTTTTGGTGATTGGCTTATTTCACTTAGCTTAATATCCTCAAGACTCATTCAGACCGTAGTATATGTCAGATTTTCCTTCCTTTTTAAGGCTAAATAATATTCCACTGTATGAAAACTCCATATTTTGTTTATCCATTCACCTGTTAATGAACTGTTGGGTTGCTTCCACCTTTTGGCTGTTGTGAATAACACTGCAGTGAACACGGGTGTACAAATATCTCTTTCAGACCCTGCTTTCAGTTCTTTTGGAGTGTATACTCAGAAGTGGTATTTCTGGGTCATGTGATAACTCACACTTTAAATGTCTGAGGAACTGCCATACTATTTCCATAGTGGCTACACCATCTTACAGTCCCACCAACAGCACACAAGGTTCCAATTTCTCCACATCCTTGCCAACATTTGTTATTTTTTGTTTTCATTTTGCTTTACAGCAGCCATCCTAATGGGAATGAGGTCAAATAAACTTTCAGTTGGAAGAACTGGATGTCAGAGCTCTGAGAGGGAACTGGGTTTCCAAACTCCAGCTCAGTGCCTGGCCACACGTCTGCTGAAACTGAAGAGAAACCACCTTCCTTACTCTACGTGCAAGTTCTCAGGGCAGATTTTACTCTATCCTGTCCTTACCCCAGGTTCTAGAAGATGTTAAAGTGATGTTCAAATCCCTGAACTCCCTCCCCTGCCCCTACTTCCTTTTCCCTAAGACATCCCTCCCCTCTGTTTCCCTAGACCCCTCCGGAGGACCAGTCCTCACTGCAGGCTTCCCTTTCTCCCTGCATCCAAAGGGCAGGACAAGGGTGCAGCTGTAACCAGACCCCATCAGAGCTTCCCGAGATGCTCCTGTGGATCAGAACTAATGGCATTAGGCAATCACTCAGGGAATAGAGCTGCAATTACCCTTGGATGCTTTCTCCAGGATGACCACATGCAGATCACCAAGAAGGAGACAGTAATGAATCACCAAGTGAATTAACGGGAAGCCACTCTAATTAGTGTTATAATTTTTCATGAAAACACTAATGAATATGAAATAATGTGGCCATGAAACCACTAGGACAATTAATGCTTGAAAGTAATTTGGGGTCAGGAAAGGATACTAGAGACTGTTTAAATAAACTTGCATGTTGAGAATTCGGTAGCCCATGGCTTCAAAATATTATCAAATAAAGTTGTTACTTCAGAAAAAGCAACATCTGGATGTCTACAGGTTTTCTTTCTTTTCTCTTTTCTTGTTAAGGATCCTAATTTGGCAATAAAGATGATGGTGTGAACCAAAACAGGAGCTCTCCAGGGAGCCAAGTCAGAACCTAAGTGAATGGATTTGGGGAACAAGATAAAGAAGCAGGGCCCAGACATATCAAAAACAGAAAAGAGGTTAAAGAGGAAGCCATTCTCCTTAGCATTTTAAATCTCATGACCACCTGCGTGTCTATAAAAATAACTTTCCGATAAGGCCCCCCAAACCTGTGATCATTATAGAGACAGATGATGTGAGTTTTGTTGGCTCAGTTGCCATTTTTATATGTGAACTTCCATCAAATGCAGAATGTCTGCTCAATACATACCACACTTGCAAAATGGACTGTATTCCAATCTAAGCCTGTAGGGATTCAGTCAGAACCTACTGTGTGCACAGTTAACTTCTGGGTTCTAAGCATGAGCTTAGCAAAATGTCCATAACTGTTAAGGGAGTCTTAAAAGGACACTGGGGGTGAGGAGTAAATAGTCCGGCTGCATGGTTAGCCAGTTTGCAAAGAGCATGCCCAGTGATGAGTGTAGAGTCTGGCAATCTCATCCTAAATCTCATCTGAGAAAATGACAAAAAATTTATGTTGAAGTACAGATGTGCCCATGTGTAATAGGATGTTAGCTGTAAAACTGAGGAGATAGGAGGCAATGTACCAGGTGCCATATACCCTTATGGCGTCTCATTTAATCTGTACACCAACTAGATAACGTCAGGACCTACCTTGTCCTCCTCCTACAGAGGAGGGAACTGAGGCTCTTCAAGAGTAGTCCCCTGCCTGACATCACAGAGCTAGTAAATGGTGGCTCAGATACAAACTGGATCTGTTTGGCTTATGCTGTCATTGACAATGCCAAGCAATATTCTTAATATATAAAAGCTATGGGAACATTGGTGACTCAGGCCAAATTTCCTGCTGATATATGGAGAAGTTACAAAAAATTAATCAATCAATCAATAATGGCAGCTATTTTAGCAAGTATTTACTATTTACCAGTTATTCTAAGCATCTGTATGCATTAACTTACTTAAGGCTCACAATAACCTTGCAATGTACCTATTGTTATTTAGAGGCAAAGCCATAAAGAAGAAACCTTAAAGACCTTGGCAGACCTTGAAGGTTATAATGAATTCAAAAATGTTCAAAGGCTAATTAACAATGCAACAAAAAGCAGTTCTTTGGAACAGTTTTTTTAAAAACATTAAAGCAGCATTTATGGAATGCCAATTCTTCAATTACAGCTCGAACACCATAGATTCCCTCACCATAGAATTTAATGGAATGGCTGTCTCAAGGAGAGGCAGGATAAAAGATGAGGAGGGCTTGTTCTTCTGTCCTCAGTAGCAGGGTGGGTGGAGTTGAAAAATAAGGGTTTGTTCCTATGTCTTGTTTCCAAAGATGCACACGGGAATACATCTTCTGACAATTTACCCTATTTGCTTTCAAACCCAGGTTGGAATTCTACCCCTTTGGCTATGCAGATGAAACTCTGGTATGACCCAAAGAAAGCTAGCCGCTGTGAGCTGGACTGCGAGTCTGTAAATCAGAGTCCTATGACTCCGGCTAATGCATGAAAGAAGTTATGAATTTAGTTCACAATGCTCAGAATCTGAATAAACCAGCCTGCCAAACCATAGGCATAAAAACACAAGAACTTTCTGGGATTACAGGGTAAACACATTCAATAACTAGGGACGGCTTGTTATGAATTACAGGAGACTACAACTGCCTACTAAGGGTGCCATTTCTTCACATTCAGGGGAACTGTGAGCACTGGGTATTGATTCGTAGGATGCCATTTCATGTGAATGCAGAACAAATCTAGCTAAACAAAGTTATCTGCCTGATGGAACTCAAAAATATTTCTCAATTTAATTTTAAACAGACTTTGACGTGAAGGAAATTTAATTATGTGAGTAATATAGAACACAATGAAATGTCCATCAAAATTGCTTCCAAAGGCTTAAAATGTTTTCCTTTTCAGACAACATAGTCAGAGCAGCTAAGATATCTACGTGAGTACAGTGTCTTAAAAATTGGGTCTTGGAAATCAATGTGATCACCTCTCTGAATTAAGTATGTGCATATGACAGCAACTGAGATCCATATAACTCAGCTCAAGTAGCCCTCTGTGCACCAGATCATTAGGGGACAGGCAGGGAAGAAGAAGGATGCAATAAACACATGATCTGGGGTGTACTCACTAATGGACGGCATCCCTTAACACCCACATTAAGAATCAAGACAAAATTGTCAAGTATTTTTAAACTCTGCTTATGATTTTTAAAAAAGTATGCTCCAGATGTAGAACCTAAGGTTAAAAAAACTTAGACATTGTTAAAGTTATAAATGTGCAAACCTTTTGATCTTTTTGATATCCCTTCCAACTTGCTTCTTTATTCATTGGTAAACCCTAAGCAGTGTTTGCTTTGTTTAGATTTTCTTAACACAAAATAACTGAGATCTGAATTGGATGCCTTAATTTCTGTAGGCAACAGGCTTGGACCTTTGCTCCCCTGGAATTTGGTAATTATTGTAGTAGAACAAAATTTAAAAGTTTAAAGTGAAACCCTATTTTACAATACAGGTTGAGGCCAGGCATGGTGGCGCACGCCTGTAATCCCAGCACTTTGGGAGGCCAAGGTGAGCGGATCACCTGAGGTCAGGAGTTCGAGACCAGCCTGGCCAACATGGCAAAACCCCATCTCTACTAAAAATATGAAAATTAGCTGGGCATAGTGGTGCGCACCTGTAATCCCACCTACTTGGGAGGCTGAGGCAGGAGAATAGCTTGAACCCAGTAGGTGGAGGTTGCAGTGAGCCAAGATTGTACTACTGCACTCCAGCCTGTGTTACAGAGTGAGACTCTGTCTCTAAAATAAAATAAAATAAAATACAGGTTGAGCTACAAGCAAGGCTTGAGGGGATCTCCCATTGGGACACTAGAGCAGTGGGATTCTGGGGATCATTTATCCTTGCATATTTACTAAGTGCAAACTATGTGTTAGGCATTGTGGTGGGGCTAAAGGGAAGATGCAGAACAAAGCTCAGGGTCCCTGCTTGCTATGATCTAGTCGAGAAGATCAAGCATGTCACAAACAGTCTCAGTACAAAGAGGCGTGGTTCCTGTCCAGGTGGGCATAGGTTTGTTACTTATGAATGTGAAATACCCCCACACTTATCTTCTGTCTGTTGCCAAAATTAGCCCTATACTACTGGACATCCTTGATGTCTGTGTATCACCATAGCAGTGGCATCTTCCAATAATAAATGAGCTAAAATACATGGCATGAGGTAGAATGCAAACAAAACAAAACAAACAAACAAAAACACCAACACCCCCCGCCCCAATTCCTCATGCTTGCCTTTTCTGTGCCCATGCTTCCTGCCATGTAACTTTGCAGAGCCTTTCCACCCTGTCTCTGGGCTCAGGCAGGTGACTTGCTTTCACCAATGGAACCAACTTGCTTTCACCTCTTGCTTTCCAGGGGTGGAATACTTAGATTCATGAGTTGGTGTAGCTTATCCACTTAGAAAAGTCCACCTGTCTCTGCTGTGAATTTTCCACCCTTTACCCTCCAATCCAATCACCTATTTACTCCACATCCTGCCCTTTTAATGGACTTTCCAGAATCTGCCTATGCAAGCCTGAATCTAACGCTCTGGATGGAGAACTGGTTAGGGAGGAGCGGGGCTAGCGATATGGACTCCTTCTGGTCCCAGATGCTTCCTTTAGGAAGAGGGCAGAAAAGGAGGGTAAAGAAGTGTATAGCCTTTGGTGACACCCATGTCTAGGCTATGGTGCTGTAGCCAGAGAACAGGGTGGCCTCTGACTCCCCCATTGGGAGTCTAAGGCCCTTCAGGGAGGCCTCAGAGCTGCTTCCTGCCCAGCGCAACCCTGCCTGTCTCTGCCTCAGTGTCAGAGGAAACTTGGTTTGGTTATGCAAGGCACAAAAATGACAGTCACACAGGTCAATTGCTTACCTAGTTATCATGCAGCACAGCAATGCATTCAATTCAAGGCAACAGAAAATAAAAATCTGGAATGCTTTCATTTAACACTAAATTCTGTTCATAAATGGTTAGTCTTCATAATTTGTTACTCGTAATGTGAACGTCAAAACATAACTGTAAAAAAGATGAAATATCACAAGCTAATATATAATTTCCACGTAAGATGTATAGCAAATAAATGATCTTAGTTTTAGTTTCCAACTGAAGTTGACATAGTAATAAACTCTGTTCTCACTCAATTCCATATGGATATGTAAAGGTAAGTGAGGATATATCCATTCAAATCTTAAATATACAGTAAAGTCAAAAAGGGACAGGGGCTAGTTCATATATTTTCACTCCCAACTACTTAGTTCAGTACAGTGTAGGCAGCAATGGATTCATCAAAGGAAAAGAATAAAATATAAAATTAAAATAAAATAAAAACATAAAAATATTAACGTCTGTTT